>NC_062290.1:86899197-87203570 GCF_902655055.1 Lutra lutra | reverse complement strand
AGGATTAAGAAAAGTGGGTGAACTTCCCAGGAGAAGATAACACTGAACTTGATATAGCCTAAAATGCATTAAGCAGAAATTGACAAATCCCCAGTTATACTAGATTTTAACATGTTTGAGATGGAATAAGAAAAAAAAAAACTAGTAAGGATAAAGAAGACATCAGAGACTACAGTATTAACTATCAGTTATATAAAGAACTCCTGTAGAATTCTGTATGTAGCAAATGGAGAATATATATTCTCCTCATGTATATATGGAATGCTTATAAATATCAACCTATTCTCTTTTTTTAAGATTTTATTTATTTATTTGACAGATGGAGATCACAAGTAGGCAGAGAGAGAGAGGAGGAAGCAGGCTCCCTGCTGAGCAGAGAGCCCAATGTGGGGCTTGATTCCAGGACCCTGGGATCATGACCTGAGCCGAAGGTGGAGGCTTTAACCCACTGAGCCACCCAGGTGCCCTCAACCTATTCTATCACATAAAAGAAGACTCAAAACATAATGAAGAAATACTATCCCACAGAACTCGTGAAATTAGAATTTAATAATAAAGGAGAGCTGGAGTGGGAAAACATCTCTAAATAATTAATGGATTAAAGAAGAGTTTATAACATCAACTTTACATATTTATAACTGAAAAAAAACCCCAAATATTTATAAAGGAACAACTAAAACTCTACATGCCAAAACTTGTAGATAGTGTCAAAGTGGATATTGGAGAGAAAATTACAGCCTCAAAATAACTTGAACCAAATTTTCAACTCAAGTAGATTTAAAAAAATTAACTAGAACAAAAAAACAGAAGTTCACAACAAAATCAAAAGTTAACTCTTTGAAAAGACTAATAGATAATGTTAAGGTTTATGAAGGGAAAAAAGAAAATTTTAGAGAGAGACATAAGTACAGACACAATGGAGAGGAAAAGGATCATAAAGAAATGCTTCGAATGACTCTATGCTAATACATTTTAAAGTTGTATGGAATAGACAACTGCTTTATAAACCTAAAACTGATCAATATTAGCTTCAGAAAAAAAACAGCAAAAACAAATAGACCTATAACCACTTAAGAATTTGACCTAAAATAAAAACATCAGAACTTGGATATTTTCCAGATGAGTTTTACCAAAATTTCAAGAAACAGATAATGCCTGTCTTGAACTGTTTCATGCACAGAAAGAGAATAAAGCTTCACCTCTCTCTCCTTTTCTGTGGCCAAGATAACTTTAATACTAGAATTGGAAAAAAGAGTATGAGAAGGAAAAATGATAAGCCAGCTTCACTTAAGAACATAGATGCAAAAATCCTTTATAAAATGTAGCAAGGGGCACCTGGGTGGCTCAGTTGGTTGAGCATCTGCCTTTGGTGGGTCATGATCTCAGTGGTCCTGCGGTGGAGTCCTGAATCAGGCTCTTTGCTCAGTGGGGAGCCTGCTTCTCCCTCTGCCTGCCGCTGCCCCTGCTTGTGCGAATGCGCGCTCTCTCTCCCTGACAAATAAATTAAAAAAAAAACAAAACAAGCTGTAAATAAATAAAATCTTCAAAAAAAAATAAACAAAGATACATCCAGACAATGGAACAATACCCAGCGCTAAAAAGAAATGAATTATCAAACCATGAAACGTCATGGAGAAAGTATAAATGCATATTGTTAGGTAAACGAAGCCAATCTGAGAAGGTTACATACTCTTTGATTCCAATTATGTGAAATTCTGGAAAGAGAAAACTATGTAGACAAAAAAAAAAAAAAAAAAGAGTGGATTCCAGGGGTGGGGTGGAGAGATTTTTAGGGCAGTAAAAATACTCTGTACGCTATTACAATAATGGCCATAGGTCATTCTACATTGGTCCAAACCCACAGAATGTCCAACACCAACAGTGAACCCTAAGGTAATCTACAGACTTTGGATGACTATAATGTGTCAAAGTAGTTTCACCTTTGGTTAAAAAAAAGGTACCATTCTCGTGAATAAATATTAATAAGGGGAGGCTATATATGTGTGGGGGGAAGGAGCATAAGGAAAATCTCTGTACCTTACTCCTAATTTTGTTGTGAACACAAAACTACTCTAAAGAATTTGCCTTTTGGGGTGCCTGGGTGGCTCAGTGGGTTAAGCCTCTCCCTTCAGCTCAGGTCATGATCCCAGGGTCCTGGGATGGAGCCCCGCATTGGGCCTCCTGCTCCACGGGAAGCCTGCTTCTCCCTCTCCCAATCCCCCTGCTTGTGTTCCCTCTCTCACTGTATCTCTATCAAATAAATAAATAAAACCTTAAAAAAAATAAAATAAACTGGACAAAATTGCAATAAAAAAAAGAATTTGCCTTTTAAAAAATATTGGCTTTAAAAAAAAAAAGAAGGGGTGGCTAGCTGGTTCAGTTGGTTAAGCATCTGCCTTTGGCTCAGGTCATGAACTCGGGGTCTTGGGATTGAGCCCCACATCGGGCTCCCTGCTCAGCGGGGAGTCTGCTTCTCTCTCTCCTTCAGCCTCTCCCCTGGCTTGTGCTCACTCTCCCTCTCACTCTCTTTATAAAAAAATAAATAAATAAAATCTTTAAAAAATAAAAAAAAAAGAAAAGAAAAAATACATGGAAGAACGATAACAAAGGTAAGATTAGATTTGACACTATTTATTTTTTACAAAATATATCTATTAAGGAGCACCTGGCTGGCTCAGTCAGTAGAACATGTGACTCTCAGTCTCAGGGTTGTAGGTTTAAGCCCCACGTTGGGTGTAGATCTTACTTAAAAAAATAAAATCTAGGGGCTCCTTGGTGGCTCAGTGGGTTAAGCCTCTACCTTCAGCTCAGGTCACGGTCTCAGGGTCCTGGAAGGCAGCTATGCTAATCACTATATCACCAATGCTCTGGCTGTCTCAGGGTCCTGGGATCAAGCTCCGCATCAGGCTCTCTGCTCAGCAGGGAGCCTGCTATCCTCTATCTCTCTGTCTGCCTCTCTGCTTACTTGTGATCTCTCTCTCTCTGTCAAATAAATAAATAAAATCTTAAAAAAAATAAAAGAAAATCTAGGGGCACCTGGGTGACTCAGTAAGTTAAGGGTCCAACTCTTGGGTTCAGCTCAGGTCATCATCTCAAGGTAGTAAGGTCGAACCCCATGTCAGGCCCCACTTGTCCTTCTCCCTCTGCTCCTCCCTCTACTCGCTTGCTCTATCTCTCAAATAAATAAATAAAACATCTAAAAAAAACACCTCTCCCTCTTCCCCTGCTCACTCATGCTCTCTCTCA
Source organism: Lutra lutra (assembly GCF_902655055.1). NCBI lineage: Eukaryota > Metazoa > Chordata > Mammalia > Carnivora > Mustelidae > Lutra > Lutra lutra. Next base: position 87,200,324 of record NC_062290.1, on the reverse strand, counting down.
AGTAAATAAACAAATTTTTAAATAAATAAGTAAACTCTTCTAAAAATAAATACAATTTTTAAAAAGATTTTATTTATTTATTTGACAGACAGAAATCACAAGTAGGCAGAGAGGCAGGCAGAGGGGGGTTGGGGGAGAAGCAGGCTCCCTGCTGAGCAGAGAGCCCAATGCGGGGCTCCATCCCAGGACCCTGAGATCATGACCTGAGCCGAAGGCAGAGGCTTTAACCCACTGAGCCACCCAGGCGCCCCTAAAAATAAATACAATCTTAAAACCTTTCTCTAATTTTTTTAAATAATAAAAATAAAAATGTATCTATTTAGCTAAACACGGGATGATACAAAAGCAAGCAAAATGAAGTTTCTGCTCTTATAGGGCTTATATTGTAGTCCAAGAGGCAGACAAAAACAAACCAATAATTTATAATATGTCTGTGCTAAAAAAAAATAAATAATGTAGGGGATGTGGGGTAAAGAAAGCTGTGTGTATGTGTATGCATGTGTTATTTTGTACAGGTTAGGGAAGGTCTCACTGATTCAATGATATTTGAAAAGGGCATGAAGGTCATGAAGGAGTGAACCAGGTGGGATAAAGTAGTTCTAGGCAGTGGGAATAGCAAGTAAAAACATCTTTTATATGATTTTTTATGTAGAAAATCCATTTAGCAATAATTGCGCCTCAGATAAACCTCATTGGCTACGATACTGCCACTGCGCAAAGCTTATGCAGAAAATCCAAAAAATAGACAACATTAGAACTAAAAGAGACTTTATCAAGGTTGCCAGATACAAGAAAAATATTCAAAAACCACTGGGGCTTCTATGCAACGGCAGCAACAAATTAGGACACAGAGTACGAAAAAGAAAAAGATTTCATTTACGATGGCAACAGAATCAACATAACTGTGATTAAATGTAACAGATGATACACAAGACCTATGTAAAAATGAATTCTGTATCTTTATTGATCTAATAAGATTGAATCAAATAAGATCTAATAACATCTAAAAATAATATGTAAATAAATCAGTTATGTTTACCAATGGAAAGGCTCAGTGTTGTAAAGAGAGTGAGCCTCCACATATTAATATAGAAATTAAATGGAGGGCACCTGGGTGGCTCCATCGGTTAAGTGTCTGCCTTTGGCTCAGGTTGTGATCCCAGGGTCCTGGGATTGAGTTCCACGTTGGGCTCCTTGCTCAGCAGGAAGCCTACTTCTCTCTTTCTCTCTCTACCAGCTGCTCCCCCTGCTTGTGCTCTCTCGCTCTGTCAAATAAATAAAAAATCTTAAAAAAAAAAAAAGAAGAAGAAATTAAATGGAATTCCAACCAAAGGCACAGCAAAGTTTTCTGAAGAAACTTGGTAAACAAATCTTAAAATTCCTATGACGATAAGGACCAAGAATATCTGAGACTATTTTAGGGAGGGACAGGAGGATAGGGAGATACTTAGCCCTACCGTAGTAGGGTGATCAGTAGCTGAAACAAACAAACCTCAACATCTCTATGACTCCAACATGATAAAAGTTTATTTCTGGCTTCTATAAATCCAAAATGGGTGTTCCTGACCAGTGGGCAGGTGTAGACCCCTTCTTCTTCCATTTTTGGTTCCCACCTTTCAAGGCACCATGCATGTTTGCATCACGCTGGTGGGAAAGGAAAGAGAGTGAAGGATCATGCATGGAAGTTTTTGTAGGCAATGCCTAGACATGGTATACATTGTTTCCATTCACATCACTGGCCAGAACTCACTCATGGGGCCACACCTACTGCCAGGGAGGCTGGGAGACAGAGCCCAGCTGTGGTCCCAAGAACAAGAAGAAGCAGGTATTGTGAAAAGCTAGCCAGTCTCGGTCATATCTGCCATATGTCAAGATTTCTTATACAGATATGATCACCTAAACTGTGTGGAGTGGCACAGGGATAAACGAATAGATCACCAGAACAAGAAACATAGCCCAGACGCAGAATTATACAAATATTGGAAGTCCCGATATGACAAGGATAGCTTCACAAGTCAGTGAGGGCAGTGGCGAACTATGTAGCATACGGCGCTGGGACAACTGGCCATCTCTGTGGGAGCCAATATAAAATAATATATATGGGGCACCTGGGTAGCTCAGTGGGTTAAAGCCTGTGCCTTCAGCTCAGGTCATGATCCCAGGGTCCCAGGATTGAGCCCCACGTCGGGCTCTCTGCTCACTGGGGAGCCTGCTTTGCCCTCTCTCTCTGTCTGCCTCTCTGCCTACCTGTGATCTCTGTCTGTCAAATAAATAAATACATAATCTTAAAAAAAATATGGAAGGCCATATATAAAAACCTAGGTGACTTGAGGTCCTAAATGTAAAAGAGCAAACACTTTCAAATAATTCGAAGAATTATTTCAGAGAATATCTTATGTTTTTGTTTAGGGAAGGATTTCTTGAACATGGGAAAGACAGAGAGAAAGAAGGGAGGAAACACCAACCATGAAGGAAAAGACTGATAAATTTGACTCTCCTTTCTGCTTCATTGGTTTGTCTATTACTGTGCCAAAAGCACGGTAAAGAAAGATGTCCTCAATGAAAAAAATTCTAAAACCACAAATAAGAGAAAACATTCTCAAAGTAAAAAACTGTAAAGGATTAATGTTCAGATTACGTAACGAACTTCAATAAGTTAAAGGCAAACAACCAGCAGAAGAGTGAACAAAGGATATGAACAACAAATACGCAAGAGAGGAAATGGAATTTCCCATGCAAAATTAAAAAGATGCCCAACTTCACTCATAATTGTGAAAACACACACACACACACACAGGTCAACAATAAGATACCAGATCACACCAATCATATGGGCAAAAATTTAAAAGTCTGGCAGTACCAAGTATTATTAGCAAGAATGTGGAGAAATGAAGACTCTTGCACATTGCTGGTGGGAGGGCAAATTAGTGCAAATACTTTGGAGACCAATTTGGAAATACAGCTTGACAATATACACATCCCGGGACCCAGCAATTCCTCCCCTTGGTATTACGCCCCAGAAACATTTTGCATCTAGACATAAGGAGACAGCCTGGAAGCAGCTCATTGGAGGCTCGTCTACAGTTGCAACAAAATTCAGCAACAATCTGTTTGTCTACCAACAGCAGAGGAAATTAAGACAGTGTGGTGTTTTTGTGCAATGGGCTACTCCTCCTCAGGTAAAAGGAATGAACCTGGGCTACATGTAGCAACATGAACAAATCTTGGGAAAATAATCTTGAATGAAACAATGGAGAGTGATCCCATTCATGTAAATATGTACACAGTAGCAGGCTTAACTGCTCATTTAAAAATTAAACATGTATGGGTGCCTGGGTGGCTCAGTGGGTTAAGGCCTCTGCCTTTGGCTCAGGTCATGATCCCAGGGTCCTGGGATCGAGTGCTGCATCGGGCTCTCTGCTCAGCAGGGAGCCTGCTTCCTCCTCTCTCTCTCTCTCTGTCTGCCTCTCTGCCTACTTGTGATCTCTGTCAAAGAAATAAATAAAATCTTTAAAAAAAATTAAATATGTACAAAATAATACTATATTTTTATGGATAGCTACATAGTGAACGTATCAAAATGTGGATAGGCAGGACACACACCAGCTTAGAGTTACCTGTGAGTTAGTGCCAGTGAAAAGAGTAATGAAAAGGAATCAGGATGAGAGCAAAATCAGACAGAAGTAATATGGCAAAATGTTCACAGTTGCTAAATAGGGGTGATGAACAGAAGGATTTTATTATATTATCCCCTATTCTTCCATATGTGTGAAATATTTTATGTTTAACATTTTAATAAATTAATTTCTAAACATCTAAAGGAAGGATTCCGGTTGGCATATCCTGCCTGGGTCAGTTGCCCTTTTACGAAGCGGTCAACTGGAAGAAAATGGCAGTTCTGGCCATAGCTATACATATGCAGAATTCTGGGGATGCAGACAGTGTCCTTGAGAAGGAAGAGAAGTAGCACAGACAGTACCAAAGGTGTCTACTCTGTGCTGGTCCCCAGGGCATAAGCAGCCAGGATATCTGGGAAATTAACCAGGGAGCCCATTAGAATCCCCAAGGAGCTTCCTTCAGGAATCAAACCCAAACCTGCTGAGTCAGAATTTTCCAGCCATTCACATTTCAAAAAAAAGCCTGCCGGTTGGTTCTGATGGGAAACCCTAGTTAAAGCATAATCATCTAAGGCCTTGGGTTCAAACCACTGCGTGGAATCCCTAGCTCAGGTGAGCAGGACCCAAGCTTATACCCACCTGCCATGTGCCTGGGTAGGGACTCCTTCCCTTTGAGAGACAGCCTGTGGACAAAGGAGAGGACACACATAGGGGGACTAGTTTCTAGGAACGCCCCATTTCCAGACTTCATCCTCCAATAATACCCTTGGCCTTAACCAGCCGCCCTGGTTCTTCTGGAATTTAGCATTAGGAAGCACATCAGGGAGAGAGGAGCTTGAGCTCCCCCTAGAGGCCAAAAGTGTTAATGTTGCTGACTCTCCAAAGCTCTTGCGGGGTTAAAAATAACAATAAAAAAACAACTGCTTCCCCGGCACTTACTAAATGCCAGACACTGTGCAGAAGTGGTGTGCCTAAAGTACCTAAACTAGGGGGTGGCAAATTCAGGATTCGAACCCAGGTCTGTCAGACTCCCAGAGCCGTAGCATGGGAAATCTTGGGTCATTAAAGATCCTCAGTAGTGTGGCCGTAACCAGCCTTCTGTCCTCACACCTGCTTTAGTGACACGCTAGCGTCTACTCTTATCCAAGCACACGGAGCACCACTTGGGGGCGGTGATGCTGTTGGTGCCCTCATGGTTTTTTTTTTTTGTTTTTTTTTTTTTTTAAATTTTATTTATTTATTTTTTTAAAGATTTTATTTATTTATTTGACAGAGAGAAATCACAAGTAGGCAGAGAGGCAGACAGAGAGAGAGGAGGAAGCAGGCTCCCTGCTGAGCAGAGAGCCCGATGTGGGGCTTGAACCCAGGACCTGGGATCATGACCTGAGCCGAAGGCAGCGGCTTAACCCACTGAGCCACCCAAGTGCCCCTGTTTGTTTTTTTTTTTAACATATAATGTATTATTTGTCTCAGGGGTACAGGTCTGTGAATCGTCAGGCTTACCTACTTCACAGCACTCACCATAGCACATACCCTCCCCAATGTCCATCACCCGGCCACCCCATCCCTATCCCCCATCCCGCAGCAACCCTCTTGTTTCGAGAGATTAGGAGTCTATTATGGTTTGTCTCCCTCCTGATCCCATCTTGTTTCATTTTTTCCTTCCTTACCCTCTACAACCACCTGCCCTGCCTCTCAAATTCCTTATATCAGAGAGATCATGTGATCATTGTCTTTCTCTGATTGACTTACTTCACTCCGCATAACACCCTCTAGTTCCAACCACGTTGCAAATGGCAAGATTTCATTTATTTTGATGGCTGCATAGTATTCCATTGTGTGTATACACCACATCTTCTTTATCCATTCATCTGTTGATGGACATCTAGGTTCTTTCCATAGTTTGGCTATGGTGGATATTGCTGCTATAAACATTGGGGTGCACGTGCCCCTTCGGATCACTACATTCGTATCTTTAGGGTAAATACCCAGTAGTGCAATTGGTGGGTCGTAGGGTAGCTCTATTTTCAACTTTTTGAGGAACCTCCATGCTGTTTTCCAGAGTGGCTGCACCAGCTTGCATTCCCACCATTACAGGAGGGTTCCCCTTCCTCCACATCCTCGCCAACATCCGCCCTCATGTTCTTATTGTTGCCTTCCTGCCAGGTGTCCCCAGAGTATCCCTTCCACCAAAACATCTATGAGGCAAGTCCTAATTGTTCTTCAGGGCTCTGCCGAATGTACAACGCCAATGGTTGCTTACCTGTCTCCCCCACTCGCAGTGCACTCCCCAAAGCAGGCTTCGACTGGCTCATCTCACTACCCCCAGCTGATGAGCAAAGCAAGGGGATGAGTGAATGAATACACGAATGACTGGACGAATAAAAGGTAATGGGGACGACAAGCAAATGGCACTTGGTGGAGGGGGATGCGTGCCTGTAACCATGGTAACGATGATGTTCCTGTGTGATAGTGCTAGAGGTTGGTAACCATGGCAACACAGACAGTGAGGCCTGTTTGGACCATACTAGCGCTGCCCACTGCCTGTCCATGCCGAGCCTGACCTGATCAGTGGCCAAACAAGATGATGGACGCAAGCAGCAACTGCTGTCCTGACCCCGAGACTCCCCCCACCACCCCAGGGCTGAGTCTCACAGTGGTCCTATCTTTTTTCTGAGTGGTCCAGGAGACTCCTGAAAAACCGTGTTGGGGACCAGTGGGTACAGTCTGCCTGCATGTGTGTATATGAGCGCAGGCAAGAGGCAGCTGGATGGGCAAATGTGTACGGTGTAGTTCGCGCTCAAGCTAGTCTTGTTCTTGCGAGTGCCAGGGGAAGGGTCGCTCCCAAGTGTATTAGGGGAAGAGGGACAGCCTCTGAATGAGTGTGGGGCAGCGCCAGAGACGTGGGCGTGGTGTGTAGGGAGGGAGGGGATCGGTCCGTCGCGAGAGTGGCCGCAGTGCGGTGTTTTGGGGAGGGGCGACGTGGGGTGTGTGTGTGTGTGTGTGTCCGCGCTCGGTCGTGGGGGGCGGGGTTCCGGGGCTGCGGGGCGGGGACCCTTGGCCGCACCGCCCGCGCGGCTGGGGGTGGGGGTGCTCCGCCCCATCCATCACCCCGAGAGCAGCGAGCAAGGCGGATATCACGGTGTCACGGGCGACTCGGCTCGCAGATCTTATCCTCTTCATTTCCGCCTGAGCCCAGCCCGCCCGCGCCGGCTCCCCGAAGGCTCCATCCATCATGGGGGAACGCGGGGGGTTGCACGGGCTTGGGGGGGGGGCTCAGACGGCGCGGTGAGGGAGGGGCAGCGGGAACCAGAAGCACCGCCCGACACCTGAGGAAGGACAAGTGGGGGCTGGGGGGGGGGGGCTTCGGAGTCCGCTCTTTCACGTGCGGGAGGGGACGCTCTCCGCCCCGGGGCGGACGAAGGGCAGGAGCCAGCCGGGGCCCTAACCTGGGACCCTCGGCAGGTTGTTGGGGTCCGGATCCCTGGGTGCCTGGCCTCTCTCTCCCACGCTGGGAGGGGCCCGAGGGAGGGCCCCAGGCCCGAGGAGGGGCTGCTGGGCGCCGGGCCCGCACCTGGACCCTGCGGGGCGACCCGGGGTCCGGGCCGCGCGGGCGGGGGCGGGCTCCCCGAAGGGAGGCCTTATTTCATTTCCCCGCGCTGCTGAGGTTTCTGCGCAGCGTCTCTCTCACCTCTTTAAATTTTACGGCGCTTGGCTTGCGGCCGCCCGGCTCCGCCCCGGGGAGGAAGCGGGTGCTGGGTCTGGGAGCCTGCCCCGGCCGAGGGGTGGCCCCAGCAGGCAGGGCGCGGGTCAGGCCCGGGGCGCCCAGACTCTGCAAGGGCGCCCGGCCTGCGAGCCCCCCCGACCCGTGGTTCCGCGGGACCTTCCGGGAAGGGGGTCTGGGCTGTCCCGGCCCAAAGGGCGGGGTTTGCCTCCGAGCGCCTGGCCCCGCCCCTTTCCCAGACTCCTGGGCGCGCCGTACCTCCCTCCTCCTGCTCGGGGAGTGTTGGGGGGCGGTGTGGTGGGGGGCACTGCTGGAAGAGGGAATAAGAGCAGCAGAGACAGACACCAGTCTTGGGGCCCCAGTCGCGTTGCCAAATCCACCCCCCTCGCCTCGGTCAGCGTCCCCGGAGGCGGGGTGGTGCCCTCAAGTCCAGAGGCAGGGTCAAGTACACAAACCTCTGGTCGCTGATGGCCAGGCCCGGCACCTGCTTGGAGATCAAACTGGGGGCTGGAGATGAAGGGAGGAGAGTGAAGAGGCCACTGGTCCCCAAAGGATTCCCTCAGGAGCCTGAGATGACTCCCTACCGGGGTCATTCGGAGGGAGGAGGAGGGAGTGTGGCCTTGCCCAGAGGGGGGTGAGGGAGGAGAGGGAAGCATGAACAGCAGATGACTGTGAACCTGTGAGGGGGTTCGAGGGAGAGAGAAGTGTGAGCAGGATGTGTGAGGACGTGGAGTATCTGTGGATCCCATTAAGTGGGGGAGACATTGCCCACAGAAACAGCCAATTCGGGTAGAGCCAGGATTTGCCCATAGTTCTGTCTGACTCCAGAGCCGCCTTTCTCAGACCTGCAGTCATCACCTTGACTTCTAGACAACTCACTCCTTATTAACAGATGCCCCGTCTGCACCACCAAGCAGCCACCCACACAACTGTGACAAGTACATAACCAGAAGGAAACAAGGCACAAAACAGAAATTTGGCCCCACCGGCCTGGGAGATGCGCCCATTGGCCCAGCAGTGGGAGACACCAGCTCCCCAGAAAGCCCCTTGCCAGGGCTGGAGGACACCAGGACTGCTGCAGTTCAAAGCAGGGGTGTGTGGGGAAGACGGTGGGAGCAGAACAGCAGCTGGAGCTCCCCACCTGGTGGCTAAAGTCTGCTGGAAGCCTCCAGGCTGAAGAAGGCTCTGAAACATTTTTTTTTTCTCCATTGACCTGGAGAGGAAATGTCCTGGATATCACACTCTAGGGAGCTCAACCACCGGGATCTTTATGAGGAAAATTGGTCACCTCCACATGACCCAGCCAAGGCCCGCTATGGCCGCCCCTCCCTTGTTCCCACCCCTGCTCCTGCGTTCCCTTCGTCTCCTGGTTAATGCTCCCATCTTTTTCACGCTCCTCACGTACAATCTCTCACCACATCCTGTTGATTTACCCTTCTAAACATCTCTCAGATCTGTCCCCTTCCCCCTCATCCCTGCAGTCTCGTCCTCAGCTCCTATCCATCCTTCATAGTGTGATGACAGTTGGGCCCTGTCATAGCCTCATAAAACTCTTTAAGGGCTGCCGGTTGCTCCCAGGATAAAGCCAGAGTCCACAGCATCTCGCTCAAGGTCTTCAGGCTCTGGCCTGTCCCCCCTCTGCGGCCGCCTTCCCTGCTTTCCTCGCCTGGCTTCCCCAAAGTCACTTTGCTCTTGCGTGATTCTGAAACCATTGCACGTGATTTCCTCTGCCCGCCATGTGTCCTTCCCTCCTTTCTCTCCAGGGCTGGCTTCTCATCACCGTTTGAGGCCCGGCTCAAATGCATCCTTCTGCTCAGGGACGTGTTCCTGGAAAGAAGCCCTTTCCTGTACTCTTGTGACCGCTGTGCTCCCTTGTCCCCTGGTTATGATGGGTTGTTAAGGCTTGTCTGGCCCTTGCACTAGACCACTAGACAGATGGCTCACTGAGGGCAGGAGTCCTCGTTTATCACAGGGGCCCCAGTGTCTGGCTGAGGGGTATGTGAGGGGACTGCTGTTGAATGAGAAAGGGGAACCTGGTATTGTTTGGGACCCCAGCCTGTTTCTAGACTTGCTTGGGCTTGGGGCTCTGCGGCCCCCATAACTGGTGTGTGGGCTGGTGAGTGGCTTGTTTGAACATTACTGTTCCACACAAATTATCTGAGCCCCCCTCACACTGCCCCTCAAGGCTGCAGAAGATCTACCTGTAATGAGGTCTCAAGATTCAGAAACCATTCACTTGCTGCCTGTGGCTTTTGCATCTCGAGATCTAGGATGACCGGTTGTCATGGCAACCCGAGTGCAGGAAGTGCCTGCTGGCTCCCTTCCCAGGGTGGGAGCAGCAGGCTGAGTGATGGTGCTGGATGGCTGGGGCCCACCCACTCTGAGCCAGACAGGGTCTCTTCATTCTTTCCCAAGCAGAAGCTTGGGAGCTCATCCCAGAGTGTTGGCTTGGGCTGCACCTCCTGCTCCAGGGTGACAACCCTGTAAATACATTTCTTTTCCTTTGGAGAACCGGCAGACCTGTGGTCAAATCAAATACTCACGCTCGGGGTCTGGAGTCAGAGAGGATGGCTTCTAGTCTTGACTCTGCCACTGGATGGCTGTGTAGTCTTGAGCAAGACGTTCAGTGTTCTGAGCCTCAGTTTCCTCATCTATAAAATGGGGATAATAGTAGCATCCTGGGATTTCCACTTTTGGCGAGATGGTGAACTAGTGCTCTGAAAGGCCCTCCCACTAAAATTCAACTAGATTCCGCACGAATTATTAAAACAAAACAAAATAAATAAACTAGCCTTTTTAATGCATTGCTGGGTTTGTTAGGAAGTAAGGAAAATCTCCACGCAACATCTTCTGCCAGGAAAAACACAAGGCGGAACTGAAACTAAAGCATTAGAGTGGTGAATAACAGGTTAATGGGAAAATTATGCTGAATGTTGAAATAAGTGCCATGATAGGCAAATTAAGTCACGGGCAGAGGCGAGGTGAGAAAACTCAGCATGAGACTCGTACACGGAGCCAGGGTCCCTTACAGGTGGTTGAAGTAGCTCCAGGTTAATAACAGCCCCAGGCTGAAATAAGTGCATCTCAGGAGGAAGGCACCTTCAACTTAGGCCCCCAGGATTCTCTCAGATTCAAATCAACAAAACATGGGGCACCTGGGTGGCTCAGTCAGTTAAGCATCTGACACGTGGTTTCTGCTTGGGTTATGATCTCAGGGTCTTGAGATCAAGCCCCACCTCTGGCTCTGTGCTGACCACAGAGCCTGCTTAAGATTCTCTCTTTGTCTCCCTCTACCCCTCCCCCCTGTCGCCACACCCCCCTCCCTGCTCGCGTGCATGCGCGCTCTCTCTCTCTCTCTCTCACAAATAAATTAAGTTAATTAACAAGCATGAGCTTGCAATCAGCGATTATCAAACTACAAGGAAACAAGCCACTATGAGTGAGAGTCAGCAATATTATAAACCCTATAGTTAGATACATTTCCTAAATACTTTGGCTATTATTTATTTGTTTTTAAAGCTCACAACTTCCTGAATATAAACAGGGCAGAATTTTAAGCTATGTCTTTTAATTTTTATTACTTATTTATTTATCTGACAGAGAGAGAGAGAGAGAGAGCACAAGCAGGGGGAGTGGCAGAGGGAGAGGGAGAAGCAGGCTCCCATGCGGGACTCAGTCCCAGGACTCTGGGATCATGATCTGAGCCGAAGGCAGACACTTAACCAACTGAGCCATCCAGGAGCCCCTACTTTGGCTATTAGAATTACTAAATATAGACTATAAAACAATCGTGTATAAAATATTCAAGGAAATTCAAGATGGAATGCAGAACAATTACTGACCTAAGATTTGAGTACTCATATCTTTTGAAAACGAGAACAAAACAAAACCTGAGGAAATTCACCACTGTTAGACTTTCAGTAAAGGCAAGTAAAAGAAAATGATCTCAAAAGAGAGAAGGAATGGGGAGCACCTGGCTGGCTCAGTCAGAAGACTTTGTAACTCTTGATCTCAGGGTCATGAGTTCAAACCCCACACTGGATGTAGAGATTACTTAAATAAATAAATTAATTAAAAAAAAGAAATTGTGAGTAAAGAAGTAGTAAACATGTGGGTGAATCTAAATAAAAAATGAATAAAATCATATCAGCAGTAATAATGTCCTGTTTGTGGACAGAAAAAGGGCAAATCTCAAATACTGGACATCAGTTATATACAGTTTGGAGAAGTAATTGGAATTAATGTGGTTGAAGGTCCTTGAATTATTTGGGGGGTGGTGGGATAAGATAATTATTAACTGTAGACTTTTTTAAGTTTGAAAGATGTAATTTTAAGGGCAAGTATTGAAAGAATAGAAAAGGAGAATGCATTTACCAACTGTAGAGGAAACGAAATGGAAGAAAGGGGGAAAATCCTCAATTTTTAAAAAAGTAAGAAAGGAGAAATGAGAACCATGGAAAAGATGATGGGTCAAAAAAAGCACAAATTTAGATGGCAGATACAAGTCCAAATTTATCACTAATCTTTAAAAAATGCAAATGTGCTAAATTCTCTAGTTAAAAGACTAGAAATTATCAGAAATATTTTTTATTTTTTAAAGTTTATGTATTTATTTATTTTAAAGTAATCTCTACACTCAACATGGAGCTCAGACTCATGACCCCCAGATCAACAACATGCTCTTCTCACAGAGCCAGCCGGGCACCCCCACATTGAATATTTTTTAAAACCAGCCATGTGTGGTCTATAAGACCCACTCCTAAAACATAAGGACACTGAAAGGCTGAAAGTAAAAGTATTCATAATGATATAGCAGAAAAATACCAACCAAAGGAAAGTTGGAGTGGCTTTATTAGTATCAAAAAAATAGAGATTAGGGGTGCCTGGGTGGCTCAGTGGGTTAAAGCCTCTGCCTTCAGCTCAGGTCATAATCCCAGGGTCCTGGGATCGTGCCCTGCCATTGGGCTCTCTGCTCAGCGGGGAGCCTGCTTCCTCCTCTCTCTCTCTGCCTGCCTCTCAGCCTACTTGTGATCTCTGTCTGTCAAATAAATAAATAAAATCTTTAAAAAAAATAGAGATTAAATTAAATATTATTGTAAGAGATAAAGATAATAAAGGTTTTAGTGCATCTGGACGATAAAACAATTGAATGAATAAAACAGCCTCAACATATACAAAGCCAGAATGGAAGAACTACAGAGAAAAACTGATAAATCTGTGATTATTATGAAATATTTCAACAAATCTCTTGCAATTATTGGTATGTCAAGTAATGAAAAACAGTAAGATATACAGGAATTTTAAATAATTATTAATTAGTGTTTTTAAAAAGATTTTATTTATTTATTTGACAGACTGAGACCACAAGTAGGCAGAGAGGCAGGCAGAGAGAGGGGGAAGCAGGCTCCCTGCCAAGCAGAGAGCCCGATATGGGGCTCGATCCCAGGACCCCGAGATCATGACCTGAGCCAAAGGCAGAGGCTTTAACCCACTGAGCCACCCAGGCGCCCCAATATAGAGGATTTAAACAATTAACAAACCTGAGCAAGTTTGACTCACCATCTTTTCCATGGCTCTCATTTCTCCTTTCTTTTTAAAAAATTGAGGGTTTTCTCCCTTTCTTCCATTTCCTTTCCTCTACAACTGGTAAATGTATACTCCTTTTCTATTCTTTTAGTAATTGCCCTTAAAATTATATGTTTCAAACTTAAGTACAAAAGTTAATAATTCTCTTATTCCATCACCCCCCAAATAATTCAAGTAGCTGTAGATAAAGTCCTAAATCCAACAATTAGAGAATACTTATGTTTTCATGCCCACATGGAAAATTTATAAAAAGTGATCATATTAGAATATAATGTAATTCTCAACAAATTATAATAACTGGTATCCTACAAATCATGTTTCCATAACCTACAATGCAAGTAGGTTAAAAGTCAATGATAAAATGATGAGTGAAAAAAATTTCCATATGTTGGTAAATTAGAAAAAAAAAATCACACTGGATATATATGTATTTTAGATTTTATTTATTAATTTGATGGGCAGAGATCACAAGTAGGCAGAGAGGCAGGCACAGAGAGAGGGGGAAGCAGGCTCCCCGCTGAGCAGAGAGCCTGATGTGGGACTTGATTCCAGGACCCTGAGACCAGAACCTGAGCCGAAGGCAGAAGCTTAACCCACTGAGCCACCTAGGTGCCCCAAATATCTTTTTTTAAAAAGATTTTATTTATTTATTTGACAGGGAGAGACACAGGGAGAGAGGGAACACAAGCAGGGGGAGTGGGAGAGGGAGAAGCAGGCTTCCCACTGAGCAGGGAGCCTGCTTGGATGTGGGGCTTGATCCCAGGACCCTGGGATCATGACCTGAGCTGAGGCAGATGCTTAACGACTGAGCCACCCAGGTGCCCCCACACTGGAAATTTTTAAAGTACTTAGAACTGAATGAAAAAATTACATATCAAAACATGTGGCATGCAGCAAAAGTGCTAGTTTGAGGGAAATGTAGAGTCCAAAATACTTATGTTAGAATAAAAAAAGGTTGACATTGAGGTAAGCATCCATCTCACAAAATTAGGAAAACAAGAACAGAATTTGGTGAAAGTGAAAGATACCATAAATTAATAAATTGGAAAAATAAAGATACATAGAAGCAACAAGGACCAAATTGGTTCTTTGAAAGACTAATAACACAGATAAATATTGGCAAAATGTAAGAAGTAAAAAGACACTGGCCTAAATCAATCATATTAAGACTGAGAAAGGAAATACTGCTTACAGAAGAGCAGAAATTAAAAAGATAAAAATGAGGGGCACCTGGTTGGCTCAGTCAGAAGAGCATGTGATTCTTGATCTCAGGGTCGTGAGTTTGAGTCCCAGGTGGGGTATGGAGATTGCATAAATGAAGGTTTTTAAAAAAAGATAAAAAAGAGAATGTCCTATTAGTAATAAATTATTAATTTGTCCTTTAGTAATAAATTTTAAAACAGGCAAAGTACACAAATTCCTTGAAACACAGGACTAATCAAAAACGACTCAAGAAGAAATAAAAACCTTGAATAATCCCATAACTACCATACATAATTGAATATACAGCTGAAATAGTTCCACGTAGAAAATATCAAGCCCAAATGATTCCAAACATCCAAAGAACAGATATTATAATTTTATACAAACTCACCCAGAGGACAGAAAAGAGGAAGCCCTCCTCATCTCACTTTGAGAAACCCGTCTAATTTTAATACCCAAATCAGGACAATTTGATGTGCCTACATTCAAAAATCAAGAAAGAATAGGAGGAGCCTAAGGGGCACCTGGGTGGCTCAGTTGGTTAAGCAGCTGCCTTCAGCTCAGGTCATGGTCTCAGGGTCCTGGGATCGAGTCCCGCATCGGGTTCCCTACCCAGTGGGGAGACTGCTTCTGCCTGTCGCTCCTCCTGCTTGTGCTCTCTCTCTCTGTGTCAAATAATAAATAAAATCTTAACAACAACAAAAAAGAATAGGAGAAAACTGAATCCAACAAAATATTTAAAATCATGACCAAACTGGCTTTATACCATGAAGGCAAGGGTGGTTTAACATGAATATATATATGAATATAATACCGGTATCATTAATATATTTTATAATACCATATATAATAATTATATATCTATATCTTATATTACCTATCAGAGTATCATATATTGTTATTAGGAAGAGATGAAACATCATTTCCAGATACTTTTATTTACATTAAAAAACCAAAATAAGGGGCTCCTGGGTGGCTCAGTCAGTTAGGCATCTGCCTTCAGGTCAGGTCATGATCTCAGGGTCCTGGGATCGAGCCCAGCTGCCAGCTGGACACTCATTGAGGTTCCCTGCTCTGCGGGGAGTCTGCTTCTCCCCCTCCTTCCTTTTTTTTTTTTTTTTTTAAGATTTTTATTTATTTATTTGACAGAAATCACAAGTAGGCAGAGAGAGAGATTGGAGGAAGCAGGCTCCCCGCCGAGCAGAGAGCCCAATGCGGGGCTCCATCCCAGGACCCTGAGATCACGGCCTGAGCCAAAGGCAGAGGCTTTAACCCACTGAACCACCCAGGCGCCCCCTCCCCCTCCTTCTGATTGCTGTTCCCCCTGCTTGTGCTCTCTCTCCCTTTCTCTCTCTGTCAAATAAATAAAATCTTTGAAAACACAAAACAGAACAAAAACCAAAATAATATACTGAGAGATTATTAGAATTAATAAGAGCTTATCAAGATGTCAAGATATAGGATAATATTTAAAACTAAATTGCCTTCTCTATGCTTGCTTATAAAACGATTCAGAAAAAGACAACATTTAGGTAATTGACAGAAAGTAAGGACTTTAAAACTTAAGCTAATAAAAGGCGTCTACAACCTGATACGCAGGAAGTCCTACAACTGTGTTGAAAGATATTAAAGAAGACCTAAATAAACAGGGAGGTTGGTCCTGTTCAAGGAGGGAAAGACTCATTATCCATATTTTATCGATTCTCCCTATATTAATCTATAGGATAATTCTAGTCAAAATCCAACGAGACGTTGAAAAGTACTTTGCAAGCTGATTCTAAAATCTATGTGCAATAACAAAAGGCCAAGAAAGACTCCTACAATCCCGAAGAGGAAATGGTGGTAAAACATATGCTAAATGCAATGCAGACTAACGCAAAGTATTCGTCCTTAAGATAGCGCAGTCCTGATAAGATTAGCCCAACAGAACAATGTGACAGTAATAAACGCTCACACGCACGAAAATGTGACATACAATAGACGCAGCTCTTCAGACCACTGGGAAAGGATTAACTAATCAAGGCATGTGCCTGAATAATTGGTTACCCATAAGAGAAAGTATGAAATTGGACCTTTATCCCACCTATACCCAAAATAAATTTTTTAAAGATTTTTTATTTAAAAAATTTTTTCCTTAAAGCTTTTATTTATGTATTTGAGAGAGATTGAGAGTGAGCGAGAGAGAGATTAAGAGTGATGGAGAGAGAGAGAAGGAGCAGGGGGAGAGGGAGAAGCAGACCCGCCACTGAGCAGGGAGCTGGATGCGGGGCTCCATCCCAGGACTCTGGGCATGACCTGAGCCAAAGGCAGCTGCTTAATGGCTGAGCCACCCAGGAACCTTCTCCAAAATAAATTCTTAATGGATTAAAAATTCTAAATGTGAAAGTGAGAAGTTCAAAATTTAAGACGAAATACATAAGAGAATATTTTTATGACTTGGGTAGGGAAGGATTTTGTAAATAAGACAAAAAAAAAAGTCAAACCATAAAACATATAATAAATTAGTCTACATTAAAATGAAGAACTTGTATTTCACAGACTGGAAGAAATTACTTATAACACATATAATGAACAAAGGATTTGTATCCAGAACATATTAAAAAAAAACAAAACACCAACTTAATCCTAAAAGTAAATGAGAAAAAGACAAAAAAACCCAAAAGAAACATGAGCAAAAGACACAATAAATAAGCATTTCCCAAAAGAGGATTCACCATTGGAAAATATACATATGGAAAGATGGTCCATCTCATTAGCAGTAAGGGAGTAAGTAGCAAATTCAAGTCCTGTGGGGCAGGTCAAAATTGGTAAGTGCTGTCAAGGGTAGAGAGTAACAGGAACTCTAGTTCACGGCTGGTAGGAATGTGAATAGTAAATTCTCTTTGGAAAACACCGGCTTCGTCTTGTAAAGCTGACTCTGCGCATATCCCACCAATCCAGCCGCGCCCCTACCAGCTTATGTTCTGGAAAGACTCTGTCTGGCATGTGAGCATTAAGAGCCCTGTGGCTGGACACTCACTGCAGTGTCGTTCATTCTGGTGAAAAGCTGACAAAACCCAAATAAGCAAAATGGAAGGATATATAATTTGGGGGATTAGGATTTTTTAAAATATTTATTTATTTATTTATTTGAGAGAGAGAGAGAGATAGAGAGAGAGATCGAGAGTGAACGGGGTGGGGCAGGGAGGGGAGAGGCTGAGAGATTCCTCAAGCTGACCCCCTGCTGAGTGCAGGGTCGGGGGATGCCACCCCCTGGGGGCTGGATCCCAGGACCCCAAGATCGTGATCTGAGCTGAAATCAGAAGTCCGATGTTCAACCAACTGAGCTGCCTGGGCACACCTAGGATTTTTTTTTAAGTAAAGCAGTAATAAACACAAAATACAAAATAGTGGTTATCTTCAGGAGTGAGGTGGGGGAGGGGCATGGGGTAGAATACAGAGGAAGATTCAGGGGTTTTGGTAATGTTCTACTTCTTATCTTGGGTCACGTTCATAGGCGTTCATCTTGTGCTGCATAATTTTTATCAGTCATACATTTGCGGGTGCATGTATCAAATGGAACGTAATGAAAATAAAAACGAGTCCCACTTACATGCTTTTTTTAAAACAAGAAATGGGGCACCTGGGTAGCTCAGTCGGTTAAGCATCTGTCTTCGGCTCAAGTCATGATCCCGGGGTCCTGGGATGGAGCCCCACATGGGGCTCCCTGCTCAGCGGGGAGCCTGCTTCTCCCTCTCTCTCTTCTGCTCCCCCTGCTTGTGCTCTCTCGCTGTCTCTGTCAAATAAATAAATAAAAATCTTTAAAATAATAAATAAATTAAAATTAAAAAAAAAAAAACAAACAAGAAATAACCAAAAAGGAAAGACAGGAAAATAAAGGGCTGGACAAAGATAAAGATAATAGGGCAAAGGCATACGAAACAGGATATGGGAGTAGCAACCTTGCCATCCAAGTAGAATTCAAGTCTAAAAGCAGTACACGGGACAAAGAGGAACCTTATTTAATGAAGGAAGGCACGTTCCCTGAGGAGGCTAGAACAATCATAAACCCTCCGTACCCAAAAGCACAGCAGCCACCTGTAATAAAGCAAAAACTCCAGGAGAAACACAATCACTTGCCCAACTCCTCCTCCCCAACGGTGCTCTGACAGTCCTCCCCATGAGGGTGCTTCTGGCTGGGCCGTCTCCTGAGCACTGCTCTGGCTTTAGGGGGTCACCACTGGGACCCACCTTCTCCGGTGACCTGGAAAGGGCTCAGAGGGTACGGCCAGGCTCCCAGGGGTTCCCAGTCTGGCCTTGTCCAGTCTCCCAGCCGCAGCTTCTGCACCTGCTCCTAGATCAGCCTCCCTGAGCTCATCCTTTCCTGTGCGCTCTTTCTCAACGTTCTGGGTTTCTAATCTACTGATTTCTTCTAGGTGGGGGGGTGGGGGAGGGGATGTGGTGGAGGTGAGGGGGGGCCTTAATGTGGGAAAATGAACCCATTCTCCTCCGCCCTGTTTCCCATGTTTTCATCGGTGCCGACTGGCTGTGTGAACTTGGCAAGCCGCTAACCCTCCAGACAGCACCAGGCAATGATGGGAGGGGCGCAGGGGGTGCCTGCCATAGGGCTGGGCTGGCTCGGGAGAGGGAGGGTGGGGCTTTCGGGCGCTCAGTCTCGCTTTCTCTCTGCTTCTCTTGTTCTGAGAAGCCGACTTTGCTGGTCCGTGCCTGGGAGGCAGCTTAGGATAGACCGCACCCCTCCGCCTTGCCTTTGAAGCCTGGCTCCTCCCCAGGGGAAGAGGCCAGCCTCCGTCGGTCCCTCGGGCCATTTCAACTCCCTCCTTGGCCTGGACCCTAGTCTGGTGAAGCCGGCTCCACCCCTCAGAAGGGCAGAGTTGCAAAAAATTGGGAGATTTTCCCGTCTGTCCCAACCTTCCTTCTGGGCAGAGCTGCTTGTTTATACTGGGAACCGGCTCCCTCGGGATCTGCTACTCACTGAACAAGCTCCTTGACCTCTCAGAGCCTCAGTGTTCTCACCTGTAGAATGGGGATGATAATAACAACACCTCGAGTGACAAGGAAATGAGGTCATGCCTACAGGCGCTGGCCGGGCGTAAGGCCCAGCTATTTATTTAACCGTCCTGGTCTAGGTATTGGCCAGGCATTTTACTAACCAAAAGATCCTTTGCAGGGAGCTGACCCCTTCTGGAGCTGCTGCTCCCCTTTGTTTCACAGAGCATGACTGTGGTTTTCTGCCCTTGTCCCTAGCGCTCTGTTGCTGGACATTTTGGGGGTGGATCTAACCTGATGAGTCTAACCTCATTAGCAGCTCAGCACCAGTCATTTGGTTTTCCAGGTGAGCTCTGTGGCTTACAGTGTGCCCCACCACCCTGCCCAAGTTCCATGTGTGGAGGAGCCCGAGGGGACCCGCACCCGGCAGGTGCTCACGGCCACAAGAGCCCTGATGGCAGGAACGGCTCTCACTGCGACCGTCTGTGTATTTTATGCCAACAACGATCGGTTTCATTCGTTCTCAGGAACCTCGGACAATGTCCAGTTGAACAGAATCTGCAGAAAAAAAAAAATGCCCCCAAAACGATGTCTCCTCTTAAATGTCAAAATCAGTGCACACGTTAGGGAGAGTTCTCACGACCTCTATTTGTATAAACCAAGTGGGACAACGTGCAAAGCTGGGCGTGGAGGAGGTCCAGGGGTCCTTCTTGTGTCCTGTTGCGAATCATCTTAGCTCTTTGAGCACTGACCTTCATGCCAAAAACTTGGAAAACTTGGAAACGTGACCTCCTTGATTTGCCCAAGGACCCTGTGAGATGGTATGGGTTTTAGTTGGGACTCTTTGGTGGCAGGTGACAGAGATGTCACTCTAACTAGTTCGAGCAGTGCTCTATTAACCATTTGTTTGTTAACCCCTTAATGCCTCCGTAACTGAAGCCTTGGTCGGTCTTGCTCTGTCCAGCTTCCCTTTTACCTTGTCTATGAACTGGCCACGATCTCTAGGGCTCCCCCAAGTGGTACGAAGCAGAGCTGCCAGCGTCCCTGTAACTTGGGATCCAAGAAGGTGCCCCAAGATCATGGCTGGTCCAGTCACAGGTAATGGAGTACTCTGGCCTGGAGGCCTAGGCCACAAGACTCAGGCCGACCAGCAGGGACAAGCTCGCACTGCCCATGCCACGATGCAAGCTCTGGCACGGCCCCTGAGGTCATGGGAAGGCCAGGAGCCTGTCAGCCTCAGAGCACGGGGAAAGCAAGCTGGTGTCTCAGGGAACACAGCTCCCAGAAGCTTCTCTGGCCTGAAATAGTTGCCATTGTCAGTGCCAAGGACAGCCCCGAACACTCCCTCCAGGGCTCTTGGGCTCCTCCTGGCTCAATGTTCTGGGCTGAGAGTCAGCTTCCTGGGTAGGCAGAAATGAGGGGCACCCACAAATAATCTTAGCCCCATTGTTTGAATGCCTGGGTTTGGCTGAACCCTGTGACTGGCTCACTTGCTCGTGTGGCCCTCATGATGGCCCTGGGCTCACCCCTCAGTTTATAAAGCAACCAAGGCTTGGGATGGTTAAGTGACTTGCCCAAGGTCACATGGCCCGTGAAGAGCAGAGTTGGGATTGGAGCTTGATACCACTGTGCTGTTTACCCCCGAAGCCGGAAGAGGGCAGAGCACCTCCACACCCCAGAGCCCTAGTGACTGAAATGATCAAAATGAAACACTAGCTCCTAATCAGGGCCTTCCAACTATGATTCGAATCCCCTGTTCTGGAAACACCCATAGGGTCCAGAGCTCTATGGGGGTAGACCTGGATCTTCCCCAGCGAGGGAGCACCCCTCATGTCCCTGGGGAAGCTGAGGCTGCCCTGGGTCCTAGGCAGGGCCTGAGCCCCCTCTGCTTCTGTGAGGAGGAGAGGAAGAGAAGGGACGGGCTGTGCATGTCGGGGGCGGGAGGGGAGCTCCGAAGTTCTGCACTCACCCCTGTGATTCTCCTGCAGGGTTCAGGGAGGGCTGATTCCCTGGGACCTAGGGCACTGACAGTAAATAGTCTTTCTCTGACTTTTAGCCTCCTGAGCCTTCGTTTCCTTATCCATAAAATGGGGGTAGTGACAGTACCTGCCCCACGGGTCAGTGCGAGGAGTCGGTGAGATGGGCACAGCACAGCTGGGAGTGGCTAAAGCACTCAGGAAGATGTTGCTATTTTTACCCCTTTCCACCTCCCCTTGTTTTCCTCCTCCTGTGTCTTTGTCGCTGCCCCAGCTCTAGTTCAAATCCCAGATCTGCTATTTCGTAGCTGTGTGGCTTCAGGCAGGTTACTTGACATCTCTGAGCTCATGTTGCTGTTCTGTAAGATGGGAACGCTCCCACCTGCTTCTTAGGGTTGTGATGAGGAATCCACGGCATCATCCCTGTAAAGCTCCCACACAGGACCTGGCACATAGGAGCCTCCGACGGGGAGGATTTCTTCCTTATTTTCTGGCCTTAATCTGAAGCCATCCCCACATCATCACCCTGCCCAGCTGCGGCTTCGGCTCTCACCTGCCTGACTCCCGACCGCCACCTTGTGGCCTGACAGGTGACTGCACGTTCAGAAGTGAAATTCAAACTAGCTTCTGGTTTCCCAGATTTAAAAGCAAAAGACCCACAGTTTTCTTCTCTTGCAGAAAGGTCCTAGGTGTTCTGTCCCGGAGGAAAGATGCACGAGGGGCTGCCTACCACTAGGCCCATTCCAACTAGCTTCTGTGCTAAGAACTTTCTGTGCATCACGTTGTTACTGGTTGGGCTCTGGTTTGGATCAGAGTTTTCCAAAGGAACAAATAAAGGTTCCTGGAGTCACCGTGGCCACATCAAGGGTTCCAAGGCACCGACATGTGCATTGGCTTTATCTGTAGGGTGGGTACAGGGGTTTTTGTTTATTACTTCTCTTTAGGCCACAAATTGATACGTTGCATATACTCTTCTGTGTTATTCAAAATCTCATCGTGTGTTGACTTTATTCTCAGCTAAAGCAGAGAACGGTTTGTGTCGGGTGTTCTTCTAACGCCAAGGGCTCAAGTGACGGCCCTCAGCATGTCCAGCACCAGGGATCTCGGCTCCTACCATCTCAGGCTTCTGGATCCTGAATTCAACCCAAGTGTGCCCCACCTCCCTGGTGCCCTGCCACTCCCGCCTCTGAGTGCTTGCTCTGGCTGTTCCCTCCCCTGGGAGGTTTTCCCTAAATTTTCAGCTACAGCGGACAAGCACCCCACCACCACCCTTCCTGAGCCCGCCCATCCCCACTTGATGCCTCTCTCGTAGCTCCTGCTTTTTCTCTGCCCAGGCGGACATGTGTCCCGGGAGACCTGCCAGGCGAGAGATGAAGATCAAAAGGAAGGAGCAATCAGGGGGTAGCCCCCTTCTCCCGTCAAGCCCCAGGGTTTGCTCTGAAGTCAAAGCCGTAAATAGAATCCCTGTGTCTGTCTGACAGTGCCCGGGATCAAGATCCGCATGGTATGGGGGTCCCAGGACACTAGAGGCAAAGAGGGCATCTGAAGCACCCTCCGAATGCCTGCTGGACCACCCACCTAACTGCCCATCTGTCCTGGAGGTTGCTCGTTCCGTGTAGCAGCGCTCATCCCTCACCTTCTCCAGTCCGGGACTCACAGCCCGGCAGGATTCTCCGGGAAAGCTGGGGGCCAGGGAGCCGTGGGGAATTCCAGAGGCAGGACTGCACAGGGGCTCAGACACCTTGAGGACAAGGTTTTAGGGTGGGTTCACAATCACGTTCTTCTCCCGAGACCACCCTCTTCTCAAGGACCCCTCCCACCCCAGGTTCCTGGGAGAAATCACCCCGGAGCTCGTTGCTTCGCTCTAAGCCTTGGTTTTCTCATCTGTGCAGTGGGATGAGAGCGGTTCTGGGTTGTGAAGATCAGTGGGCTGAAGTCTGTGACCGGCAGTGGTGGCAACGGCTGGTGTTTATGCTGTTTGAATCTGTCCCCAGAAAGGGGGGCCTAGAGGAGACCTCCTTCCATGCCGTCTTTCTCCCCAGGGACCCGGCCTGTGTTTCCCCCACCTCCAGTGCCTTCACCTTCTGGGCTGGGGGGAGAAGACAGGAGACAGGGGAGCCCTGGATGAGCACAGCCCCTCCTCTCCACCCCCCACACATTTTTTAGTGACAGGATTTTAAACGGTTGCTGTAGGCAAGAGAGTTGGCAGCCCACTGCTGGAGGTGGGGGGTGGAGCTTGGAGGCCCCTCTTTCAGGAGCCTGGGCCTGGGGCTTGGACATGAAGACCCAGTTGAGTCCTGTCTCTGTGCTGTGCAGCTGGGGTGAGTGACTTAATTTCTCTGGGCCTCCGTGAAGCCACTCTGAAGGTAGGAGAGTCTCCTTGATCCCTGGGTCCCTGAGCTTGACCTTGGAGGACCAGATCATAGGGCCAGAGAGGGTGGGCTAGAGGGGACAGCTGGGGTGCTGGCGAGGCCATGGATTTGCCACCAAACCTGATTTTTGAACCTTGGTTCTGCTGCCCCTTGTTTCCCTTATCATATCGAGCCGGTCACTACCTCCTTCTGAGCCTTGGGTTCCCTTCTGAAAAATGAGACCTTAGTACTTGCTGCTTGGGGTGTTGTGGGGTGCAGAGGAAGAAATGAGCAGGAGTGCCTCAGCTTGTCTAGACTTCAGGAAACCTCCTGGGCAAGAATCACCCAGAGGCTGCAGAAGAGGGTGCGGGGTGGCGCATGACCCCTAGGGGGCGCTGGTGCCCGGGAGAGCGGCTGGAGGTGGCTTCCAGGTAACCCCCGCCACAGGAGTGGGGACAGGAGGCTGAGAAGGAACAACCAGAGAGGTTGGGGGAAGGGTGGGACATTAGAACATCGATCTGTGGACGTGAGGCCCTGCCCCCAGTCTCACTGCTTCTCCCCCACCCCCAAACTGCGCTCTTCTAGTTTAGGAGGGTAGCAGGATTTTGCCTGCCCCTGAGATTTTGCACAAGACTGAAGCACTGCCAGACACTCCTCCCCACCTAGTCTTCTCCATGCTAGCTGACTTCTGATCTCCGCTTAATATGTAGCCTCTTCCAGGAAGCCTTCCATGATGCTTCACCCCTCCAGGTGAGGTTGGGTACCCCTGCCACAAGGCCTCTCTGAACCTCAGCTGAGCTTATACCACAGTCTATGTCCTTGAGGCACAGACCACTGAGCCCTGGTTCTCAGCCTGGTAGCTGCCACTTAAAGGTCCCCTCATGCTGGTTGGTTGAATGAAAGAATGTGTTGGGAAACAGAAGAGAGTGGGATGGGATGGATGCATCTGTCTTAAGCATGGAGGTGGTTTGGGGTTGGGATGGACCAAGGATACGGTGGTGAGGATTATGGGATGGGACAAGGAATGGGCTGGGATGAGAACGGGGACCCCGAGCCCTCTCTCCTCGACCTGCTGTCCCTGGTGCCCACGGAGAAGCCCCCCCTACGCCTCGCACAGGACTGGCTCCCGCCGGGTCCCTCCTGCCCCCCCCCCAAGGAGAGGCAGCACAGGCGCGTACAGGTTGATTTATTTACAAATATACTGATGTCTCATCTTTTGTTGGTGTTTCCATTTTCTGCTTTTGTGGGAAGAGGCAGAAGGTGAGCGTGGAGGGCAGGGTGGGGGGAGTGATGTGGTAGACGCTAATAAATAATTTAACAATGACAAGTTATTAAATAAAATGTGTCTGGGGATGGCGGGTGGGCAGTGAGAGTCTGTACAAGGAAAACAGAGGAATGGCCGATGGCCGGTCCCCACACCCAGCTGGGCTGGGCTCCCGTGGGGCCCTCGGTCGGGGTCGGGGGGTGGGCACCGGCAGACAGGCTCGTGGCAAACTGCACCTTCCAAGGGCCAAATGGTGGAGGGTCCTTCCTGCTCCCCCAGCCCTCAGGCCTCGTGTGCCCGGGAGTGTGAGTAGGTACGTGAGCCTCCGTGTGCGTCCGGGGTGAGTGTGTGTCTGTGCGTGTGCGTGTGGACCCTCTTCCCTGCAGGGCAGAGTGAGCCCCAGAGCTGCAGGTTCTCCCAGACCTCAGGAGGTGCCCAGAGCTCAGGCCAAGCAGGGGTCAGCCGGTTTGCCCTCCCCGGGAGTGGAGAGAGGGATGCAGGCTCCACAGGGGTAGGTGAGGCAGCCTCAATGCTGGGGGGCAGCTGAGCCCCCTAAAGGAGAAGAGGCCTCCCCCCAGCCCTGCGACAGGGGCCTGACCTCGCTTGCGCCCTGCTTGCCCAGAGACAGTGGACTCCTCTCCTCCCCGTCCTGGGAATCCTCCCCACATGCCCAGCCGGCTTGCCCTGACCTCTTCCCTTACAGGCTCTGCCTGCCCTACAGTGGGACCTTTGGGACCATAGGGTCCCTTTGTCTGTGCGGCCCCCCAAGAGGCTCCGTGGAGCAGGCAGATGAGGCTCTGGCTGGGGGCAGGACCCCACCTTCTTGTCCCTCCTCTGCCTTATCTGCTGTGTCACTTGGGGCAGAGTCCCTCCCCCTGCCCACCTCACACTTTCTGCCTCTTCCTCTGGGCCAGAACTTGACCTCCCTCTTCCCTTGGGCTTCCCATCCCAGCCACCACGAGTGCTCCTGGCTGCTCACCGCGCCCCCGGTGAAGGCTGCACTTCCTCCCACATGCGGCGGGCAGAGCCTGCTTATCCCACCTTGCCCCAGACTCCAGCGAGCCTGCTTGCCTCTGCACGCTTCTGCGGGGTGACCCTGACCGCCGACCACCTTTCTCTGAGCCTCGGGTTCCTCATCTGAGAAATGGGTCCCCACTAACATTTGGACAGAGCTGGGTCAGAGTGTGAATGTCTCTCCTTCTAGAAGAAAGCCCCTCAAGGATGAGCCCTATATCTTGTTCATCTGTGTCTCCACGGCCCATCCGGGGCTGGGCAGGGTGGACAGCGGATGTTTGGGGGAGCCTGAGGGAACAGAGGACAGGGAGCCGCAGCACACGGCAGTCACCTGACCATGGCTGATGGGCCGTCTCTGGCCCACGGGACACTCTGAAGTCTCTTCGGCTTTGACCATCCGTGGGACGTGAGTGTGGGCGTCTATGAACCAGCGCCCCGCCAGGAGCAGTGCACAGAGAGGGCAGAGCCTGGGCTGGACTTGGGAGGTTGTGAGGCCCCAGATGGGCTGGAAAGACAGATGATGCCCCCCGACCTCGAGGCCATTCACCAGACCAAGAAGATGAGGGGGTGGCATGGTGCCCCTTCTCCCTCTCCTCTCCCAGGCCGGGCTTTCCAAGCTAGGATAAAGGGAGTGGACCAGATGCCCATTTCTGAGCTTCCTTCTGACTGTAAGAGTCTGGTAGAGAAGGACCAGGGCCCCTGGGGGCTGGGGGGGGTGCTGCCCCGGGCCTGCCCCAAGCACCCCCAGCATAATTTGGACCATGTGAGCGCAAGAGGAGGAAGGGGAGCATCTCTCAAGAAACCAGTGTGGCTGCCTAAGGGACCACTGGTGGCCCAGGACAAGAGAGGGTACAGCGCCCAGGTGGGCTAAGGTTGCAGAAAACCAAGAACAGCGGCCGAGATCCCTGTGGGAGTTCATGTGGTACAAGGAGGCAGGGCCAGGCTGAGCTGCCTCGCCCGGCTGGCAGCCCTGGGGAAGAGCACAGGACACTTTGGAGCAGCCTCGGGCTCCCCACTGGACAGAGGAGCCAAAGCACGAAGCAGGCTGGCGAGCGTGGAGAATCCCAGAGGGGGCTGGGCGGAGGGGCCCAAAGGCGGAGAGAGACGCCCACGGTCCTCTTCGCTCAGAGGCTGGGCCAGGCAGATCCCAGGGTGTCAGCCTAGGGCTTGGTGTCAGAATTACAGGCCGGGCTCTGAGCACCTGGCGGAGGACACAGCGGCCACCAGAGGCCAGAGAGGTGTCACCGAGAACAGGACCCCTCAGCCTGACCTCACTCCCTCTTTTGGCAGGGTCATTGCTGAGTGGATCCGGGCTGGGAGCTGAGGCAGCTTGTCTGGCTTCCCGCGGGGCATCTGACAAAACGGGGCTGGATGTGCCCTGGGACGCGTCCTCCAAGGAGGACTGGTTCACGGGCCCACACCGGACGGGAGAGGCGCAGGTAGTTCGTGTGCCTCGGGTGAGAAGCACAGGGCTGACTCCTGACATGACAGGGACAGCAAGCCAGTGTCACAGAGCTGGGGGTGCAGAGAAACTCCACAGGCCAGACTGAATTAAGGAAGAAGAAATGCGGCAAGTAAAAAAGGCAAGGTCCTTTGCGGGATCTAAACAGTAAGTGCCGTTCCCCCACATACACACCGAAGGGCCCTGTGGCCCCTCAGTCGTGTGTGTGAGGGTCGGGGATCCAGTTACAGAAGGGCAGGGTGAGTTTCCAGGTAATGTGGTCTCATTTGGGCCACATTAACAGAGGCAGGGCGCCTAAAGCGGGGGAGGTAGCTGGCTGATACCATGGGGAGATTGGGTTACATCTGTTCCACCTTTAGATTGAAAGCTGGAGCCCAGCTGAGGGTACAGTTTTAGGAGAGAGAGCCGGAGAGACTGGAAGAGCCTGGCTTTGAGAAGTGAAGACTTGGGGCTCAAAGAGGCAGAGGCCAAATCAGCAGAGAAGGGCGGCTGGCCTGGGGCGGGATGAAGCAGCGGACTCCCCACCGCGGGAGGTACTCCAGAGGCAGAGGGAGCCAAGCTTCGGACAGATGATGGGCCAAGTAGGTGATTCGGGAGGTCTCTTTCCGCCTAGAGGCTCTGCCATTTTTCCCACCTGCTTCTGGGGGCCCTGTCTCTGCCCTGCCTGCTCAGGCAGCCCCCCATTTAGGCTGAGGCTAAGGATACACCTGCGTCCACATGTTTCAAGCCCCAAACTCCCCCCTCCCTCCCGTCCCCTCCTTCCTTCTCCCCTATTGCTGTAAGAAGATGGGGTCCCTGCCCCGGTCTGGCCTCGTTCCCCTTCCTGACGTGGCAGGGCTGGCCCCCAGAGCGCCTCTGTGTCTCTTCAGCTTGTGTGTGTACCTGCGCGCGGATCCGCATGGCCTTTGGGTTGTGTGCGTCTGCAAGTGAGGCTCGGTCTACCCTCCCCAGGGACTCCCTTTCAGGGCAGAGCCGTGGTGGACCGGGCACACCTGCCAGGCTCTTTCCCACTTCTGTTCCAGATTCGAACTGGGACGGGTGAACCCAGGCTGGCGGGCTGGCTCTTGGAGGTGGGGGAGCTGGGCACGAGCCCCGCTCACAGGGACACGCCCTCGCAGGTGACACGCACTGCACAGAACATAGTCGCCTTGGGGCATGCTGGGGCTGTGGCGGGGCAGGGGGCGGGGGGCGGCTGCCTGGACCTAGGCCCGGTCCCTGGAGGTTGGCTGGACACAGAGAGGACATTTAAAAAAATAGAGAGAATTTAAGCTTCCCAAAAAAGAGATGGGTAGGGAGAAGGAGGCGATGGAGGCCTAGGTGGGGCTGAGAGGCGAGCGGCTTTCCGAGACTCTGGGTCCCTGGGATGACGCGGCCCTGCCCAGGCTGCGCCCGTCTGCCTGCCCGGCCGGCCCGGGGAAGGGCACCGTATGGCTGTGTGTAGAGTCTGTGCGGGCGGTGGGGCTGGCCCTGGCGGCCGCAGGCCCCCCACCCCCGCTCCCAGGACCCTGGCCCAAGCGTCCAAGCGGCCGGCTGGCTCTCAGGAGGCGAAGTAGGAACTCTGCATGGAGTAGAGCCGGTCGATGGGGTTCCCCACGCGGGCCTGCAGGGAGCCCACGTCCGAGGAGCCGAGGAAGCAGTCGCTGAGGCTGGTTAAGGAGGTATCGCTGTCGATGTCATGGAAGATGGAGTCGTTCCCTGGGGGCAGAGGGGGCGTCAGGAGCCGGGCAGGAGTGAGCTCCTGGGGGCCCTTTCGGCCCTGCAGCCTGTGCGGCCAGAGGTGAGGAGGGATGGGGTGACCTGTGGCAGCGGTGGGGGGCCAGAGGCGCGGAGGGCCGCAGGTGGGGCCTCGCGGGCACCCTCTTCCGATGGGAGGCGGCAGGCAGGCAGGCTGTGTCGGCGCGGCCTGCCGCCCGGGGGTGGTGGGCAGGGGCGGTGCTGGGGTGGGCAGGGGGTGGGGCGGCTTACCATAGGGGTTCATGTGGTCACCTGGCATTTGAGGCGGCGTGAGGCCCTGCTGGAAGGGGTCGCTGCTGCCGTAGGGACTCTGCTCCATGGCCACGATCTGCTGTTGGGGTGGGGCCAATGGCGTGTAGGAGGCCATCATGCCCTCCATGCGACTGGACAGGACCTCTGGGGAGAGAGCACACTTTCACCAACCCGCCCTGTCCACCTCATCCCAGAGCCCACGCCGCCCCAGGGGTGCCCTCCCAGATATACCTCAGGCCTTCCCACTGATCTCCCATAGGACTCCCCAAGGCCACGGGGCCCACTGCAGTCGCCCTGACTCCGACCTCTTCTGCACTTCCCCAGGTTGCCTGTGGTGACCCAGGGCCACTGAACCCATGTATCTGACCCCTGACCTCTTTTCCCCAGACACACAGGAATAAACACATAAATACAGGAATCGGTTTATCAAAAGCCAGGGATCTCCCCTCCCCACCTCCTCCCTTCCTCCAGTGGCCTTGCCCTCCAGAAGCTCAACGCTTCGGGGACACAGACACTAAGCAGGCCGTCATGATTCCTCAACATGTGGGTGCAGTGAGCTCCCTGCGTCTGGGAGCATCAAGGTGGGGCCCAGGCCAAAGGAGTTCAGGGAAGGCTTCCTGAAAGAAGGGACCCCCTAACTCCACATCACTTAAAGAATCAGCAGGGGTTCAACCCTGCCAGGGGCAGGCAAGCCCTGCCTCAGGCAGCAAAGGCGGGGAGGGGAGAAACTAGCCGTTGGGAGCAGGGGGCCCTGTGCATGCGGCTATAGTGCCAGGATGAGAGAAGGCCAGGAGTGGGGCGGAAGATGGTCCTCTGGGCGCCCCCCCCAAACCAACCACAGAGCTCAGTGTGGTTCCCCCTGAGGCTGTAGGAAGTCTGCTGTGGGAGGGGCTGTGGAGAAAGGCTGGCAGGTTGGAGGCTGGAGGCAGGGACCACTGAGGAAATTGAGGGAGGGGCTGGGTTCCTAGCCCCTCCCTCCCTTACGGTGAGCGTGGAAATGACAACTCCCAGGAGGGGGCGTGAGGGACACGGGAGCAGCCTCCACGGCCCTGCTTGGCAACCTAGCGGATGTGGTGCGTGGAGGACAGGAGGGTCAGAGGCGACTCCCAGGTTCCTGGTGTGGGCACTGGGTGGAGGGTGGTGCCTTTGCTGAGGTGGGGTGAGGAGGGGCAGAGGGTGCTGTGCGAATGTGGCAGCAGGGGCTGCTGTGTGCAGTACAGGAAGGGCCCTGATGAGCTCAAGCGGGACCATGGAACATTCTGGGGCATGACCATGGAATATCCCAGAGGCAGCTGGGAACACAGGAGGTGGTGGCTGGGAGACCAGAGACAGTGGCCACAGCCCCAAGGAGGCCAGGCTGTCTTGGGGGAGAGGGGAGGCAGGGGCAGAGAGAAAGAACTGGGTTCCAAGGCTCCAGAGCAGCTGGGGACCCGGGCCTGGTCCTGAGCCCTGATAGAAGAGGCTGTCCATCAGTGCCCTGGCATCTGCCCCAAAGCCCCCGTCTCACCTGGGAGCAGGCAGCCCTGGGGCCCCCACTCCTCTTGGGCAGTCCCTACAAGGCTCAATGTCCCCATGGGGCTGGGGAGGCCACCCCCCCGACCCAAGAAGTAGTAACATTTTGGCAAAGCCCAGTGTTCAGGGGTCTGGCCGCTGCCCCTCCAGCTGGCTCCTTACCACCCAGCAGGAGCCCACACTGAACTCAACACCCCGCAGTCTCTCTCGAGATTTCTGCTGAATTCTGTCGTGGGCAGTGGGGTGTATGGTCACGTGAAAACCATAGCTTTGGGATGCCACATGTGGGGCCGAGGCCAGCTTTGCCCCTCACTCGCTGAGTGATCCCAGTAAGTCCTCTGGTCTGAGTCTCCGCCTCCTTGGCTGTGAGATGGGCTGTGACAGTGCCCTTCCCCTCCGGGATCGGTGGGGATTCTGAGAGGCTGAGCATGGCCAATGGTGACAACTGTGCCTAGCACACCCTGAGGGTGGGAGATGGTTGCAGGTATTTTGGGTTTTTGTTCGTTTTTAAGTAAGCTCTAGGCCAGACACGGGCTTGAACTCAGGATGCTGAGATCGAGAGTCACACCTTCCACTGACTGAGCCAGCCAGGCATCCCAGGGGCGAAAATTCTGCCACCCCTCGGCGCAGCCCACACTGCCATCTCTCCTGGGGGCCCCCGTGGTCCCCACCGGCTCTCTTGATCCCAGCAGGTTCTGGGGCGCCAGCTCCCACAGCCCTCATGGCCTTGGTGGAAGGGGTCCGGGGTCCGGGGTCCAGGGGGTAGGGGAAGAGTGCTGTTACCAGAGGCTGAGCCTGGGCCCTGTCGCCCTGGTCCCGGCTCACCTTGGCCCAGCCGCTGCGAGTTCTGCTGCTCCTGCTGCTGCTGGTGCCGCCGCGCCAACTTCTTCATCTGCAGGAGACACGGGTCGTGTCAGTCCCCACCTCCCCGTCCCCGTTCAGTCCCGGCCCCTCCCAGCAGGACCGTGTCTTCTGCCTGCACCCCCACTCCAGCCCTGCCCAGCGGGGGCAACAGGTGGCCTCTCACCTTGGCTCTTTGGTTCTGAAACCACACCTGGACCACACGCACGCTGAGGCCTGTCTCTGCCGCCAGCGTCTCTCGGACCTGCCCGGGGGGAGGGACACGGATCAGGCCTGGGGGCAGGGGCCCGGGCAGCAGGCCAGGGAGGTGGTGGTTTGGGGGAACTGAGGGATGGGCGGGGGAGGTGGAGGGACGTCCCCATCCCTGGCAAGAGCGGTAGGGGGCACTGTCTGGGGAGGTGGCGGGTGTGGGGTGTCAGCCCCGCCCCACCCCAGCGGCCCCTCACCTTTCGGCAGGGCTTGGAGGACACCTCGAAGGAGGCCTTGAAGGCTCTTCGCTGCTGCGTGGTGAGGATGGTCCGGGGTCGCTTGGGCCTCCGGGGGTCTTTCCCGTCGTCCCCACTGCCTTTACTCTGGCTGCCCTGCCCCTTGGCCGGCTTCATGTCCCCGTCCTCGTCCTCGCTCTTCACTGTGGGGGACACACCCAGCCCATCAGTCTTGTACGAGGGTCTCAGATTGGTACCCGGAGGCCATCTGTCGCCTGGCGGGATCCCCTCACCTCCTGCCAACACCAGCTCCCTGCACTCCGGAGACCCCAGGGCAGCTTGTCAGCCTCTGAAAAACTGGTTCCCGCTGTCCCAGCCCAGGGCCAGTGGGTCCCACAATCCAGCGAGGAGACTCCGGGGAGCCTTCTTTCTTGGAAGCTTCCAGAGACTAAGAACTGTCAGGCAAAGCCATACCCCAGACATTGTCACACCCGAGTATTCATGATGACAGCACGCACACCACACACACAGTTACACACTCAACCACTGACGTGTGTGCACGCACACTGGCACGTGGGCCCACAGAGCACGGGGCACACACAGCTCACGCACACACACACACACAGGCCCCCGTGCTCACAGGTGGGGACATACAGGCAAGCACACACCTGAACACACACACACACGCACGCACACAGAAGCATGTGTGTTCACCCAGAGACACACCCATGCCCACCGTGCACACACGGCCACTTCTATGTCCCAGAATTGTGGGTCTCAGAGATGCCAGCCCCAGGCGGACACCATGCGCCTCCCACTGTCCCCAAGTCTAAGCTGGTCTCCTATTCCCAGGCCCACCTTCCTCAGACCATGAGCCCCGGGGCTGGGTCGCCTCCCTCCAAGACCCCCACCCCAGGCCCGATAGGAATGGGCCAACGGCACCTGGCTAGTGTCTGCTCTGCTCTAAGAGCCCAGGAAGCCACCACGGTGCCCTGCTCATGGGTGGACAGAGGGGCAGATGGATGGGGAGCTCACTTCCTCCAAGGACACTGACAGGACAAAGCTCTTCCGGAAGGCCCTGTGACTGAGGGCTCTAAGTGACCCCCAAGGGCTCTGAAGACCAGGCCATCTCCTCGCCAAGCCCTCTGCTCTAGTCCTTCCCCACTACCTGGGAATGACAGGACCCCAGCCTTCTCCCTGGAGCTTCCCTTCCAAGACTCACTCCCGGTTGTACCCGCCCTTCTGGCAGGGGGGCTCTAAGCTGGCACAGCCTTTCTGGGGGCTGGAACAGAATAAAGAGGTACCTTCATCCTGGGAAAGGGGGTCTTTGCCTCCACCAAAGAACGCCCCCGGCCCCCCACCCAGCCAGGAAACTGAAGAGCTCAGGCTGCTGTCCCCTGCGCTGAAGGCTGTGTCAGAGCCCTGCTTCATAGCCAGCAGCAGCCTGCAGACCTGGGCAGGCAGGGACACCCGCGGTGCCGTGACATGGTGGGGGCCACAGCAAGGCAAAGGGCGGACAAGGAAGGGGGGTCAGAGAGCAGGGTGTGTGCGTGTGCTTGTGTCTAAACCACAGTCCGGGTAAGCGTGTGGACAAATTTGTGTGCAGCCTTATGCATCACTGCTCCGTGCACGTGGGACGTGTGAGTGGGGTTGTGTGTGCACGTGGGTGTGGTTAAGTGGACACGCAGTGCGTGTTCCTGGGTGCGGGTTCGCACGTGCTTGGGCATCTCGGCGCACATCTACAGATATTCCTGTGTCCGTGCTTATGTGCCCCTGGGCATCGAATGCGCTTGTGTGTGGACATGTGTGGTCCCATGCACGTATGCTGGTGCATGAGCACGTGTGCCCCAGTGGTAGTGTCCGCACATGCTTTGTGGGCCTGGGGGAATGCACACGAGTGTCCACTGGTGTCTGATGGGGGCGCACTGTCTGTACGTAGCTCGGGTCCTGGGGTCAGGATTGGGCTTCTTCGGCAGTGCCCTGCCTCTGGGCCCCCAGCTGCCCCCCACCAGCTCCAGCCACGGCTCACCAGAGTCGGACTCGTCGGGACTCACGGAGCTGAGCAGGTCCTTCTCCTTCTCGTAGTCCCCCTTGCACAGCAGCTGGCCCTCCTTGAGCACAAACTCGTCGCCCTTGCGCAGCTGCCGCTCACACACGCAGCAGCAGAAGCAGCCCAGGTGGTACACGCATTCCAGCGCCCGCATCACAAACTCCGTGGGGGCGATCTTCTCCATGCAGCCGCTGCACTTGGCTGCGAAGAGCCTGCAGGTGCACAGGGCGGGCTCGTTGGTTTGGCTCTGGGGGCCCCTCCCCGAGACTGCTGTCCACCAGGGGCCTCTCCCTCCTGCCACCCTGACTCCCCCCACCCCAGATAGGAGAGGCCCCACCCGGACACAGAGCCAGACAGTGGGAGGGCCCCGTGGCCCCACTCTTCTGGCTCCCCAGGGCCTTGGTGGCCTAAGGGTGGGCACTGGGCATCTTGCCCTGAGGTGCCCTCTCCTGGGCGTATCAGCTCAGGGCCCTGCTTGCTCCGAGACACCGCGGCCACTAGAGGGCAGAGCACATGGTCAGCCTCAACCTTCCTCAAGAGCCAGGCGGGTTCTGGGCCTGAGAAGGGCAGGCGGCCTCCTGGTCCCCTCTCCCCTCACTCCAGGACCTGCTCTGCCTCCTCTCTGCTCTCCCCTCTCTCTCCCACATCCAGGCGATCCTGAGCCCTGTCCGGCCCACCACCCTGGCTGGGCTGCTCCTCTCCTGCCTGAGTGCCTGCCTCAGTCCCCTTCCTGGGCTCTGGGCTCCTCCAACCCTTCAATTCACCCTCCAGGATGAGAGCCAGAGGAAGCTAAAACCCACATCTGCTCATGCTGCTTCCCTGCTCCCGACTCTTCCATGACTCCCTGGGGCCTCGAGGCCCTTCACACCCTGCCTCTTTCTGCTGCCCCAATGGGACAGCCTGCGGCTTCTCCGGGGCACCTTCCCACTGGCCTGTCAGCATGTTCTTTCTTGGTTCTTCTCAGCTGGGCTAACCCCTGCCTATCCCTCATTTCGGCTTGAGCATCTTTACCACATGCAGATGTCTACTGAGCCCAGACAGTGTGGCAGACACTGCTCTAAGCGTTCTGCACACAGAAATGCATGCAATCCACAGTGATCTGATGAGGCAGGAATGCACCTTAGCCCCATCTCAGAGATAAGAAAACTGGGGTGCGGAGAGACGGAGTCGCGGGCTCAGGGTCACATGGTCATAAGGGATGAGGCCCGCATAAGGGATGAGGCCTGGGCCTGCCCCAGCCCCTCCATGACAAACGGGATCCATCTCCCATCTCTGGAGACAAAGCCGGGCGGGGGTGCCCCCCGCCTCCTGCCTGCGTTTGCAGGAGGGTCTGCGCTGCGTGGCCGCTCCTCTGCCCTCACCCACTGACCGCTCCTCCCGGCTCCCCCCTCCCAGTCACGTGGCCTGCTCTGTGGGAACTCAGCCTCAACAACACTTTGATGGAAAAATTTATGAAGAATCAAATTATTGCTGCTGGGAGGGAATTAAAACCATTTTTCATTCCCCACGTCCCTGGGCCACGTCTGCGGGCGCCACCTTGGGAGCGCTGCGCGCATCCCATCCCTCTTTATGGCCCGCCGTCACAGGCGCAGATTACAGCAGCAATTCTCTACTAATCGGTTCCGGAACAGAAATGGCCATAAATGCGAGGCACTCGGCCTGCCTCCCTTCCCGGGGCTGCCGTCAGCGCCGCCCACGACGAGCTAGCGGGGCGCGGCGGATGGGACCGATCTGCGCTCTGCCTGCTGCCCTGGCATGGGCCGGGGCGCTCAAACGGGTGGGGGCATCCCCAGCAACCCTTGCCATCCGCCGCTATTAGACTGAACAGGCTCCTACTCATCCTGCAGTGCCCCACTCCAATGCCACCTCCTCTGGGGAGCCTTCTTTGATGCCCCTGTCAGGGGGAAGTGGCCTCCTGTATGCTCACCCGAGCTTCCCTGGGCCTTCCTTCTACTGTGAAGTGGGGATGTCAACAAGACCTCCCTCGAAGGGCTGTTGTGGGGATTCGATGATACTGAGCTTGTAACTTGGTATGTAAGAATCACATCAGGGACAGCACATGCCTCTGTCAGCTTCCCATTCTGCAGGGGTTCCACAAGGTGGGGCCTGGCTCTACCCCATCCTCAAAAAGGCCTCAGTGAGTGTTTGCAAAGCGGGTGAGTGAAGGCTTGGGGTGGGCTGAGGTTCAGGCATACAGGACTCTGCTAACCCACATAGTGCGTGGCTTTGCGAGGGGAACATGGGCTGGATTTCAGCTCCGATTTGGCCCTTGGGCTGCATAACTTTGTTCAAGGCACAACCTACCCAACTGTCCATGTCCATGGTCACCTTTGGCAGAGGCCCATAGGAATCTGGCTGGCTGGCCGGCTCTTCCAAGGGGCTAGGGAAGGAACCAGGCTGCCAGAACTTGATGCTCTGACATGGAGGCTGATTCTGCCCGGCCCCACCCATCACCCCTCTGTCTCCTTCCCACACTTACACCTCCTGATCTAGGCGCCACGCTAAGGTCTGCAGCCCGGCCTCAGCTGCCCATGAGCAGACAGGCACTGGCTGCATCTCTGGGCCGGCCTGGTGGGGCCAGGGGCCCAGGCTGGGGTCGGCCTGGGGGCTGTGGCTCCTGGAGAGGAGGCCCTCTTAGGTAGGGGAGGGGGGCAGCAGGAGGGTGACCCACATTTGCAGGCACCGCCGCCATGCAGGCTGCTTTCAGAACAGCCGCGCTAATGCCTTGACAGCAGGGGGTCGATTGCTACTTTCTCCAAACTCATCAACACGATCTATTATTAATACTTCTCCAAAGGCTCCTGCCGCCATTACCGAGGCAGCGCCAGCCACTCGGGGCGTCATCTGTTATCTAGATTGCAAAAACTCGGGATATAAAACAAACTGCGCACACTTTATAAACGGAATGTGCCATCCGCTTGGTCTCCAAGCATCTCTCCACCCAATAAAACATCGGGGGGGATGCATGAAATACTCACTCCCAATTATGGGGCTGCCTTTGTCTACGGAGCCAGGGTGAGCACGACTAACGCACGTGCGGGAGGGGCTGGGGTGCCAGCGGGGTCCTCTCCTCTCCCTGAACCCCCTCCCTCCCTCAACCCCTCCCATCGTGAAGGGCCGGTGGAACCGGCTGCTGAGAAGCAAGCAGTCAGGCGAGTGGCACTGGGACTGGACGACTCGCATTCAGTGCCTGGTTCCACCACTTCCTGGCCGGTGACTGGACAAGTGATTTCCTCTTTCTGAGCCTCGGCTTACTGATCTGTATAATGGGCTCAACAACACTGCCTGCTTCTTCATGTGAAGGTGCAGCGAGTTGTCAGTGTCAAGCAGTGAGCACAGATGGAGAGGTCAGGGAGCTGGGCAGGCCTTTTGAGGCCTGGAATGAGCCTCTCCAGGAAAGGTGCACAGAAGCCGCACATACTGACCAGAGACAAAGTTGCTCAGGCTGAGGAACTCCGAGCCTTACTGCCCCGCGGGGGCCCTGGAACCTGAGGGCAAAAGGCCCTGCCAGCATCTGAGGCACTGGATTTGGCGCCCAGGTCATGATCTCAATCTTGACTCAGCCACTCACCGGCTACGTAACCTGGGGCAAGTCTGAGTCTGGGTCCTCATCTGTAAGATGGAGACAAGAGTCCCGACTCCCCAGAATTGTGCTGGTGGTTCCAGATGCGTGTGTTTCTGCTTCCCACACCTGGGCTGGAGGGATGGTGGGGTGGGAGGCCACCTGTGGCACCTGCCTCTCGGTGCCAATCCCCTGCTCCAGGCTCCTCCCCCAATCCAGGAGCTCCAAGCCAGAGGGCAGCTTCATGACCATAGCACAGGCACCCAGACTTGCCAGCAACCCACACAGCCCACCCCCATTCTCCATGTAAACTGCCAAGCCTTTCCTCCTGCTATCTCTAATGTCCAGAACAACATTCCTCCCACCCTTGACCTCTGACAGCCAAACACCTGCTTATTCTGAAGGATTCAGCTTGGATATCCCTTCCTCCAGGAAGCCCCCCTTCTCCTCTCCAGTCGTAGATGTCTTCCTTGCTGTTTCCCATCCTCACATTTCCTCCCCACTATGGTATTTACTAGAAGGAATCCACTTTCCCTACTTCCAGGTCCACTTTTCCTGGGGTCACCCCCTCATTGGAGCTGAGTACAAGGCCCCAGACACACGAAGGTGAGGGGCAAATAGTTATGCAACAAACGCTGAACGAACCAACACAGTCCCATCCCGCCTGTGAGGTAAGGCGGGTGCGTCCGACCCCAAGCCTGGTCTGGTGCGAGCACCCACCACCTACCCTGAGAAGATGTGCTGCCTGAAGGAGAGCAGTGTAGGGGTGGGGGGATGATGGAACCGGCAGCCCAGGGTTCCAACCTGACTCTAACTTTGTCCCTGGGTGACTTTGCTCAAGACATTTAACCTCTCCGACGCTCAGTTTCTTCATCTATGAAATGGGACTGGTGGTACCTTCCTACAGGGCTGTTGGAAGGGCCTACTGGATGCAAAGCCCTTGGCACAGTGCCAGGCATGAAGAAGGCACCCCACAGAGCTGCCTTTCTTTTGTTCTCTTGTTGTCCTTCTTGGTCACCCTCAATGGGGTCTCCATCACTCCTGGGAGTGGCCTTCCTGACATTAGGTTTACAGGTCCCAACCAAGCTTCCCCCACATGACCACCCTGGGTTCTGGGTCCTTCTAGCTTCTGTCTGGCTTGAGCTAGACAAAGCACTCCTGGCTCAGTTCTGTGTGTGTTTGTCTGTCTGTCTCACTAATGTTACTGAGCTCAATTACCATCACTTGCATCACCTCATTAAGTCCTCTAAGAACCCTTAAGAAAAGACACTGTTTCCATCCCCTTTTTACAGACGAGGACACCAAAGCGCAGAAGGCAGGGTCAAGGTCATCTGGCAGCACTACCCCATACTCCTTCCCTGCTCTGTGCCTCCAAATACTTCTCTGCCCACCAGTCACCCTTGTCCTTTGCTGGGTGTACCATGCCCAGGTCTGTCTGCCCTCCAGGCTCTAAACACCCAAGTTCTGATCACTCAGCATAAGCCCGGCACCCAGCAGGTGTAGCTGAGCGATTTTCCTTAAACGAAACTGAATATGTCCCTGTCACAAACATATCCATCCTCCCCCGGGATCATATGTGATTTCGGAGTAAGAAATTCCCTTTTTTAGGGACGTCCTTCCCGTGAAGAGTTCCTGTCTATGAGAACACATCTCTGCCTCCTCTGAGTTTTTACTGGTTTATTTGTTAAACGCTCAATTTATTAAACTCATAAAGCTAATAAATAAAACTCTGAAAACCAATTTTTTTCTGGAGCATTTGAACATGGATTACAAATCTGATTAATTAATTTCTCTTAAGCCACTGACAACTGCGGAGAGGCGATGCTGTAGGTCTGATTCTTTTACCTCCAATAAAATTGGCTTCGTAACATCCTGGGGACCCTCCAGCCTCTCCCTGTGGGATTTCACCCCAGGTCTTCGAGACCATAAGCATTCACGAGGCTTGGAATCTTGGCTCTGTCCCTTCCTGGAACAGGAACCATACAAAGGCCCCTTCTTTCTGGGCCTCAGTGGCCCCATCTGTTCAATGGGGATAATGGCTGGGCACCAGGAGGCAGGCTCAGCGAGGAGGCACCATGACTGCTGTCACCATGTATTCAAGATTTCTGGTACCTGTTCCCCATCCTCGCTGAGTGGAAGCTCCGGTGTCTCCTCCTCACTCTACTTCCCATACCCCACGGCAGCATCTTACAGTTCATGTAGCCACTCTCCAGGGCCTCAGTCCAAGGGTGCCCACCAATTTCAGGATAAGCCCAAAGACCTCATCATGTCACTTACACCAGCGCCGAAACACCCAGCCTCAGATCCTCCAACGCCAGCTCCCAGGCTCCTCACTGCTCCCTGAAAACAGCCAGCCCTTCCTGCCTTCTTCCTTAAAATTCCACCTCCCGGGGCGCCTGGGTAGCTCAGTGGGTTAAGCCTCTGTCTTTGGCTCAGGTCATGATCCCAGGGTCCTGGGATCTAGCCCCCCTTCGGGCCCTCTGCTCAGCACGGAGCCTGCGTCCCCCTCTCTCTCTGCCTGCTTGTGATCTCTGTCAAATAAACAAATAAAATCTAAAAAAAAAAAAAGAATTCCATCTGCCCTCAAAGCCTGTCCTCTCTTTCCCTTTCTTTTGCTTCTTGTTGGACTTCTCTTCATCCTTCCAGACTCAATTCAAGCGAACCTCCTCCGTGAAGCCTTCCGTGAGACCCAGATGTTTGTGTGTCTGAAGCCCTCACTGACCTAGAAATCAGAAACTGGGTCTGATCCACACACACCCCTCCCACGCGGGGTTCTGGCATTGAGGAGGTGGCCAGTGAGTGTCCGATGAATGAGTGAATAACCTTGTGAGAAATGAAATAGGTGGCCAGGTAGGACAAAAGAACATTGGCCACTCTGCTTCTGGGAGTTTGAGAATGCCACCAGGTAGCAAGGTAAGTGAACTCATTGCTCTCGGCCTTCACGGCGATACAACCTGGAGGCCGATTCCTAATTTCTTACATCACCTATGGTCTTTACACCCCTCCTGTCGGGCTGGGCTCCAATTGTACCCTCATCTCTAGTACCCGGGGAAAGCCCCTGGGGTGGGAGGGCCTCGATGGTATTCAGTGACTCCCTGGGCACATGTGGTTGGGTCAGGCCTGGACACCTGCCTCAAGGTGGACCAGTCCATCCTCTGTCCTTTCTCCCACTCATGGAGAGCTTTTTGTCAGCCCCCGTGCTTAGAGGGGCACTTTCCACATCTCCAACACCAGCTATGTGGCCCTGGGTCATTCACATCCCCCCCCCTTTTTTTTTTTTTTAAAGATTTTATTTATTTATTTGACAGAGAGAAATCACAAGTAGGCAGAGAGGCAGGCAGAGAGAGAGGAGGAAGCAGGCTCCCCGCTGAGCAGAAAGCCCGATGTGGGGCTCGAACCCAGGACCTGGGATCATGACCTGAGCCGAAGGCAGCGGCTTAACCCACTGAGCCACCCAGGCGCCCCATCCCCCCCCCTTTTAAAGATTTATTTATTTGTGAGCGAGCGGGCAGAGGGGGAAGAAGAGAGAGAATCTCAAGCAGATTCCCCGATGAGCCCAGAGCCAGACGTGGGCCTCGATCCCAGGACCCTGAGATCATGACCTGAGCCGAAATCAAGAGTTGGATACTCAAGCAACTGAGCCACCCAGTCGCCCCTCACATCCTTTTTTTTGAGCCTCGGTTTCTTCTTCTGTAAAAAGGGGGTGTTGATCCTCCCTCACCTGGTGATTGAGAATCTGCTGAGTTTTAACCTGTGTCAGAGGGTCTCTAGCCCACTGCCTGGCAGAGAGGGCACCTTGGCGGGTATGCATCCCAGTCTCTCCGCAGTCTGAATCTCACCATGGTGCTGGGACACAGGCTCTGGAACCTTCTCTCCTCACCTCCAGTCAACATCACGGGGTCTGGTTGTGCCTCGGAGGCACAGGTTTCTGGGCCATGCTGGGGACGCGGCAGATTTGGGTCTCTCCAGGCCCAAGTCTCTCAGTTCTTCGAAACACTCCCTCCATGGGGAGGGAACCGAAGCCCTCCGTCCCACTGGCTATACCTTCCCCCGTTCATGCAGCCAACACCCACAGAGGCAGACTGGAACAGGTCGTGCAAGGTGCCTGAGGGACAGAGTGAGGTCACATCTGGCCCCCTGGGGGATGGAAACACATGACATGTGCTTTGATAGGCTACACCTGGGGGACACGGAAAACCATGACAGTCAGTCTGGAAGAGAGCTGGGGACTTGCTGGGGAAGGTGACAGGACACGTAATTCCAAAGCTGGTTCTGGAGCCAGAAAGAACAGTGTGAAGAGTGCCTTCCCGGCTCTGCAGCTCACTAACCAACCTCGGGGTGAGGACCACGGTCGCCCCCTTTACAGGTATTCACTGTGATGTGCTGAGCCTCTCGGGTTGGTGGCCAGGAGCCCAGGAGGGCATGGCCGCAGAGCACTTGGAGCAGGCTCCCCGCAGCCGACACTATTATTGACCATGCGGGTGAGAGATGAGCTGGAGTTCACAGGGGCCCAGGGGACAGGACCCTGGACACCCTTGGGGGTCCAGCTGCTGCTTCGAGAGTTTGCCTGTCACTTGGAGGAGCCGATGGGGTGAGGGCAGGCAGAGGGAGCTGCCCGGCCTCCCCCCCCCCCAGACTCGAGACTCGCTGACATCTCCCCCACGTGCCTGCCGCGTCCTTATCATTCCGGGCGTAGCTGTTTTTTATTTTGAGACAAAAAGGGGCCTGTTGATGGGGATCCAACTCAAACCAGCTGCAAACATCTGCTTTGATGCAGCGGCGGCGGCGGGCCAGGCGGGCGGCGGGAGCCGCAGGCGGGGGCCCCGGTGCGCGCGTCAATCACGCGGCTGGAATGCGCGGCGTGGCCGGGCGCTCGAACCGCGGCAGCCAGAGCGCGGGCCTCGCAGGGCCTCTCCGCTGCCTCGCCGTGCCGGGGCCGGGCCTGCAGCGAGGGCTGCCCCGGAGCTTCCTGCGGGCGCACAGACCCAGCTGTGCGGGGCCTCCGGCTCCGAGGGCCTTTGATCCGGGCCCGGGGGCGCTGTCGGGAGCCCGTGGCCGGGGCTGGAGGTCACGGGCCAGGGGCAGGGAGGGACGGGCACAGCCGGGAGCCCCGGGTACCATCCAGGGGCCAGCCTGGCTTGGCAGGCGCACTTACGGTGACTCTACACATTTAGCAAGTGCCTACTATGTTCCAGGCCCTGTCTGGAGGCTGGGGATAGAACAGTGAGGCAAATGGACAGTCCCTCCCACCCCCGTCCCCCAGCTTCCATTCTAATGGGTGAGAGGACAGGCAAATTAAATCCCTAGCACACAGAGGGTAAAAACTGATGACATGAGACAAAGAAAAATGGAG
Source organism: Lutra lutra (assembly GCF_902655055.1). Lineage (NCBI taxonomy): Eukaryota > Metazoa > Chordata > Mammalia > Carnivora > Mustelidae > Lutra > Lutra lutra. Next base: position 87,157,389 of record NC_062290.1, on the reverse strand, counting down.
GGAAACACGATGTGGGTGGCCAAGGGTTTTATAAAGAATAGTCAGAGACCTTACTGAGATCTCTGATGGGGAGGAGGTTCTCCACTGAGGGAACAGCAAGTGCAAAGGGCCTGAGGCCATGTAGATCTGGGGTGTTGGAGCCCCTTGCTGCTAAAGCAGGTGAGCAGCAGGGACCAGGTAGAGGGGTGTTAGGGTGTGCAAATAGAAGCGAGCAGGTCTTGTGGGGCTTCGGCTTTGTGGAAGGGTTCTGAGCAGAGGGGTCTGAACTGACATCTTTTTTTTTTTTAAGATTTTATTTGTTTATTTGACAGAGAGAGATCACAAGTAGGCAGAGAGGCAGGCAGAGAGGCAGGCAGAGAGAGAGGAGGAAGCAGGCTCCCCGCTGAACAGAGAGCCCGATGCGGGACTTGATCTTAGGACCCTGAGATCATGACCTGAACCGAAGGCAGAGGCTTTAACCCACTGAGCCACCTGGGTGCCCCTGATCTGACATCTTAACGGGCTCCTCAGGCAGCTGTGTAGCGGTGGGGGTGGGAGCAGGGAGTCGGGTTGGGAGGTTATCTCAATAATCCAGGCAAAAGAGAATGTCTGCTCAGACCCAGGGAGGTGCTGAGAAGAGGTCCGAGCAGGGACGCGTTCTGCAGGTGGGCAGGGAAACCAGGGGATGACAGACAAAAGCTAGACACGTGATTTGGGGGCCTGGGCAGTGGGCAGGATGGAGCTGCCATTCAGTGAAACAGAGAGTGAGGCCAGGTGGAGGAGGGGAGAGAACGGGGTGCAGTTGTGCACACGATGTGTAAGCGGCCTTTGGCCAGCCATGGGGATGCGTCCAGGGGCAGCTGCATATGGGAGTCTGGAGTTGGGAGAGAGACCCCGGCTGGAGACACTAAGAGCTGCCAGGACACACACACACACACACACACTCACACTCCTAAGAGCAAGCTGCCTTGTGCACACAGCTCGGCACCTGATAACTAGCCTCTCCTCTTTGGGGCTATGACCCCTGCGGTGGGTGTAGGCAAGGCCCAGCCTCTGCCTCAGGAGGCTCTTTTGCGGGGGAGGATACTGGGGTTTCTCTGGGGATCAGACCTTGCCCAGCGACATCAGAGAGAGACAATGGGGCAGGTGGAGAGCAGGGCATCACCTCCAAGCATCCTCCCACATGCTCCTTCCTGCCTTCTAGCTTGGGCAGCCATCAGAGGGACTGTGGGTTCCAGGCCAGGCCCCAAGCTAAGGGCTCTACCTGTATTACTTTATTAACCCTTGGGTTGAAGTTCTTCCCTCTTTTTTCTGTCCTTCACTGATGAATTCATTTGAGGATGCTTTTAGTCGTTCATCCACCTAGCATTCATTGAGCACCTACTATGAGCCAGGCCCTATGCTGAGCTCACAGTAGGAGCCTTCTCCTCCCACCGGCTCATCAGACTGCTCTGAGCTGTTCTCAGGTTCCCGTCCCCCATTCTCACTGAGTCACCAGCTCCTGGTGGCCAAGTCCAGCAGCCACTGTTCCTGTTATTATTACTTACTAAAATGTACTGTCTCTTACATAGCAGGCCCTGTGCCTTATTTGCACACAGACCCTTCTACCATAAGACCCCTCACAGGTAAGCATTGCCACTCTCTTCTCAGAAAGGAGGAAAGTGGTGCTCGGAGAGGGTGACACAACCACTCAGCATCAGAGCCGGTATCACTGCTGGGATGTTGGGCTCCAGAGCTCCTGCACGTTCTCGATGCTTTGCCGCACCGTTTTCTGGACCTCCCTGTGTTTGAGGCCCTTTCCTGCCTCAGCCTCCTCCTCCCCTGCCCACTTGGAATGCATTTGCTGTTGGCTCAGAGCTGTTGGGCCCATGACCTGGGCTGGGAGGTTACAAAATGGTGAGGGGCTGACCTGCAGGTGCAGGAGGAGAAACTCTGATGCCACAAGAAGCAGAGGGCTCTGGTTTTCTCTCCAGGGTCCTGACTGGTCAGAATGCGCCAGGCCCACAACTGTGTGTCCAGGAAGGGCTGCCAGATCCAGGGCAGGGCCTGCTAAGGTACAAAGTGCACTAGGGTGGAGAGGGGTGGGGAGGAGTCTTGGAAGACTTCCTGGAGGAAGGGGACATAAAGAGTGCAAAGGATTGAAAGAGGGTAGTGGTAGGGCTGGGATGGGAACTGAGTGGTGGTGGGGGCGGGGCGTCTGATTCCAGAGTCTGGGTTCTGTGGAGGGCCAGAGAAGCAGAGAGGCCATTTTCAGGGATAGGGAGACAGTGGGTCAGTCATGTTGGAAGTGAGAAAGGGGAAGGGTCAGGCTGGAAGCTTTGAATGTTGGGCTAAAGAAGACAAATCCAGTTTCTATTGTCTCCACCTACTTGTCCATCCATCCACGCACCCACTCGGCCTGCTGCCCTTCTGTCTATCTACCTATCCAGCCAGCCATCCACCTGCCCCACTAGCCACCCACCATCCACCCAGCCACCCTCTCAGCCACCCACCGGTTCATCCGCTGCACTCACACTCAGGCACTCAGGCACTCGCTCAGAGCCAAACCCTGTGCCAGGACTCCTCTTCAAAGCAGAAACTTCCTGGAGCACCTGGGTGGCTCAGTGGATTTAAGCCTCTGCCTTCGGCTCAGGTCATCATCCCAGGGACCTGGGATCGAGCCCCATATTGGCTCTCTGTTCAGTGGGGAGTCTGCTTCCCCCCTCTCTGCCTGCCTCTTTGCCTACTTGTGATCTCTCTGTCAAATAAATAAATAAAATCTTAAAAAAAAAAAAAAAAAAGAAGCAGAAATTGCCTTTTAAGGCTTTGGTTATAAGACTTGTTGATTCTGGAAGCATTGACCAGACACCCACCATGACCACACACTGTGCTAGGTGATGAGGAATCCGTGCGGGACAAGACACTGGGTCACTTCCCCTTCGTGAGCTCCTGGTATGAATGGGAAGAAGGTTTTCCAGGAGAAAGGAGGTCTCAGGAGAAACCCAAGGCAGCGCTAGAGAGCCTAATGCTGACCAGCTGACATTTTGGCCTCATCATTCTGACCCCAAGGATCTAAAGTCCCTGGACACAGACCACAGCATTTTAATTAGGGTTATAGCGACAGTGATACACTTCCTTTGAGTAAGTGTTTTCTGGAACAACCTCCATTAAGGCAATTTAATTTTTTGATCAATTTTCTTTCTAGTGCAGTTAAATAATTTACAACTTTTTTCCATTTCCATTTTTATTTTACTGAAATTATTTTCATTGAGATAAATGATTTTCTATGAAAAATTTTCAATAAAGTTTTGCTCTACATCAGGTCTGTGTTTGAATTGCATCTTACCGATTACAGAGATCTGACTCTAGAGTTAATTTGCACAAGCTTTACCATGGGTAGTTCCCCTGTTGTCAATTGTATTTAGTACTGGTTAGTTTACCAAGTTAAACTATCCCCCAGGCTCAGGTAGGGTGGGTGGTTTTCCGTGTTACCAACGAAGTCACCAAGGTTCATGATCACACGTTTTATCGGGCAGTCGATGAAAACATGCTCAGGGTCAAAACCATGGGGTCGAGACAGCCTTTGGGTGTCCTAGGTTGGGTGCAAATGTCCAGCCTCTGCTGGGATAGCTGTAGGGTAAGTGTACTCTTCTTGCCCTTCAGAGGCAAGACAGTGACCCCTCCACTGACATCTCCCCCTCCTGGTTACTCTGCCCCTCCCCCAGGTTCTGGTGGCTGGTTTTCCATACTCTAGTTACAAGCCTGGGTTTGTCCAAACAGTCCTGGCAGCCTGGCACCCAGCAGCTTGGGCCTCCAGGGGCAAGAAGAGCCATCACCTCCCTTATTCCGCACCCTATACTTCTCTTAATGTAACCAGAGATAACATTAACTTTGTCAGCCCAACAGTGAGGACCTCACTGCCCAGTCTTCTCGTGAGATTTGGAATAAGTACCCCTCCCCAGCCCACCCCCACAACTGTGCTCTTGTTGTCAAGTTTTTGAGCCCCACCCTGGCAGACTTTGATGCTAAATGTCAAACTCACAGGAACCAGACTCGCCCTGTACTCAGGGCTTCTCATGTAGCCCCTCCCCACCTGTAGGGGCCTCACACGTAGGGGGATTTCATGACCAACCTAGCAGGTAGGAGTCCCTTCCTTACACAGGTCCCCCAGCAGGTCAGGCAGAGCCAGGGCCTCACCCCAGGTGAGCCTGGCTGGAGACCACCACGTTCTCCTGCCTTCCTGGAGGTTGGGAAGGTGGTTGGGGACAGGGGAGCAAATGCTCCAGGGGTGTGGGAGTTTGAGACCTGTGGGTGCCAGGACTCAGACTGCATGGGCAGAACATGTTTCCCAGCTGAGGGGTCTGGGACAGTAAGCCGACAAGTGGGGGCACCAGAGCCAACAGGACTCAGTGGCCGGTGGAGGCAGGAGGGAATTTCTGGAAGAGGAAGCCCCTTGGAGATGTGGCTGGCATGATTTCCTACCCACAGCCTGACCCTTTGCTCGGGAGGAAGAAGAGGCTCTGGGAGACGGCCTCCCGGGGTCTCTGCCCTGGGCTGTGCCAGCGGAGGGCGGGAAAGGGACGAGCCCGGCAGGTCGGGGCCTGGCGCCCAGGCTGGGCACTGCCGTGCACTGCCGCTCTCGGGGCCCCTGCCGCCCGCCCGGCCGTTTAGTGGGTAACTGATCGCCCCGCGCCCCGCCCCAGCCACCCGCCGCCCGCCGGAGCCGCTTAATCACCGCCCGCCCGGCCGCATTAGCATAGTAATGGCCTTTAAATTGAGCCTCTTTGTTTTTTAATTAAGCTCCCAGCAGGTACAGAGAAGAGCGATTATTGAGGAAGCTGCCAGCGCTAATCGCCCGCAGTCATTTGACAATTAAAAAGCGCCCGGCTTTAACCCTTTCTGGCGCCCGCAGCAGTTCCCCCAGCATTTATCCAGCGCCAACTGTGTGCGCGCCTGCCCTGTGGGCTTCGCAGACCCCGCCTCTGGCAACCTGGAGAGGTCTCTGCCAATGCCTCCACTTTGCCGAGGAGCAAACTGAGGCACAGAGAGGGGAGGTAACTTGCCCGAGACGCAGGGCTCGAGCATGGGGAGCAGGGGTTGGCAGACAGATTGCTAGAGAAATCCAGCTGCTTGAGCTCTGCTTGGAGCACTGTCCACCCTGTGAGGTGGGCAAAATCCTCCTTGCGCTTCAAGGCCCAGATGGGTACCTCCCCACCCATGGCAACAGCCCCTTGGGCATTCTTAGGGCATTTCCTCTCCTCCCTGTGGATGCACCCATGCCCCAAATACTCTATGTTAGGCTCAGTGCTGGGCCCTGGGGAAGAGGTGCCCAAGCCAGAAAACAGGCTCCGCGCACAGGGACTTAGGTGCGGGGAAGGCAGACATGTGAAGGTGAGGATAGGTCAGGCTGCAGGGCGCATCTGGGAAGACTTTCCTGAATACAGGTTTGGGTATAGACAGAGGAGGGATAATCAGCCAGACTAGGCTGGGAATCGGGGTCAGACCACAGGCACCGGGGGAGACGGTGAACGCAAAGGCCCAGAGATGGGACCAGAATTAATCAGAAATAAAAGGTGCAGAAGGGGTGTGTGTGTGTGGGGGGGGGGGACAGGGGGCTGAAGAATGGCACGAACCAGCCTGACAGCACAGGGTCTCCTTCCAGACCACCTACTTAAAAAATGTGTTATTTTAAAGAAAAGAATTATTTTTGAATAGGTAATGCACTGCATGGTTTAATATTCAAATGTACCCAAAGGTGTTGGCTTCGGTCTCCCCCATCCCATCCCTAGCCATTTAGGCCCCCTACCGAGGGCAACCAGAGTCTTCCATGGAGCCCCCTTCCAAGGCACGCAATACCTACGTAACACATACGGGAATCCGTGACCTATGTGTATATCGGAATCCCCTCCCCCCGACTTTTTTTTTCTTTTAAATGAGAACTAGTTGGGGTTTTGTCCATTTTTTTTTTTGCAGAAACACAAATTTACTCTAAAACTATTCTGCACACACCCCCTTCCCACCGCATAACTGGGGGAGAGGGTTCCACATCTTGGCCTGGATCACCTCCTGTTCCAGCAGCCCGACATTCTATTGAACGGGCGAACCCTAATTTATTTAACCCGTGCCCTGTTGATAGCCTTGTGGGCCGTTTAAAGGATTTTTGTCTTAATCTCAAGAGCCATGGGAAGCCATTGAAACGTTTTAAGTGGGGAGTAGCTTGAGCGATTTACATTTTTAAAAGATCACTTTGGCTGCAGAGCCAGGACCAGGGGGTGGGGGAAGCACCGAGCGGATCTGGAAGACCAGCTAAGCGGATCGCTGGTGGTGCCCTGCAGGGGAGAGGCGGGGAGGGGGGCAGAGGGACTGGGAGGGGCTGCAGGAGTGGGAGAAGGGGTAGGTTATCAGAGAGTGGTGTAGCAATGGTCGGAGCACTGGGGTGGGTGGGAGGAGCCCTGGGTGGGTGCTGGATGGGTGAGCAGTGACGGAGATGAGGACACACGGTAGCAGCTGGGGGGCTGGGGACCACGTGGAGACTCCAGGTCCGAGGTAAGCCCCATCCCACTGCACTTCAGCCTGCACGGCCATCTAGCTCATCACTGGGTCTTGGATCTCCCCCAAGTCAGGCTCTCTGGATCTGAGCCTTGCTCTGCCCCAGCTGGCCCCAAGCCCCATCTCCGCCTGCTCACTCTTCAGAGGGACCTACGGCCAGTGGCCCCGAACCTCCCCTCTTTCCCTCCAGGCTGAGCTGGTATTTGTGAAGAGGGGCAACCCTGAGAAACGCTGGCAGCTGGCTCTTTAATAAATATAGAGGAGGCTCCCGGGGGCATGGATGTGGGGGTGAGGAAGATGGCTCTGGACAGAGGGACAGATTTTGCCCCTGGTCACCACCGAAAGAGATGCCCTTCGCTGCTCTTGGCTCCCCAGTTCCCTGGTGGGGGTGGGGAGCAGACTGTCCATGCCCTGGAACTCCCCTCACCTTGTCACTTAGCCACCTCCCCTGGCTCAGAGCTAGAGGCGTCCTCCCAGAGAGGAGCACCCTGACTCTGTTGCGGGAGGCAGTGTGCATGCGGCGCCGCGGGCAGGGAGGGGTTAACAGCCCGCCCACCCCCATCTATCAGCCGGCATCTCCCAAACAGACGGACAGACAAGGCAGCTGTCCAAACAGGCCTGTGTACCTGGCCACAGGCGCAGAGAGGACAGGGCAGTGGCTGTTTACTCTGCTCCCCTCCCCCACTGTCACACGATGGAAAGTCACGAAGGCCCGAAAGGCCCCCGGCAGGGCACTTCCCTGCAATCTTGCCTTGGGGATGCGCCCTCCACTCCTGAGTCAGAAGGTTCCTAAATGGTCCCCTGGGAGACTAGGAAACATCCTTGCTCTGGGTTCTGGGCTTGGGTGGTCTCTAAGGGTTGGGGGCTGAGATGGCTGGCAGGCCAGTGGGCAGTGCTTCCCCAGGCCACACTCCGCAAAGAGCGAAAACTGAGCACCTTGAAGCCGAGGGACCTGGTGAAATTGGGGCACCTGGAGCATCACCACCTCAAAATCACATCCCAGGAACGTCTGTTCAGGGAGGACATGGCTCCCGGTGGGGGACTCTCAGGGCTTCAAGGCCCTGTGCCAGACCCCCCGGGACAGATCCAAGTCAGCGTGCCCACACTCCTGCCTCAAGAGAAGCTGACCTCGACCGGCCTCCAGACAGGTGTCTCCTCCTCTGTCTCCATCTGCCTGAGGCCACCAATAACCACCCTCACCTCTCCTGAGTGACGCCAGGGTCCCCCATTCCCTTGACACCTGTCCTCACATTTGATCCATCATCAGGCTCCTAAGCAGCTCTCAGATCTGACCCTCCCCACTGGTGGAGATGCCTGGGGGCTGGGGTGTGTGAAGTGCCCATGGCGCCCAGCCACCAGCATGCCACGCCCTTCTCCTTTATCAGTGTCCCTACTCACCTCCCCAGGTTCCTTCAGATGCCCCTTCCCTTGGGAGACCCCCCCAAGTCAGGCTCCCCACCAGCTCTGGTACTGTGTAGTGAGCGCCTGCTGTGTGCCTGGCTCTGGGCAGAGCTCATGCATTATCTACCTCTTTTCCCCTCAGCCCTGTAAAGCAGGGGAAATGATCAGCCATTTCACAGATGAGAAAACTGAGGCTCCGAGAGGTCCCATGTCTTGTGCCATGCCTCATAGCTACAAAGTGTCAGAACCCCAAATACCAGAGAAGGGCCTTGTGTGATTTGATCAAGAAACAGAGCCTCTTGCTTGGTACGTGAGCGGAGTTTCCAGTGTGGTGCCTGACACAGGGGGGCAGTGGGAGGGGCACAAGTTTGATCAAGTCCCTGTTGCAAAGTGTCCCATGGATCTGTGGACCTCACCACTACCAGGCCATCACCTGCCTCAGGGCGGGGCTGGCATTACTGGGGAGGAGGCAACAGAAACAACCGCTCCCCATTCCCTGGGGCTTTCTGTGTCCAGCTTTATGTAGGGGTACTGGGGCTCAGAGAGGAAGCTCTTGTCCACACTCACCCGGAGGGACACAGCGCAGCCAGGATTCTGTCCTGGGCTGTGTACTCCCACCCCCAGCCCCGGAGGCCAGGTCTTGGACCTCTCCTCAGCAACCCCCACCCAATGTGACATCTTTACGGCACATGCTGGGTCTGTGAAGGCCTGGATGGGGTGAGGGGGAGGCAGGACACCTCTCAAGTAACGGATTGTAAATTCCTGGGCCCCGGCTTTCCATCCCTAACAACCTCCTCTCGGGGCTCACAGCGCCTGTCCCTTCGCAGTCAATTTAAATGAGGGGTCCCAGACCCTGGGCGTAAAGCATTCCAGACTTGGGAGAGGGGGCAACTATTGTTTCTCTGGGAAAAAAAATAAAATAAAATAAACCGGGTCTCTGCAACTTCTAATCACTCTCACATGTGCTGTGTGGTTCCCCCGAGGACAGCCCTCTACAGTGTAGGAGCCCCTCCTGGGCACAGACCCTGCTTCTCCCCAGAGCCTGTGAAGGAGGCCCTGGAGCCCCATTATACAGAGAAAGATACTGAGGCTGGGGGGAGAGAATGGAGAGCTACATGCCCTGGTCCCCCACCCATTTCATGTCAGACACCGGGTCTCATTTAATTCCCCCATCACCTCACACTGACTGATGATCCCATTTCACAGAGGGGACAAGTGAGTACCTTGCTCAGGGTCACCAGTCAGGATCTCCTGGGGCAGATAGGCCCTGTGGGATTTGAACCCCAGCCCTTCTGACCTCACAGCTGGAGGCCTTTGCACTATGCAGTGTGGCCTCCCCACTAGAGGACCATCCGCTGCTCCTTGCAAAGGGCCTGGTCCCAGCAACCCCGCCCTGGGCAGGTCCCGCCACCAGCACAGCTGGGCCCTGAGAGCACCAAGTCTGGTTTTTAATAAGGAAGACGAATTTTCTTGGAAGCCCCGGGTTCGGCAGGGTGTGTGTGTGTGTGTGCGGGGGCTGCAGAGGCTGCCTGACAGGCTCTCTCTGCCCCTCTGTTGGGAGTGGAGCAGAGGCCTGGCCCAGTGGCCTCTTCGCTGGCTGCTGGGGGCCTGGGCTGTGGGGGGCCACCGCCCCAGGCCTGGAGGGAGCTGGCTCTGCACGGCCTGCGCTCTCTCCCCACGTAAGCCCACAGGATATTACACTGCCTTTGTGTGCCTGGTGACCCAGCTGCTGGTTATTGAAAAATTCCACCGCTCAGTGCGGGGCAGGCCCGCTGACCCCTCATCCCGGGACGCGCCTATCTTTCAAAAGATACGGGATTAGAGAGCCAGACCCGACCTGGAGCAAAGCCCCGTCTGGGGTGTCTGTGTTTTCCTGGCCTCTCGGGATACTGGCTGGAGTGGGTCTTGGCGCAGGATTTATTAGTTGGAATCAGCCTGCGATTACTGCGACGACTATTTACCCAACCACTCTGCAGTCTGAGCCCTGCTCAGACAAAGATGGGCCCCTCGGCCCCACTGGCCAGGCCAGGGGCCCCAGCTGAGCCCGGGCCCAGCTGCTGGAAGGGGAGGGCTGCGGGCCTGGCCAGGCCTTCTGCCGGTGCACCTCATTGAGCCAGTATTTGTGGGTTTTTGCAATGCAAAGCATCTACGTGGGGCTTTTAAAAAATTAAAGCATCTCAAGAAATTTATGGCCGATTTCCGAGCAAGGCCCCTCCCCCCAGCTCAGGGCAGGCAGCCTTGGCCTGGCGGAGCAGGGCTGGGTTCACTGGGTGTGGGACTGAATCCTGGGGACGGTATGGGTGAGCTAGGACAGCTGAGCAGGTCCCCTCACCTCACGCTTTCCTGGCCCCTCACTCTGCCACCTCCCATGCCTTCTGGCTGGCTGTCCCGCACACACCCTTTAGCACAGCCGGAATGGGAGCAGCCCGCGGTTAGGGAGAAGAGGCCTGCGTACAGCCTCCTGATTCGCCTACTCACTCCGCATGTGAGTTCGCTTGTGCTCACAAGCGTGACTTCCACACGGTACACAGGACACCGCCCATCAACACCTCTCTACACATGCCTGCGTGTACCCCTGGATCGCACACAGCCAACAGTCTCCAGGCCCCCCCACAGCCACCACGCGTGCCTGCCAATACTTACGAGCATGTCGGCCCTGTATGGGGACACCCCCCCACACGGTAGCCACTCACACCTACCTGAATGCCTGTTTCTGCTGTACCCACTGTTGACACAAACATACAAATGTGAGGGTCTGCATCCGTGCGCGCACACGCTGTCCACACTCTCTCACGTGCACACTAACACATGCCATCAACTGCACATGGATACAACCTTATTTACAGGCTCATTCGGAGCAAGTTCCCACATTTATACCCACATACGACAGCTGACCCACCCATGAGCACACACACAGCCACAAACGTTTCCACCTGGGGAGGACACCCACTGCCTCTACTCACGTAGGCATCTATCTGGGCTTGGGAGGCTGCTGGGGCGGGGTCAGGGTCTGCCCCTTAGAGGGATGTCACCCAGATCCAGGGGCAGGTGACTGTTTGGGGAACCCAGTCCTGGTGGCCTACATCTTGGGAGGCTAAGGCTTCCACGGCCAGAGATACTCTTGGGAACTCAGATTTGGGAGACCTCTCAGAGCCGAGTTTCTAGAAAAGCTGCCAGGCTGAGGTCCAGGGCATGGCTGGGGGCCTGGCCGCTCCGCCCCCAGGTTTCTTCAATCCCTGGCCCAGGAGCCCGGCCTTTAGCTTCCTCTGAAGGAATCCTCACTCTCCTATGTGCCCCCCCCCCCCCGCACCTGTTCCATGGTCACTGTGGTTCCTGTCCTGCCTCATGCCTAGGATGCCTGGGGAGTCATCCTGGGACAGGGGCAGGGAGTGGGATCCCCGGATTTGAAGGGACTTTGGGCTCCAATGACATTCCTTTCCACCTGCCCGAATACAACTGACATCTAGCCCCAGAGCCACATGACCTCACAAGCACACAGACACAGGGATGTGCCTGTAACACGTGTCTACCTGTGGACACACATGTGACACATATATAAGGTGACCGCAATGCCATCTACTCACCCAGGAAAACAAAGGCATGGACACTGTCACTCTTTACTCCTGCAGGTCTGCCCTCTGGAATGCCCTCCCATCTCCACTGCCAGTGCAAACCAGATTCTTCCTCCCTACCTCTCCCCCTCCCCCGCCACCCGCATGCCCTTCCTCTCCCCTCTGGTTGCTGGGACCAGGGCTGCTCAGAGCTCCAGTGCCCAGAGAGCCCCTGACTGGGCTGGACCCAGGCCTCACAGTCTCCATGTCCCATTCTAAGTGGCGGCACAAGTCTGGCCACATCTCGGTGTCCTGACCCAGTGAAGCATCTGTGGCGGTCTAACAGAGAAGGAAGTAAGGAATGCTTTCCCCACACTGAGCAAAAGGAACCAGCCACCTGCGGGCTTCTGGCCACCTGTTGAGGCTCCCCCCTTGCTAAGTACCCAGAGTGGTGGGGCTTCTTAGGTGTCTGGAAGATGTGGATTCATCTCAGGGTTGTGACGGCAGGCCCATGACTTCACTTCCTGAGCCTCAGTTTTTGTCATCTGTAAAATGGAGGGGGCGCCTGGGTGGCTCAGTGGGTTAAGGCCTCTGCTTTTGGCTCAGGTCATGATCCCAGGGTCCCAGGATCGAGCCCCGCATTGGGCTCTCTGCTCAGTGGGGAGCCTGCTTCCTCTCTCTCTCTCTCTCTCTCTGCCTCTCCGCCTGCTTGTGATCTCTCTCTGTGTGTCAAATAAATAAATAAAATCTTTTTTAAAAAATGGGAGGTTACTTCTGTGTCTGCAGGGCTCTGGTGAAGATACAATGAGAAGGTGAATGCGGTGACTGCAGAGAGCCTGGGACAGTACGCAGGAAGTGATTCCCATTCCCCCCTCCAAAGCCTGAGCATCCCCCAATACTGAGGTCCCTGCAGGCTCTTGGCCCAAGAAGTCCTATCCCAGAACCCCAAACTCCAAAGTATTCCCTCAGGATCCCTTCCTTGCCCTCCATCCCCTAACCTGCCAGCACACTGAGCTCCCCTTCACCTCCTCAACTTGCCCACCCCTGGCCTTCTGGCCAGCCATGCTCTGAGGACACTCTGTCCTTACCCACTGCCACCACATGTTCATCTGTGTTTCCTTTACTTCCCCAAACCACCATTCAGCTGAAAGTATCCAGCACCTTCCAGATACAAGGGTACCACCCACCCACCCACCCTTCATCCATCCATCCATCCATCCATTCAACCATCCCAGGTTTTCTGAGCAGCTACTACATGCCAGGACTATGGAAGGGGCTGGACGTTTAAGCTCAGACCCTCCTTGACCATTTGCCACATCCAGCCATCCCTCCCTTCCGGAAACTATGAAGGGATGTGGTCTTGGCCTCTGCCCTGGCATATTCACACGTTCCAGGTTCTCTACCTCTTAAACGCCAGGACCCCCAGGGCTCTGTCCTCTCATGCCACCTCCTTCCCATTCTGTTGCACTAACCCATCCTTCAAGCCCCCGCCTTCCTCTCCTGGCTCCAGACCCCTTCACCCACCTGCTTCCTGGACTGTTCTGAGTGGGTGACCCGGGGCAGCACAGCCCAGCATGCTCACGGCCCTGTTCCCGTCCCACAGCGCATGTACACAGAGATATATGTGCTGGGACATTTGCTGAGGTGTTGTGTGCATGTGACAATGAGGCCCTGGCTCCCACCCAAAGGGCTGTCAGTGGGGGGTAGGTGTGGAGGGGTCAATAAATCACAGCTCGCCCATTCCCTGGACCACTACACTGTGGCTGCAGACATAGAGTGAGATCCACGGGCGTGGGGCAGATGTCCCCAGAGTGTGGCTCAGAGGGGCAAGCATGTGCAGGGCGGAGTGGAGCAAACACGGATCCCATAAAAATGAAAATCGATTGCATGTGCACAGAACACATTCACATACATGTAAGAAAGGTCTGGAAGGTTATCCCTCGGCCCACGGACTGCCTCTAGGAAGGAGTTAGGGGAAGGGGTGAGGACTGTTCCATTTTGCATGTCTTACTTCTGCTGTGTCTGAATTTATTTCACCACGAGCAAGAGTGACTTCTATAATAAAAAAAGAGAGAGAGAGAGAGAATGCCCCAACCTCGGTTTGTCACTTCCCTGCAACTGAGCTCCTTGTGACCAGCTTTTCTGGACACGGTGACCCCTACGCTGTGCCCCCAGGCTGAGACGCAGGCCTGCTCACCACCAGCTTCCTCTCCTGCTCTCCCCATGTGGCACCCCCTTCCCTGGGGGCCCTTCCTCTGGCCTCCTGGCCCCTCTGCCTGCCTCCCAGCTCTCTGAGAATGACAGAGTATGTCCTCTTAGCCGTCTTCTAGGTGGCCTCACAGTCCTCTAGCCAGAGCCTCCCTTTCACAGTTGTGTCTGCCGAAAACCTTGAGAGGGTGCCAGCCAGGGGAGGGACCCAGACACGTCTGCTGTCATTAGGCCTGATACCTTGGCAGCTCCCTTCCAGCTCCCTTCTTTCTCTCCCCTCAACACCCCCTTTCTTGCCGCCTCCTGTCCCTCTTTCTAGAGGTGGATTTGAGTCTCTAGCCACACAAAGGCAGGCTCCCCCTGATCTGGCCCCATGGCTGATCGGCCTCACGCAAGGGCTCAGCTACTCTGCGCCTCTGTTCCCACCCATCCCTCCTCCCTACCACCCCAAAGGGCTGTCTGTGAATGCTTTCCATCCTTCGGGGGCTAGATTCAACCATGTGCTTCCTCCACGGAGCCTGCCTATGCCCGCTATCTCCCTGTGGGCTGCCATTCCTGGGCCCCGGAAGGTAGGGAGCCGAGCAGCCAGACCTGAGGTTCAGATCAAGTCTGTCAAACCTCAGTTTTCCCATCTGTAAAATAGGGCAAATACAATGGCTGCCTCATAGGTGGGTCCAGGATACTGAGCTCCAGGGCATGGCATGCAGCACAGGGGCACGGGTACCCCTGAAAACGATTCCTCTTCCCATCTTTGTTTCAGGGGCACAAGGCAGCCTCCCAAGGCAAGTTCTCTCTAGGTTTTGGTCAGCTTTTGCATTAACCCTGGAGACAATGGTGCAGCCCTCAGGGAGGGCCTGTGCTCCCCTCCTTAGGGAGGGGGGTGTCTGTGCAGGGGGACACAGCTGAGATGCCCCAGGCTGGCATCCCCGGGGGTGGGTGAGGGGCAGCTGGTGCCTGCTCTGTTCAAAGGCCAGTGATTCTCCACGGCTGGCGAAGGGCGGGTAGGGGGTCAGACAGGCTCCCTCCTCCCAAACACTCACCACCCAGGGGAGGGAGGTGGTCCGATCAGAGACACCGTGAACCCCCACCCCCACCCCGTGGCCCAGCACTGGAAGTGCTGGAGGGGCCTTGTTTCTCTGGAAAAGAGGGGCTGCCTCCCTTCCCTGGAGGAGCCCTCCTGCAGCAGCTCTGCTGGCCTGCGGCCACTGCAAGCCCCACGCTGGACGAGCCTCTTTGCGAACACTCAGTAAATACTCAATACTGCATTAAAGCAATAAATAGTCATTTTAAGGAAACCGAGACTCAATTTAGCCACCAGAGTCAGGAGCAGCGGTTAGCAGGGCTGCGGAATGTCACCGCACAGCTGGCAGCCCCGCCCCCGTGGCCCCGCCCCAGCCTCGAAGGGGGAGGCTAAACAAAGGGCCATGCCAGGCTGCACCACCCCTCCCCCCAAATCAGGTTACCGGTGGGGGTTGGGGGGGCTGGACTCAGCCCGCGGCTCCCTGGAGCCAGAGAAAGCCAGAGAGACAGGCGGGCATGGTGGGAAGAGCCCACCCCCACGTGGGGACAACAACAAGGACAACAGCTATAACAACAGCGACACTAGTGGGAAGGAGAAAGCAGTCCCCTCTGAATGGGCACGTGCTTGGTGCCAAGCATGGGGCTAAGTACTGCGCGCCCAACATCTTATTTAACGTTTCCTCCTCTCTCAGGTAGAGACCTCGATCCCCATCTTGCAGGCAGAGGACCCGAGGAGCAGGGAGGGGCACTGCTTTCGTCAAGGACAGGAGGGATTTTGTACAACTTGGGCATTTATTAAGCGCCTCGTACAAGGCTGGATCAGGGTTCTATCCCGGCTCCCTGTTGATGGCCCCTGGGCTGGGGCCAGAGAAGGGGGAGGGTGCCATTCCCTGCCCTAAGCCTGTCCATCTGATCAGGTTGGGCAGTGTGCTGGGCTGCTCAAGGGGACTTGGGGGGCCAGGGCCTGTGACTTGGTCTCTGGAGTTATGCGGGCAAAACAAACAAGGCTCCTCTGTGAAGGGCTGGGGGATTTGTGCTCATTGCCATGGAAACCACACAGAGCGTGGGGGGGAGGGGAGCCTGGTGCTAGGCTCCCCTTTACAGATGTAAGACCCCCAGAGCCTCAGACCTGGGGCCGGCTGTGGGTGGCCTGGAGGCCACTGGAGGCGAATGAGGGGTGGCTGGACAGGCGTCCCTTCCACCTGGCGTCTCCCTGGGTTGGGGTGGGAGGCAAGACCCTGGCACAAAGCTTGGGCCGGGCTCCGTGCACACTGTTGGCACAGGAGAGCAGGGGAGCCCTGTCGGTCAGGACACGCCAAAAATACCAGGCAGAGATAAGAGTGGCAGCTCCTACCCACCGTGCTAAAAATAGCCCCGCGCTGAGAGGGGTGGGGATTCCCACGGAGGCCTGGCCCACGGCCCCTGCTGCCCCTGCACCGTGGGTGCCCTCTCGGGGATGAGCCCATCTCCTGGGCAGGGCAACTGAGGCCAAGGACAGGGCGAGGGCCCTCACACACTGTGTCAGAAAAGGCACTCTCAAGCGTGCGGGCCGGCTCCAAGCCAGGTACCGCTTGGCGCATGAAAGCAGCTTTAGTTTCTTCCAAAACGGATGGGGATGATGACGATGATAGTAACAATAGCTACAGTTGTGAACGCTTACTGCACACTCGTCCTCTGCCAGGTACCATTCTAAACATCTCACGCGTTCCATCTCTTTTCAGAAATGGGGAAGAAATGATAATCACCCCCCACTTCCCAGATGAGGAAACTGAGGCTCACAGAGGTCCCTTGTCAAAGTCACACAGCTCTGGGAAGTGGCAGAGCTGGGATTTGAAGTCAAGTCTCTCTGACTCCAGAGTTATTTTTAAACCTTAGGCTATTTAGCTGAGGCTGGCAAGGCCCAGAGAGGGACATTCACCTGCCCCAGGTCACACAGCAATGGAGCTAGGACTAGAACCCAGGGTTTTCTGACTTCCAGGTCCCAGGACCCTCTCCAGGTCCCTAGTGAGTCACCACAGCAGATGCCATCCTCCTCGACAAAAGTGTCTGGACTGTGCCCTTTTGTTCTTTTCACTTGGCAGCCCTGCCCCCACTCCAACCTCCTCTGTCTGAACTGAGGGTACCAGCCTCCCTGCCTGTCCCCTGTGGCAGAGCCCCGCCCAGAGGAAGGCCAGGCCAGGGCCTGGGGCTGCCCTGTCTAGACACTTCTCGAAACTCGGCCGCTCTCAAGGGCCCGGCTTGGCTGGGCCTGGCAACAATGGGCCCTCTGTGCCCAGCTTGGGGCCTCTTCAACAGGGCCGCCCACCGGTTCCCAGGCCAGCCCCAGCCCCAGCCAGCCCCACACATTTCCGCCATACCTCCCCAGGCTCCTGTGCCCACCCTGGGAGCAGGCATCCTTCCCCACCCCCGAGGGCAGGGCGTGGGAGTCACACGCAGCTAGACCGGGGAACTGGTTCTGCAGAGTTCCCTGGGCTGTGCTCCCAGGCGGGGAGCCAGGAGGTCTCCAGGGGCAGGAACCAGCCGGATGCCATGCACAGGCTGTGGACATTTCAGTCCCTGCCATCTCCCTCAAGCAAAGAGGTTCCTGGCCCCATTTTATAGCAAGGGCAACTGAGGCTGGGAGGGAACTCAGGCTTCCAGGTACCGAGCGGTCACATGTGCCAGGCCCATGCAAAGCAAGGCACCCGGGCCATCTCTCAGGCAGCGCAATCTCTGAGGACAGGTGCCATATTCACCCATTTATTCAGATGAGAAAAACGCCAGCCGGGGGAGGAAAAGTGACTTTTGTAAGGCCACACAGCTGGCAAGTGCCAAAGCAGGGACTGGTAGTCACCCAGGTCCTTTGGACTGCAGGTTTCTTTAACCCTCAGGGCGCTGGGGGTGTGAGCCTGTGGGAGGAGGAGGCGAGCAGGAGGCTCTGCTGCCCCACAGGTGCCCTCTGTGCCCAGTGGGCCTAGCGCTGGGAGAAAAGCCCGCTCCGCAGCCATTCTGCCTCCACAACCCCCGCATTGTTGATTCAGTTAGTAATTTCCCTGGAAGCACCAGCTGTTCGGAGGGTGGGGAGATGACTGATTGAGGCGGCGAGGGGGGCTGTGGGGGCCACTGGGCGGGGGGCGCCGCAGCCTCCCCGGGCTGGGCCAAAGGTCGTGCCTTGCCAGGTGTCCTCCCTCCCTGCCGTGGTGGCCGCACCTCGCAGGGACCCCCGGGGGCTCTGAGGACAGTGAGGGGCAGGCCCAGACCCTCTGCAGGGGGGCGGGCTGGCATTTCCAGGTGTCTGCCAGACGAGGCCAGGGCCACAGCTCCCCAGTGGGCTGGTGGGTGGGGAGGGGCAGGCCGGGACCCCACCCGGCCCCGCAGAGCCCCAGGCTTCTGGGCCTGCCCAGCTGAGCAGCACAGTTGGGATTGGGTGGGAGGGGCCTCCCTGGTCTACCGCTCCTCTGAGGGCTGCCTCTCCATGGCCTCGGGGCTGGCCCGTTAAGCCTGCCCCACTGCTCAACAAATAGACAGCAACCATGTGCTTCGGCTCAGCTTCAGCGCCCCCCCGCACGCCAGCCCTCCGCCCACCACCACCCGGAGCAGCTGCCCCGGCTGTCTCTCCTGTGCCACTCACAAGCTCCCGCTGAGGGGCCAAAGGGGCCTGGACGCATGGCTGCATCGGTGTCTACACTGGCCTCAGGTCGCCCTCCACTGGTGTGTCCACACTGTCCTCCCAGGTCGCCCTGTGTGGGCTGTCCACCCCCGTGGCCTCAGAGGGTCTGCGTGGACAAGTTCTTCCACCGCTTCTCCCCCAGGCTACCCCTTTCTTGTCCTGGATCTTAGATCCTGGTTTTCTGGGGACACCTTCTGCAGGTTAAACGCCCTGGCTCTGCCTCTCCAGCAGCTGCCCGTGGGTCCCTCATCGTGATGAAGGGCCTACCAAAGGCCCCAATGGCGACTGTTTTGTTGTTCAAGTCCTCAGTCCTCCCAAAGAGCCACAGCAGGCACGGACTGGGGCTGGCTGGGGTACAGGTGCTCCAGGGACACTAGAGTCCGAGGAAGGAAGGAACAGACAGATACGGCTGAGTGAGCGTCCCCTGGTCTCACAGCAGCCCTGCGATCGAGCTGACCTACTGTGTTTCGAAGTTACACTGGCTGCCCAAAGTCTCAGTGGGCGAGCTGGCGTTTGGCCCAGGCCACCTGTCTCCTATGTCCACACTAATTGCTGCACTATTACACTGACCTCAGAAATTAACTTCTTGGGCAATGCTAAGAGGGTCTACACTGGCCCCAGAAAGCTTATATTGCCTTGGCCATACCAGGACGACCTCTAAGGTTGGTGGAGACACACATGGAACAGCCTCTGAAGCTAGTGTAGACCACCCCACATGGGACAACCGGTGCAGCCAGTATCAATAGCCCCTTCCTTCTAGGACAACCTCTAAGGTCAGTGTAGACATACAGGACAATCTCTGAAAGGGGCCAGTGGTCCACAGCTAGAAGATGGAGCAGAGACCCTATCCTGACCTGAATGTGGAGGAGGCTGGATGGGTCAGGGCCAGTCCTGCTGGCGAGAGGGGGTTAAGCGCCTGCAGGGCTGGCCCATCCCTGGCCCAGCTGGGGCAGAGGAGGGCCTCCTGGGGGAGGCGTGAAATTGCCATTCTCTACTGAGGGGCTGCTGCTGGAGGGAGGCTTCCGGGCCCAGCTGGGAGTGGGCTCAGTGGGCGCCCCTGGACATGTTCCGCCCAGGACCCTCCTCACCCACCTGCCCAGTACTGTTGGCCAGGACAGGAACCAGACAAGCCTGAGGCATGAGTTGCCTAAAACTGTCATGCTCTGTGGGGCAGGGGGTCCATCAGGCCTGTGACAGGGCCCTTCTGGGGCCAGACAAAAGGCACCAGCTCCCAGCAACAGAGAGTAAGGAGTGTGCCTCTGTGAGTGAGTGGTGTGTGTATGTGTATTTGCATGCATCTCTGTGTGTCTGTCTGTGTGCATATGAGGAAGAAGAGGCCCCAGCAGGACCCTCCCTCAAACATGCCGGTCCCAGCCCCAGGAAAGCACAGCCTCTTAGCCTCTGGAAAGGTCCTCCCCATCCCGTCCCCCAGCGCCAGGTCTGGCCTGGTCGTCCCATGGTGAGGCTTCTGAATGCCTCTGGCCCCCATGACAGACCTCCCACCTCTGCCAGGAAGTCCTCCTCCCCACCCACCAAACTAAGGCCTGAGGTGGGCGCCGGGCTCTCTGGATGGGAACGCCTGGCCTCCTCCTGCTGCAATTAATGCAAATGATTTTCCAAGGTTTGGCTTGATAATTTGATTATTTGTTCGGCATTTATCTTAAGCAAAGTAGATGACAAATAACCGCAAACTAATGTGATAAAAACCATTTATAAAGCGGCCTCGTTCGGGGGCTTCTCCTAACTATTTATGACAAGGTAATAATGCTACCGTGCGCGTCCGCCTGACTTAAATTGGTTACTTAGAGGCATGATGGATGAGGGGCGAGGCCACCTTCTTCCGAGGAGAGCTCCTGATTTCTGATCTCATTTTTGAGGATAATGAATTATATCTAATTAGACCTTCCCAAATCTAATCAGGAGGTGGGAATTTGGACCAGAGGGAGGGGCTGGCAGGCAGCACGGAGGGCAGAGGGTCAGCAGGCGGGGTGCCCCCAGGCCCCTGGAGGCCGGGCTGCCTGGGTGAAGAGGCAGCCCAAACTGGGAGACCGGCTGGCTTCTGGCCCACTTCCCGTGCCCTAGCCAGAGAGATCTAGAGTTGACAAGTCCCTCCCTGGCTGTAGGTCCTTCTTCACTTTCGTCTCCCAAACTCCAAACCTGGCATTTGGTACCCTGTGCAGGCTCAATCCCTCCTGCCTCACTGGTCTTCTCTCTTATCTCTCTCCCAAATCCTACATCCAAGGCACTACTCCTTCCAAAAATGGCATCCTTTTCCATGCCTCCCTGAGAATTCTCTCTGCCCTCCATATCTAGGAATCTCCAAATTAGCCCCTCTTTTGAGAAGACATCGCCCATCTACTGCTACTTCCTCCAAATGAGGCCCCAAGGCCCTTGTTCATCCCTTCACCGGACTGCTAGCCCATGCTGGACCTTGATGCTAAATGAAGGCAGCACCCCTTCTGACCCAGACATAACTCTGCACCAGGTGAACAAAGTACAAGCTAGATTTCAGCCTCCTACTCACTCCCTTGGCTGGGTGCCCTTGTGCAGTGAACAACCTGAACAACAGTACACAGTCTTAGGTGCCCTCACAAAACTGGGAGCTCCCTGGGGTTCCCTTACTTATCTTTGTATGTTCCCTGCCTGATAAGGTGGCTGGTCCACAGTACATCCTCACTATTTGCTTGCTGAATGCTTGCCTGATTGAATGGACAAAAGCATCAATATCGTCCCACTTCAAAAACTCTGTCCTGAGGGGCGCCTGGGTGGCTCAGTGGGTTAAAGCCTCTGCCTTCGGCTTAGGTCATGATCTCAGGGTCCTGGGATCGAGCCCCGCATCGGGCTCTCTGCTCCACGGGGAGCCTGCTTCCTCCTCTCTCTGCCTGCCTCTCTGCCTACTTGTGATCTCTGTCTAATACATAAATAAAATCTTTAAAAAAAACAAAACAAAACAAAAAAAACCTCTGTCCTGGGAATGGCAGGAATAGGGCATTCATGTCACTGTAGCAGTGTCAAGGGCTCTGTGGTAAGGATGCCCTGCCATCCTCTCTCCAGGGGCTTCTGGGATCCAAAGCCCATAGGCCTTTCCCTCCCCCTGCCCCCAGTGCAGGCAGGCTAAGCCTTGCTTCCATGCATAAGACAAACCTGGAAATAAGTCACTTTGGGGTAGCAACTTACACATTATAAGCAGAGCTCTGTTTGCAGAGAACTAAAAACATGATCAGATTCCCAAATACACTTTGACTGTTCTTTGTGTGTCATAGAAAACACCCATCCTGTCTCTAAAAATGCCCCCCCCCCCCAGTGTTTTTTGAACACTACCGTGCTCATGCTTTCCGATTTCCTCATCTTCCTTCCCAGAGACAGTCTTATATCCACCTCGTCAGGCTGGTGATGCTTTCCTCAGCGGAAGAGTCTTTTGTCCAGTGCTTTTGCTTGCTGATTTCCCACTTATTTTACTTATTTATTTTTTAAGATTTAAAAAAAAGTTATTTGTTAGAGCGAGCGAACACAGGCAGACAGAGTGGTAGGCAGAGGCAGAGGGAGAAGCAGGCTCCCTGCCGAGCAAGGAGCCCGATGTGGGACTCGATCCCAGGATGCTGGGATCATGACCTGAGCCGAAGGCAGCTGCTTAACCAACTGAGCCACCCAGGCGTCCCTATTTTACTTTTTTAAAAGCTCAGAAGAAAATGTAATAAAAACGCTCAAAAACATGTATTCATGTCGCTTCAAAGGTAAGAGCGGGGCCAGGTGAGGGGCTGGCAAGTGCTGGTGTCTCCTCAGAAAGGGGGTGAGTCCTCCTTTCATCAGATGATGGGCAAATGCTGACTCCAGGATGGAGGACAGTCTGGGGGGAATGGGGGCATAACATCTCCAAATGCAGCCACACTCAAGTGTAAGGTCAGAAGAGGCTTGGCGTCCCCCTGCCCCCAACTCAGTGGTTCTCATCCAGGACGATCTTACACCCCAGCCCTGGAGAACGCCAGTAGCATATGAAGGCATTTCTGGGTGTCATGAGTGTGGGTGGGGTGCCAGTGGTATCTCGTGGGTAGACGCTGAGATGCGCCCCACAGAACAGGATGACTCAGGCCTGGTCAATAGCACGGGGCAACACGGTCATCCCCTGTGATGACTCTTGCCAGAGCTCAGCTCCAAGCAGCAGAAGGCACATGGAGCATGGACGGAGCAACCGGCCCCCTCCCTCCTGCTGGGCTCCTAAGTCCTACCTGCCCCATGTCCCTTTAGCTCCCCGGAGCATCACATCTCTTCCTTCCTCGGTATATTACCCCAGATATGCCCTCCCCAAGC
The DNA here is from genome assembly GCF_902655055.1 of Lutra lutra. Taxonomy (NCBI): domain Eukaryota; kingdom Metazoa; phylum Chordata; class Mammalia; order Carnivora; family Mustelidae; genus Lutra; species Lutra lutra. Next base: position 87,134,745 of record NC_062290.1, on the reverse strand, counting down.
AGCTTCTGGGCCCTGCACCCTTGTCTGTTTGAAACCAGGAGCTGGGGGACACACACAGCAAAGACCTCTGACTCTGTGCTTCTTCTTTTGTGGAGAGCTTCTCAGTTGGTAGGAGACAGAGCCAGGACTCCGCCGGAGGACACCAGTCATCTTGAGGCCCCCTCTTCCCGGCTGCCTGCCTGTCTTCCGTCTTAGGACAGAACAACTCTGAGCTGGGCCCAACTTCTAGCACTCTGGTGAGCTCCCTCAGCCTCACCCACCAGCGGCCCATCTGGCTTGTCCCCTCAGGAGAACCAGCATGTCCCCACTGTCCTGCACAGTGAAGACACTTAGATATTCTCATCCAAGGGCACTGCCACAGGAGGGCCGAAAGACAGAGCTAGAGGGTCCTTCTGGCTTCAGCTCCAGACCAGGGCGCCTTGGAAGGCCTCCCCAAAAAGGTAGTTCCCTCACAACAGAACCACAGCTCTCACGCCTTCACACCTACTATTTCCCTGTCTCCTCCCAGGAGCTGCATGTGGAAAATGCCATCATCACATTCCCATTCCGCAGGGTAAAGGGACTTTTCCAAGGTCACACAGCTGGCAAAAAACAGACCCATGACTGTGTCACATCTGTCCCTACTCTTCCCACTGGCCCACCCTGTTCCCTGTGGCACGCTCTGGGCCTGGCCTTCAGAAGCCACCCAACAGCTGTTCCTTTATTTCCCTCTCTAGAGTCACTGGCTCAGACCTTGGCACTCAGGTCATGGGGGAGAAGGCAGAGGTCACAGGGGGAAGGCTCTAAAACTGGGACACGTGGTTGTGGTTTAGCAAGAGCGAAGCAGTCTCTTCCTCCACCAGCCCCAGTCCCCAGCTGTCTGTCAATCACCCCAAGTGGGTACATCAGGCCAACCTGCGTACCCAGCACCCATGCACCCATGTGGTCATCATTCATGCAAACTAGATTTGGGCGCCTGCTCCCTGCCATGTAGACACAAGGCTCGCAGTGCTGAACCAGACACAGCCCCTGCCTTGGAGTTATTTGCCGTCTCTGGGGAAGACTAGTGAGTAAACAGACCGTGACAATACATGAGATGGGGCTGGGATGGGGGAAGCACAGCAGGCTGCCGGAGCCCAGCCAAGGGGCAGTAAACGCAGACAGAGGGTTGGGGAGGCCCCCCAGATATTGCGTCCAGCTGAAACCTGCAGGAGGGGCAGGAGTTACCCTAGAGGAAGAAGCAGGAGTGGGTGCTGGACCCCAGTGGTGGAGATGCATCCCAGAGCAGCATGTAGCCAGAATGGCTGGAGTGCAGAAGGAAAGCAAGTGAGGGCCAAGGAGGTGGGCAAGGCAGAGCTAGCAGTGTGTTTTGTGTTCTTGTCCTAATGGTGGAGCTGGGGTCTGTGGTGATGTGGCCAAGGCTGCGTTTGAGAAGGTTCAGCACAGTGGGTGGGTTGGCACAGCCAAGCCTGGATGGGGAGAACCCAGGTGAAATGGAGACAGGAGCCAGGGCAGTGATGGGAGGATGGAGAGGAGAGAGTTCCAGAAATGATTAGGATTAGGGGAGGGGTGCCTGGGTGACTCAGTTGGTTAGGTGTCTGACTCTTGATTTTGGCTCAGGTCATGATGTCAGGGCCTGTACTGAGGTCAGGCCGGCATTGGGCTCCGTGCTCAGCAGGGAGTCTGCTTGAGATTCTCTCTCTCTCTCTCTCCCCCTCCCCACTCCCTTTCCTCTTTCTCTCTCAATCTGTCTCTCAAAAGAAAAAAAAAAAAAGAATTAGGTGATGATTGAATGCTTGGGAGCAAGGAATAGAGAGGAGAGGTACCAGGACGATGTCCTGACTTTCAACTTGGGATCCTGGTAGAGAAAGGTGTCATTCAGTAACATTAAACAAAAGAAAACAAAAACCCAAGCAGTTAGGGATGTGGGTCGTGGAGGGAGGGGGCAGAGGGGCGTGGCTATAAAAGGGCCCCAGGAGGCATATCTGAGAGTACTGTTCCATGTCTGTGGTGGCGGATACAGGAGCTGGTGTGGGAGACCTACAGGCACATGTGCGCACGCATGTAATGCAGGAGAACATGAATATGACGGGGACATTGGATGGAAGCCGACGTCCTGGTTGTACTTTAGTTATAGGACACGTTTCCATTGGGAGAAACCGGGTCAGTGGTACAGGGATCTTTCTGTATACAGCCTTACAACTGCACAAGAATCTACAGTTCTCTCAAAATAAAAAGTTGAATGAAAAAACAAGCTACTTGGGCACTTGGGTGGCTCAGTTGGTTAAGCGACTGCTCAGGTCATGATTCCTGAGTGCCAGGATCGAGTCCTGCATCTGGCTTCCTGCTTCATGGGAAGTTGGCTTCTCCCTCTGAACTTCTCCCTCACATGCTCTCTCTCACTCTCTCTCTCAAATAAATAATAAATAAATCTTTAAAACAACAACAGCTACTTGGGGAAAAAAAGCCCCTGGGGGGGGTGGGGCATGGGTTTGGGGTAGGGGAATGGTCTTAAGCTAAGTCCACTCCCAGCAAAAAAAGTCAGGCCCCGTGGCACTCTGGGGCCCACTGCCGGGGCCCACTGCCTGGTCCCTGCCTTTGGGCACTGTAGCCCTCTAGCTGGTGTCCCTCTTCTGTGCTGCCCAGCCCTGGACTGGACTAGCCTTGCTCACTTAATTTGGCCTCTCCCACAGGTTCTTTCTTCTCTATAAACATCACCAGGGTCATACATACCTCAACGTCCTGCCCCACCTTCCTCCTCCTGTCCCTGCTGTACCCACGAGTGACCTGTGATCTCACTTAACCATCCCCATCCCCTTGTTCCCACAGGCTGGTGCGGTCTTCTGGTCCACCAGACCAGACCTGAGCCCCTTCCTCCTGTCCCTCCCCCTACTCCACCCCCGCACAGAGCAGCTCTGTTTTGAGCCCACCCAAACGGACCAAGTCACGCACGGGTGGGAGCTGTGCGTGGACTGGTGAGACAGTGACCTCCACACGTGGACAGACTCAGGCGCAGAGACCCGCGCGCACCGAGGCGGAGACGGTGGCTGTGCGCAGAGATGCGCGCGCAGGAACAGATTTGGAGCCCCGCCCCCCACCTGCGGGAAGGCTTCCCTGCCAGGTGCAGCTATCACGCCCCAAACAAATCCCAGCTGATAAGGACACTGCCTTTGAACCGGAGCCCTTCCCTCTGCTGTGATCAGATAAGCAGGCAAGGAAGAAAGAGAAAATCCCCGCTTTTTCTCCTCCTCAGACTCCTGCTGTGTTACCGCTCCAGGCAGAGGGGCTGCCTGGGGGCCTGCGCCCCGCCCCGCCCTGCCGCGCCCCCTCTCAATCACACCGGGGATCACAGGCACAGTGACAGGTCGCTCCTCCGGTTTGGGTTTCAACCCAGGGGAGCTGCAGCCGCAGGCAGCCAAGCTGGAGCCCTTACACCTGGGTCTGATGGGCCAACTGGGGGGCCTCTGTTGTGGTGACCCTGCCTTAAAGGTCCTGGCTTGTGGGGACCCCCGAGCCTCATGGGGTATCCACATAACCTATCTCAGGCAGTGAGTCTCAATAGCCCCAGCATTTGGGGTCCTCTACCCCAAGAACCCTGGTTTATAGGCTTCCCCTATTTTGTGGGATCACCTGAGCCCAAACCTTGGTTGTGGGGCTCCATTTCAAACCAGTATGTGGGAACTTCCATCTAAGATCCCGGCTTGTAGGTCCCCACCCCCCTCAAAGGCACTGGTTTAGAGGACGGATCTGTGGGTGCACACCCCTTCTTGTTGAACCCCCAGCTGAGGGCCTGGCTTCTGGGGAACCCTATAGATCCTGGCTCTGGAGTTCAGAATCCAAGACTTCAGGATCCCTTTTCTCCCCAAAGAGCCAGGCGCTGAGACCCAGGAGGCTTCAGAAGAGGGACCTGGGACCTGGGGGAGAGGGGTCAGGCGGGTAGGTTAAAGGGGCAGGGTTCCCACGGCCCTGCCTGGGGCTGAGGCATAATTAGAGGTCTCAGGTGTGTGTGTTGTGGAGAGGGGGTGGGTTCTGAGGGCCTTCGTATTGTTTATCCTTCACAAAGACCCCCAACAGGGGGCCACCGTCCCCCCCCCTGAGACTGCTCTGCCTCGGAGCTGCCCCAGTTCCCGGCACCCCACCCCCCTTGCACCTGCCGGCAGCCTGTCAGGACAGCAGCCCTCAGGGGTCTAGGGACCTGCATGGGGTCTGTAGCCGAGAGGCCAGGCTGCCCTGGAGCCCAGTGCCAGTCAGAACCCCCTCCAGCTCCTCCCAGCCCTCCTTCCAGGTGCCTCCCCGCCACTCAGCTGACTCAACAGAAAACCCCATGATTTATTTATGCCCAGGAGCAGCCTCTGCCCAGGATGCAGATGGAGGAGGATCCATTCAGTCCCAGGGAAGAGAGGGAGACCAGGGAGAGGGAAGAGAGACAAACACACAGTGAGAAGGACGCAGGCCTGACTCCACCCTGGAGCCCCATCCAGGGCCCTGTCCCCACGTCCCCACATCCCCACATCCAAGGGCATCTTTCCCCATCACTGCCTCATCTGGGCCTTAGCAGACCCAATTACTTATAATAAACAATTCCGTTTATCTTTATCAGAATCATTACCTAAATTGGCTACATGACACATACTGTTCTCTAAGTGCGCCCCGGGGAGGAGGGGCCATAAAAGCCGGGTTCTGCACTCCGTAATTATCCCTCTATGGGCCATAAACCATTACACTGGTGTTTAAAATAGGTATGGCGAGCAGTTTCCCGGCCCACCGAGGGCCGCCCAGGGCACCCACGGAAAGCACGCGCTCGAAGTTTTGCTGCGGCCAACAACTTCCAGCTGCTGGAAGGCTCCTAACGGGGCTCCTGCGAGGCCCTGGGCACTCGGTCCTCCTGCAGGGCAGTGCTGCGAGGGCCCGGGAGCCAGGGAGAGGCCGCAGGAGCTATCACGGGGCTCTCTGCTGGCACAAGGCAGGTCCTCTTCCCCAGACCGCCGGCCGCCCTCCCCCTCGGCTGCTGACTGGGGCTTTCCTCACTGTTTGCAGAAACGCCTCCACTGCCCCATGGAGCTGGTCTCCCCCTCGTCATCCTCAGGGAGGCCCACGTCAGCATCTCACTCGTGATTAAAACAAAACACCCGGCTGCCCCCTCGGAGCCCTGCCTGTCTTTCAGCTGACCCGTCAGAGCTGCTCTGGTGTGTCTTCCCAGAGGCCTCTGCTCCCTTCGGCTTCCAGCGGCGCTGCCCCGGGTCTGCATCCCCACAAAGGGCCCATGCCCCTGGCAGCCAGGCCCGTGCTTGACTGCCGAAAGCCCTCTATCCGACACCTGCATTTAGTGTCTGGGCAAGGAGAGGCAAAGGCGGTCAGACAACAGCTCCCGGCTGTGCAGGACCCACAGGGACAAAGGGGCCTTGTAACAGAGGGCTCCTGGTGGGCCTCTGCCTGGGGAGATGCTCAATAGGAGTTCCCCAGGTTGAGAAAAGGAAGGGAGAAAGTTCTTATTCGCAGGTAGGACAGGGTGCAAAGCTTTGGAAACAGGGGTAAAACGGATGTTTGAGAATAGTAAAACCATTCTGTGCGCTTAGAACAGTGGTTCTCAGAGGGAGGTTCCCCGGAATAGTGACCTCAGCAGCAACGAGAATCTTATTAGAAATGCAAGTCCTCGGGCCCTACCCCAGGTTTACAAAACCAGGAACTCTGGGGAAGTGGGGGTAGCAATCTATAGTTTAACAAGCCCTCTGGGGTTTCCCATGGCTGCTTGGCTTTGAGGACTCTGGGGCTAGTGCATCCATGAGGTGGGGAGGCCTTGAGGATGCAGGACAGTCGGCACGGGAGCTGCCTCTGGGAAGCTCCTAGGTCTTGAATCCCTTGGAAGGGTGCTGAAGAACTTGGGAGGCTTTTAAGCAAGAAAGTGACACGGTCAGATTGACATTTTCCGAAGTGCACTCTGACTTTCGTGGGGAGAGGCTGCTGGCAGGCAGGCTGGCCCCCCAGGGTACGAGCAGGTCCGTGCAGTTCAGGGCAAGGACAGAGAGATCTGGATTGGGGGATGGCTGAGGGTACAGAGAGTAGGGGACAGATCTGAGTGACAGTCAAGGGGTCAAACAGGCAGGATGGAGGAGGTGAGGGACAGAGAGGCATCGAGGAATCTGACCTAAACACTCAGGAGGATGATGCGTGCCTCTCCCCAAAGAAGTAGGGTTCTGGATGGGTGCGGACCAAGGCTTCCAGGCAGCAGAGCCCTTCGAAGGGCCTGCTGAGCCCCTGCACGAGCCAGTCAGGTCAGACAGCAGTGGATGCCCCACCCAGGGGAACTCTGAGTCTGGAAGGTGTCTGAGTGTAGACACACTGGAATCATTGCCTCCCTCTACCCAGTTACTTGGTCCCAATCTAGGGTCCCTACTATTGCAGCCTCCTAGGTCCTGGTGACCCTAATGGTCCCGGCAGCCTGTTACTCCGTCCTAATGCCTCCCCGCAGCAGCCCAGCATCAATCGGCCAGATTCCAGACACTATCTTTGGCTGGAGAGGCAATCAGCCACGCGTCTGTTTGGTCACCGATCCCTCTGGCTCGCTGAGCACCACTGTGCCCACCCCTGTGCTCCATACTTTATACCCCTTGTTTCCCCCAGTATTCCCAAACTCCCCTGGGCGAGGGATGTTCAGTAAGCACGTGAGAGGGTTGAGATCTGAACCCAAGTCCTGTCCCCACCACACTGCCGGGATGGCACCTGTGTTCTTCTCCAGCTGCGGCGCTGTAGCCCTACCCGGTTCTCCCCGGGGCAGGAAGGGGCTGGTGCCCACGGCAGGCAGACCCAAGGGGCTAGGGCCTGCCTGGAGGCCTCCTTAATGTGCCCATAACTCATTCCCTGGGTTCACTAATGTTCCCTGCTATTAGTGCGGAGCACAGCTAAGCAAACTACAAAATATTCCTCCGACTCAACAATCAATTTCCATATTGTTACAATGGAGTCCACGCCCGACACGGTTCATTTTTCTTCAAGGGCCTTTTTTTTTTTTTTCCCCTTTCCTTCTCTTTACCCAGTACAGTGAGGAAGTCATTACCGAGTGTTATGAATTTCACAACGTGCTGAAAAAATATAAATGCATACTGCATGGAGTCAGGGCCACATGCTGGAGAGCTGCCTTCCCCTCCCCCGCCAGCTCTGAGCACCCCCCCCGCCCCCCGCAAGGCTTCCCAGAGGGTCTTCCAGGCACACAACGCTTCAGCTCCCCCCGGGGCCACTGATCGCTCCCCACACCAGGCAGAAGGGGCTCCGCATTTCTGGGTGTTTGCGTCTGCTGTCTACCGCCAGTGCCTTGCTCCCCGTCCCGTGGGCTTCCTTCCGATCCACATCCTAACTCAGTTCTGGTGCATCTGTGCAAAGCTGTTGTGCAAGGCTGTTCACCATGCAAGTGGGCGTCATAGTGAAAATCTGATGAAAACCCCCTGTCCATCAAGTGGGGCCGGGGCCAGTGGACAATGAGGCGGCGCTGATACCCTGACATGAAGAGCACTGTCTGGGAATTGCAAGTTGCCAAACAGCACGTGCAGGATAATCCCATTCTTTCCAAAAGTTGTGCGTGGAGAAATGAAAGTGAATGTGCAGGACAATGTCTGGAGGAATTTATCCCATCCCCTGCAGGAGCCTAGCTCCAGGGACTGGTCCTGGCTGGGGGATGGGGAGGGAAGGGATGTTTCCCATTTTTGTTTATACATTTTATATTGTCTATCATCTGAAATCTTCCTAGCATGCATTGCTTTGGTAATAATAATAATAAAAAGGATAGTTATTTAAAAAGAGGGCTTCAGGGTCGCCTGGGTGGCTCAGTGGGTTAAAGCCTCTGCCTTGGGCTCAGGTCATGATCCCAGGTTTCTGGGATCAAGCCCCACATTGCATAGCATCTTATCGGGCTCTCTGCTCAGCAGGGAGCCTGCTTCCTCCTCTCTGCCTGCTTCTCTGCCTACTTGTGATCTCCGTCTGTCAAATAAATAAATAAAATCTCTCTAAAAAAAAAAACAGGGCTTCATTTATTGCCTCTTACCTAAGTAAGACCTTCCCTGACCCACCAAAGCAAAATATGTTAGTCCTTCCTTTCCGCATACCCCTGAACCTTGACTCTAGAGCTTTTAGGGTATGTACCATGCTCTCTGTGTATCCCCCTACTCCCGCTCCCACCCCCGACCCTACCCTTTCGGCCATGACTTTGCTTAGTTCACCTCAGCAACTCTAGAGCCAGCACACCATGTGAGTGGGCACCCTGCCTCCCAGGGCAAGGACCTGGGAACACTGTCTCTAAGAGCTAGACTCTGTTCATCCCTCAAAAATGGAACCCAGGAGCTAAGAGGCTTATTTTACAAATGTGCAAACCGGCCCTGGTGCCGTTGGAGTGGACTGCACTGGACCTAGTTACCCAACTACTTGTCCGTCTCCTGTACCAGGCAGTGAGCCCACGAGGGTGGGCTCTATAACGTTTCACTATTATGTCTCCATTTGTCCACCATGGGGTCTGGTATAGAGGAGACCCTCAGTGACTACTGGCTGACTGGCTGGATGAGTGGGAGGATAGATGGACAGACAGATGCATAGGTGGATGGGTAGGTGGATGGGTAGATGGATAGGGAGATGGGAGGATGGGTGGTAGTTGAACAGATGGATGGGCGGATAGGTGGATGGATGGATGGACAAATAAAGGGTAGATAAGTCGATAGGTGGTAAAGAGATGGATGGAAGAATAGAGGAACAGATGGATGGGTAGATAAGTGGATGCGTGGACAGATGGATGGCTAGATGAATGGGCGGGTGGATGGGGGAATGGAAAGGGTATTGTGGGTAGATAAATGGGTAGGACGGGTCAGCACACCTTTCTGCCTTTCTAGGCACTCAGACATTCCTTGTGTCATTCACGTTCTACTCTGGGGCATCACCCCATGTCACATGGAAGCAAACTGAGGGTCTCTTTCTCTTCTCAAAAGGAAGAAATGAGGTGAGCCCAAAATTTTGCCCCTGGGCAAGAAGCCAGGGGTCTCAGGTCTCCAAGAAGGAGAACTGAGCCAAGATTCTAACCCTCTGTACCCTGGGTCAATAATCCACTCACAAAGTATTTAACTGAGTGACTACTGGGCACCAGGTACTGTCCTAAGCATGCTGAGCGAGCCAGGGCAGGCCCAACCTCCCCTGCTCTTCCATCCCAGAGAACAGCAGGACTGTTTCCCAAACATCCTCCCTCATCAGCTTCTTCCCACTAACCCACCCTCCAAGAAGCAGTTGGGGTGCAACTGCACCCTTGCTTAAAACCTTGCTGTGGCTCCCTTTGGACTCTAGTGTCACTCGAAACTCTTAAACACGGAATCTAAGAATTCTGAGGATAAGCCCCACTTCCTTTCCAACTGTACTTGGAGCCACTCTCCAGTGACATTGTCCCCTGCCCTCTCCTTGTGTGCTCAAGGGCCCTGCAGAGCAGATCTTCTGCCTTCAGCCTTGTGAGTACCATCTCTGACTCAAACGATCCATAGGATTGTCCTCACCATGGATCATACTTCCTTCCAGGCTGCCCCGTATGGTTGTATAGGTTTTTCACTGAACAAGATGCTCCTCAGCAGGGTAAATAGGTTGAAATTCAGTCCATGCTCAGTTTGCCAAGCCATGTACCCTGTGGGGGAGGGCTGAGGTAGAAGTGGTTCTACTCCCCACTGGGCCCTAGGACTTCCTTCAAGCACAGTAGGGATCTCCCTGGGTTTGTATCCCTGGTGTCACTATCTGTCTCTCTTATCAGATCGAGTGCTCCCTAAAGACAGGGTCCATGTATGAATCCTCCCCGTGCCCTTCCACAGGGCTGGCAGGCCCAGAGGAGGTGCCAGTGAAGGGTCTGCCAAGGGCCAAGTGCAGAGTTCTGGGGAAAGGTGCCCACATGATGTGGAGGGGGTGTCTATTTGAGAGGTGGGCTCCTTGCTCTAAGGAAGGATCCTCGCCGGGGACCTCTGGCAGGGTGCAGGGGACCCGGCCAGATGAACGAGCGAGCTGGAAGATCGCGCAGTGAGGTAGGATGCTTGCTGCTGCTGGGGCAAGGTGGGAGAGGGGAGCAGAGGGCCTCTCTGGGGTAAGACTGACAGCAGGTGGGCTGGGAGGGCAGGAGAAGCCCCCAGGCCCCACGGGTGCCTGACAGCTCTTGGCAGGAATTCTGAGGAACTCAGCATAATCACTGAGGGGGCCTGTCTTGCTCCAGAGAATCCCAAGTGAAACATGCCCGTCCCCATGGGCACCTGACTCAGATGCACCCAGAACCTCCCTCAGTGCCAAGGCCAGCCAAGGGGAAATCTGAGTCTCTTCCAACCCTGCAAGCGGGTACGTAGTCCTATTTTGCAGAAGAAGCGGAAGCTCAGGGAGGGGCAGTCACGTGCCCAGGCTCCTATGGTTAGGAAGGGGCAGGGGAAGAGCCTCACTCTGTTCAACTGGGGGGCAAAGCCACTCTCTCCCCCTCTGATGCTTCATCAAGGGCACGACTCTGTGCATTTCACACCACCATCTCGCCATGAGGAGGTGGAAACCCGGAGTTCCAGATTTAGGGAACAGCTGATTAGCAAAGTACAGGGGAAGGGAATGGCCAAGGGAGGCCCAGGCCAAGTTATTCTGGGAATTCTGGGAGGGCAGTAGGCAGGAGGCGGTGGCGGGGGGGTGGGGGTGGGAGGGGAGACACACATCTTCCCACTCCCTTTTCCATGCCTGACCTCACCATCCTCTGTCTGCCATTAAGCTTAAATGGTAACTTGGGAGGAGCCTTCAATCAATAGCTCACCCAACAAACAGGTTTTTTGAAACCCGCAGTTTATGGATTTCTCTCCCCATCTCATTCTTTAATCCTGACAGCTGCTGAGCTGATGGGGGAGACTCTCCAGCCTGGGAGACTGATTCAGTGCAATGCCCTGCCCATGGGACGCAGGACACGGCAGGTCTGGGGGATCCCCCCAAGAGCCGGCAGCCCTGCGACCTGGCAAGGTGAGCGGGACCCCTCTGTGCGGTGGGGACTGATGGCCTGGCCTGCCCTGGTGTGAAGTGGGCAGAGTGGGTCAGCGGTCACTGCTTTACAGTCCAGCAGACCTGCCTCCGAGTCCCACTTCTGCCCCTTCCTGGCTGTGAGACGTTAGCAAGTCACTTGTCCCCTCTGAGTTTATTTCCTCAACTGTGAAGTGATGTCTATGTCACAGAACTATTGTTGACAACTCCAAGAGGAAACACAGTAACTGGTATGAAGTAAATGCTCCATAATTGTTACACCGTATTGTTTCTAGCCAACCCCCCCCCCCTTTTTTAAGATTATTTATTTATTTATTTGTCAGACAGAGATCACAAGTAGGCAGAGAGGCAGGCAGAGAGAGAGGAGTGCCGTGCAAAGAGCCTGATGTGGGGCTCGATCCCAGGACTCTGGGATCATGACCTGAGCCAAAGGAAGAGGCTTTAACCCACTGAGCCACCCAGGCGCCCCTAGCCAATCCCTTTTTTAAAAGATTTAAAAAAAAAATTCATTTGACACCAAGAAAGAGACAGAGAGCATGAGGGAAGAGGGGGAGAGAGGCAGAGGGAGAAGCAAACTCCTCGCTGAGGTGGGAGCCTGATGTGGGGCTCGATCCCAGGCCCCAGAGATCATGACCTGAGCCAAATGCAGCCACTTAACCATCGGAACCTCCCAGGCACTCCTAGCTAATCCCTTTTTTAAGTCCCCAGGAGCCCTTGCCTACCAACAAGCACTGGGGAAGGATAAGGGAGCACCCACGACACACTTTGTCATATTGTCCCTGATCTGCAGGCAGGTGACTAAAGATCCCAGGATGCCTGGGACAATCCTGGTTTATACCTGTGGCCCCAGCATAATTAAGAATAACATCCCCTTTTACTCTGAAAATATCCCTGGTTTCGACAGTGAATGACACGGTCACCTAACTTGTTGAGCTGCTTATGGACAAATGGGATGTCACTAAATCTTGTCAAGAGTCCAGGAGTAGGGGTTGTGTTCCCTAGTTTCAAAGTAGGCAACTGAGGTTCAGAAAGGGTGTGTGATTTGCCCAAAGGTACACAGCCAGGAAGTGTCTGAGCTAGGCTCAGGCTGATCCCAGGTCTGTGTGGCCCCGATCTACTGCCCACATTCATCCGTTCTCCTGGGCTCTGTTGGGACACACAGGGGAAGGCTCAAGGATGGAAAGCTGGTGCCCCTGGGGGCAGCCAGAGGCCTTGGGACCAAAGTCCCTCCTGCATCTGTCTCCACACACACCTCTGCACAGGCAGGTTCCAGAGAGCAGACCCCACTACCTGGAGAGCTCCCCCGCAGCTGGGCACACAAGCCAGCCTTCCCCAGGATAACAAGCTGTGAAGATCTTATCAGACCCCTGATGGCTGATACTGATGCTAGCAGGCTGTCCCCCTGCCTGCCACATCCTCAGCCTCCTCCCAGGCTGGGGAATCCTGTTTTCTTTCCTAAGTGGAACATCAGATTACTCAGGTCTGATTTCACTGCTGATTGCAGGGGGGGGGGTGGTGTGAGGCGAGCACTTCATACTCTGACAGCTCTCAGGACAGGGTGAGGCCACCCAAGGGGGCCACTTATCCATCACCTGCTGACAGTGTCCCGTCCGCACTTAGGCCAAACCTTTCACTGCATTGTCTTTACCACCCCAGGGTCGGAGTTTCTGAATCAGCCAGAGGCCAGTTTGTATCAAACCCCCAGGATGGACAGGGGAATTACTTGAGAGGACCAAGAGGGGTGTTCCTTCTCCTTGTTTCCTTCCTTCACTCACTCACTCCTTCATTCATCCAACAGATCCTCCCCAGTGTCTGTCTGTAACAGGATAGCTCATCTCCAGGTACTGCCGGGCTCAGTGGCGGCGGGGGGGGGGGGGGGGATGGTGGCAAGGCAGTGTGAGGAGGGCTGGGTTGGCTGGGACACCGGGGGAGGCAGGACCAGTCCTGCAGAGTGATGGCAGAGGCTGCCAGGGGATGGACCCCAGCGCTGGGTTCTACAAGGGTGAGCGGAGTTTGTCTAGTGAAGGGAAGGAAGGCTATTCTTGGTGGAGGGGATGGTGTGGACAGGGACAGGGAGGCAGGAAAGACAGTTGAGTGTCCAGGGAAAGTGAGAATCAGGGGAACTGGGCGTCTGGTGATGGGACATGAGGGGTATGCGGGAAGAAAGCCGTTAACAGCCTGTGCAGCTGGCATCCAGCCTGGGATCTCTCCTGAAGGGGCCAGAAGATCTCAGAATGGCGGTAAGGAGCGGCCCAAGCATGGTCTTTGGGGCTTCACTTATTCACTCAGTCATTTGTTCAACAGTCTTTCTGGGATCCGGACTGTGCCAGGCCCTATTGCAGCAGGAGATGGGCTACAGCAGGACAGTCCTAGCCTCTGCCCTGCTGGGCGCCCTGCACTGGCCGGGGACACACATATGAACATAAACTGCCATGGAGACAGGTGGCATGAGGGATACCAGAATTGCTCTAGTCGGAGGGCGAGCGGGGGATGTCAAGGGGAAGCTCATTGTGAGCCAAGCAGGAATGTGCGCTCTCTGAGCCTTTGCTTCCTCATCTGTAAAATGGGGATGGCCGTGCGCCCTACCTCGTAGAGTGGTGAGAGCATGTGAAGTGCTCGCTCAGGGCCTGGCCTGGGAGTGTGAGTGGCCACCACAACTGCTGACATTTCAGGGGGCAAAGAGCTGGTGGCACTTGTACTGAAAACAGCAGCCAGGTGGAAAATGGACTGGACACACTGGGAAACACGGCGGGGGGAAAATCCCCCAGGAGATGGAAAGGACAGCCATTCCTTCCAAGAGCTGCGAAATTCCCTCCAAAACAGAAGCCACCCATTGCAACTAAGCCGGCAGCCTGGGGGTTACGCGGTGGACTGGCCCAGGGACGGAAACTAGGGCCAGTGATACTGAGGAGGGGGAGGGGAGTGGAAGGAGGGGGGTGTCCCAGCAAAGGGGTGACCATCTCTACCTGAGCAGGCATGCCCAGCCCAGCTCCAGGAAGACCATACTATCAGGCACCAAGGTTAAGAGCAGGGCCTCAGAAACGACACACACTTGGGTTCATGTCTTGGCCCTGCCATTAGCTATGACCCAAGGCAAGTGCTGTCAATCTCTCAGAGCCTCAACCTGTGCAATGGGAACAAAAATGCACCTGTGCTTCCTGAGAATACAAGATAGTGTGTTCAAAGCATTTGGTATGCCGCTGAGCACATAGTGAGGGTCCAGGAAAGAGAAGTCAGAATTATTTCTGCATCCCCAGAGTCCTGGACTCCAGGCTCCCTTGTGTTCCGGAGAGGTGAACTTGCAAACCAGAACCCGGGGTCTGCAGGCCGTGGGGAGCCTGGATAGACCTGCCCTGGAAGGCCTGAGGATGACCTCCCTTTTGTACCTCATGCCAGGCTGCCTGCCCAGTTGGAGCCCTGGGACCTAGGACCATTTTCCCTACTCACTTCCAGGAAGGCCACTTGGAAGAGTTTCCTGAGCTTTTCTTTTTCTTTCTTTCTTTCTTTTTTTTTTTTTTAAAGATTTTATTTATTTACTTGACAGAGATCACAAGTAGGTAGAGAGGCAGGCAGAGAGAGAGAGGAGGAAGCAGGCTCCCTGAAGAGCAGAGAGCCTGATGTGGGGCTCGATCCCAGAACCCTGAGATCATGACCCGAGCTGAAGGCAGAGGCTTTAACCCGCTGAGCCACCCAGGCACCCCTTTCCTGAGCTTTTCTGGACCCCTTTTCCCCAGAAGATGTTTTGGAAAATCCAGAACAACTGCTGGTAGTCAGGCCCAGGTTGTCTTGCCATAGGCAGGGATGTCCTGGGAACAGGCTCTCCCAGTGTCCTCTGTGGCCCCACCCTGCTAACCAAGGGCAGAGGGCCACTCCTGGCTGGCTGCCTGGCCCATGCGATTGCTGTCAGAGAAGAAGGTGGCTCAGCTCAGGGCAGCTGCCCAAGCAGGTGGGGGACCCTGTGGACTTCGGGTTACTCTGCGTTCTCTAGTCGGGCCTAGAAAAGCACCAGCACAGCCTCCTGGAACCCAGGTCTGGGATATGGAACAGCCAAGGCCTGTCCTGGCCATGTACCCAAGCTTAGCCTTTCCAAGTAGGACAGAAGGGGAAGGAGAGGTACAGGCAGGGGAGTGGTGGGGACATTCCTGACCTGGAACTTGGAAGTGGATACATTTGGTGAATGTGGCCGAAGGCCCCGCAAAGACTTGTCACTCCGATGACAGACATGTCAGAGTCACCCCTAGTCTCAAAGGTCCACATCTGATGTTGCCTGTGCCCTCAGATGCAGGCCACAAAAACGAGAGGGCGGTGGGAGGGCTGGTCTCCCCGATTCTGCAGCTGCGCAAACGGGACATGGCAGTAACCTAAATGCCACTTGCAGAGGTCCTGTGACTCGGACTACAGGCCACGGAGCTCAAGACAGTGGGAGCAACAGACCGGACCATCTGCTGGCCCCTCTGCCTTGCCCTGGGTGCTGTAGTCAGCTTCCCCACACTTTGGCAACAGCTCCAACACCAGCCTTCCGAGATCCCTGACCGGGAGGCAGGCAGATAGGCACCTGGGCCCCACGGCACAGAGGGGGAGCTTCAATGGACACATCCTTCAATGGACACATCCTTAAATATATACAAGGGTGCGTTCTCTTTTCCCCCCTCTTCTTTCTATACATTGGGCTCTGAAATCTGGGCCATCCCGCCACCCACATTAACTGCGTTAAGGAGGAATTATAAAAAGAAATCAAATTTCCCATAGCATTTGAACGCCATTAAAATGCCAAACAATAAACTACCAGGCTGCAAATTAGATCAGTGGAAATATCAAACACATTGAGGTATAAAATCCATAATTGCATTTAGTGGCAGCCGTCCCTGGAGAGGCCCTGCTAAAGATCATCACAGCCCCACATATGAGAAGCTATTGACAGAGGAATAAAAATCGACAGGCCAACCAAATAAACCGCGCAGGCTTCATTAAATATTCAGCAACGGAAATTTGACTATCCCAGGCCTCTCCCCTTGGTCCCATCCTGAGCCCTTCTTGGCCCAGCTGGGGGCTCAGACCCTGGCCTGCCCCAGCCCCAGCAGCTTGCAGAGGGCAGGACCGGAGGAGGGGGTCAGGGGAGGGTGGTGGGAAGGGGGGGCTGCTATAATAACAGGGGGGCTCCAGCGGGTTATTATTGTTGGGCCGCTGTTATTAGCACTCACCCTGGAGTAGGTGGCCCTGAAGTCTTTAATTAGGTCATTACGGGGGTAATTTCCAGAGAGGTTTTAACTCCTTAGCAGCTGAAGAGCCTCAAGCCTGAGCCCAGATGCCCTGTGGGGCTAGGGACTGGCACCCACCCTCCCTCCCCCTGCCCACCGTGGGTAAAGGGGCAGAGGGGGCGGGGCAAGGCTTTGCTGGAACCCCCACTCCCACCCCAAGGATCAAGCATCAGGCTCACCTGCCCCAGGACGACAGACAAGGATGGAGGGGCAAGCTGGCCCCAATTCTGTGGGACCCCAGCCCAGGGGTAGCCCACCCTCTCTCTGTAGGGTGGCTGCTGGCTCTGGCCCCCTGCCCCAGCCAGCTGGTCCCGTGCTCGCCCCTTAGCTCCTCTCCTTTCCCCCTCATTCCTTCCCTCTCCGATTCCCCTTCCCATCTCTTCCCCTCCCCTCCCTCCTGCCTCCTCCCCTCCCTCCCCTCCCTCCCCTTCCTCCTCACCTAGGAGCCCCGCGCCATGTATAATGCATGCCGTGGAAGCACCCAATAGGATTAGGCACCTCCACCGTCTTCGCAAGAGAAAGTTTATGTAAATGACTGATGACAGCGCTATTGTGTGAGGAATATCAATGGAGTAATTACAGTTACATCGGGCGCCCGCGCCGCCGGCCCGTGTTAATTTTTCACCGGCTCCCCCGGGAGAGATCGGAGCGCGCTCCGAAGAGCACAGCTAATAATGGGAGCTCGGAGCCGCCGCTGCGCCACGCGCCCCGAGGTCTTTCTGAGCAGACTGCTAAGCACTGGCTGTCTCCCCGGAGAGCCGAGAACAGAGATAAAATGATTAAAAACTGCCAAGCGGGCCTGGCAATCACTCGCTCCGCTGTCAGCCTGAGACAAGACAAATCTCTGCGATTTTTCTCTTCCCTCCTCTCCCTTTGTGAGCCCCCAAGCGGGGATGTGGGGGGCCGGGTGGGGTCGGGGTCAGCTCCCTCGGGTGGCAGAGCCCCGGGCAGGGCAGGGGTGGTGGCGACTGGGCGCTGGCCTCCAGGGGGTCAGGGGTGCGTGCAGCCGGCAGGGAGCCCGCGGGGACCCTGGAGTCCCGGCACTCGCCCCCTGTTGGGCCCAGTGAGCCAGCTCCGCTCATTCCTCCCAGGAAAACTGGCACACCTGTTGGGGGCTGTGGGTTGGGGCGCACCTGTGAGGACACCCCAGGCAGGGCACACCCACTGGAACGCACCTGTCCTGACCCACCTGCCAAGGATACCAGCCGGGGCTCACCTGGGCTGGGGGCTCCTCAGGCTTTCGGGAACCTGCCCCCTGACCCAGCACTGAGCCAGCTTGGCCCCTCTCCATGAGATTCCAGGTCCTGAGACCCCTGAGACCCCAGCTCGGGTACATTGGTGAGGCTCTTTGACTGCAGGCCCAAAGCAGACCCCCAGTAGGGGCCACAGAAGTTGAGAGGGGAGTGTCTGTCTCTTCCCAGGGTCTGGGTTCGGGGCGGGGGGGTGTCCTAAGTTCCCAAGTGTCCACACCCTTGACTATAAAGCTAAACCTGGACCCACCACCTGAAAAGACAGAGGCGGAAGAGGAGGTGGTAGAGGAGGGGAAGGGGGACAGAGAAATGGGGGAGGGCCTGTCACCTGCTCCCACCTCTGAGAGGGAGTGGGGAGGGGACTCCCAGAGCAGTCTCCCACAGTCCCAGCCTGCCCTCCACCCACCATTCTCCAGTAAAGGTGAGAGGCAACTCCTGCTGGAACCTGGGCTGGGCTCTTGGAGCTGTGGCCACACACACGTCATAGTCCAGGAGGAGCCATCTGAAGCTCTGCTCATCATACCCAACCCCTGGGTCCCTGCCCACATGCACGCACACACACACACGTGCACCCTCCCCACCCAGCCATATCAGCGCACAATGGCCGACACACGCACACACGGTGACCCTACCATGGACACAAGCACACACCACATACCACAAAATTACCCATGTCCACACACACACACAGCACTCCCCCCACAAACACAGATACAGGCAGATGGTACAAACATGCGTGTGCACCAAGATGTGACCTCTGGGACAAACAGGCGCCCTGTCTTAGGTAGAGGGTGACAGGCAGACACGCAGACACACCCACAGTGCAGCACGCACATGGTGACGTCCGCCGGGACCCACACACCGACCAGCACAGGCGTCCCTCCCACCAGCAGCCCTCCAGCGGCTGCACCAGCATTCAGATGCCGTTCAGATGCCTCAGGAGAAGCCACAGTCCCACAGGAGGCGCAGAACCTGCTTCTCCAGATGCCTCCTGTTCCCAGTGCAGCGCCCACCTCCCAACCGCCATCAGTTCCAACGCAGTGAGCAGGGCAGATACCACAGCGATTGAACTATTAGGGACGATTTACAGCAGGGACAACACCCCTGCCCCGGTCCCTGCCAGCACGGCCCATGCTAGGCAGAGGTGGGGACAGGGCAGACGGGGTGGCCAGACCAGGTGGCAACTAGGCCTGATTGGGCTGGTCCCACTGAGGCCAGCAGCTCCCTGCACTCTGGCCCAGGGCTCTCTGGGCTTCTCCTGGGCAGCACAGCTGGACAGAGAGGGGCTGCCTCACAACTTGCCATGGGCGCATGCACATACACACACACCCTTGAAAATAGACACACAGGCAAACACAGCACCATCACTGATGGACCCATGCAGATGCATGCCCATGTGCGCCCAACAGAGACACAGACACAGACGCCCAGTGCGCACTGACCTAAGTCCCATACATGCTCACCGAGTCTCCACCGTGGGCCACCCACACACACACCCATGCACACCTGTACTAAGAGCCATCTGCACTCAGGTACACACGCCGCAACCCAGCCTTGCAGGGCCCCTTCCCCTCTGGTCCTGCCCTGCTCCTCTTGTAATCCACACAGCAGAGTGAATTTCAGGCTCAAACCTGACCTTGACACTCTCCTGCTTAGAATTCTTCCTTGGCTTCCAGTGGCTCCCCAGAGTAAAGGCCAGACTCCCCAGCGCAGTGTTCAAGACCTTGTGTGATCTGATCTCTCTCTGCACACCCACTATGGCCCACTTCCAGGCCTTGCACATGCTGGTCCGTGTGCCCCAAAAGCTGCTCCACTCCCCCTCTTTACCAGGAAAATGCCCCTGCCCTCAGCGTGAATAGCTCATCCTCCAGAAAGCCCTGCTCCACACCCTTCAGTCTGGGAGAGGAGCCCCGTTCCTGTGATCTACAATGCTCCGCCGGGTTTTATCCACTGGTACCGCCAGGGACATGCCTGTCTCCCACTGGACAGTGAGCACTCTGGGGACAGGGCTGTGTCTGACTTGTGTCCTCAGTACCTCAGTACCTCAGGACACTTGCACTAAACACCAGAAAGGAGGGAGGAAGCCCCGAGGGTGGTCCTAAGTCTTGTGTGTGACTGAGGCCTGAGAAGGGCTGGGGCTAAAAGGTGCTGGCATCAAGGACACCCAGAGAACCCTCACGCCATCACGAGGCTGCCCTTCTGCAGGCAGTGGCTGTCACTCTATCACTCACCATCCCCAGTATGCGTCCCTGGGCTGTGGAGTGGAGTGTCTCCCCACTACCCGGCACTGAAGGGGTGGCAGCCCACAGGGCAGGCTCAGCCTCTCCCCTCCTTTCCCCCAGGAGCAGCAGCCCAGAGCACCAAGCAGTGCAGCACTGTGACCTTCCAGCAGGCAGGCCTGAGTCTAACCCACCCACTTCCCAGCTGGGTGACCTCCCAGCAGCCTCTCTGGGCTCCGGTTTCCTCAGATGCAATCTCATGAGGCTTTAATACCAGTAAGAGCAATCAGGACAAATGCCAGCTTCCATTTCTTCATTTGCTAGTGATCTTGGTTGGGGTTTCTCGACGGCCCAATTTATAGGGGAAGAAATTGAGGTTAAGTGGCAGAAAGTGATAGAAACAAGACTGGCACCACCAGTCTCTGAAACACACACTTATTTCTCTGAGCCTCCAAGGTCCTGGGTGTGACTGTGTTGTGTTCAGTCACAAGTCACGTGTAGAGAATGTCTAGGACCCTCTGGGCGAGTCTGTCTCTAAGCCTGGAGTGTGCCGGCCAGGGCATCTCCTCCCATTACCCAGGGTTTCCAAAATCTTCTCGTGCCCACCTCCTCCTTGTACCTATGCCCAGTCTCCCCAGGACTCAGAGACCCACACCCCCCTTGCCTTTTGTGTGAGCCCTAGGATGCTCTGCCTGCTCCCCATGGGAGCGACCAGCGGGAAGACGACAAGCAAATGCCTGGAAGAGGAGTCGGGGCGGGGGGGCTGGGGGACACGGGCTCGAGTCAGACCTGGCTGTGAGGTGGCTGCGTGGCCTTGGGCAGCTTGCCTCCCAATTCTGAGCCCCAGTCTCCTTATCTGTAAAATGGGAATGATGATCACTTCTACATCTCAGGCCTATCAGGGGGCTTCACAGGGTTCGGTGCCGTGACAAGCTTGGCCAGGGCTTGGCATGTAGCAGGTGTTTGGACTTTGAGCAAATCTGCTGAGCTGCGGTGGCCTGAGGAGAGCATGGGCAGGGACGGAGCTGGGAAGGAAGGAGACGGAGGGAACGCTGTTTCTCCTCAAAGGCCACTGTCTTCCATGGCTTTGGGCTTGCCACATCTTCCTCCTCCCTTCTCTGACTCTGCCTAAACAACTCCTGCCTAATACAAGCCTTTCAGCCTTCCCAGGTAGCCTTCATTACCCCTTTCCCCAGGCATCCCCTCCCTAAGCACCCTTCCCTCCATCACAACCCTTTACCCCCAGGATTATCCTCACCACCCTGGCCTTTCCCTGCTTCTGTCCTCTGAGGCTGAAGCTCCAGCAAGATGGGCCAGCTGAGTCACCTCTGCCCTGGCTCCCTGTGGAGTGGGTGGAGGAGGGTCGAGGTAGGGGCTGACTCCAAGAAGGTGGGTGAGAAGGAAAAAAGGGGGCAAGTTGGGCTCTGGAGGCCTGGGGGTGGTGTCAATGGGACTTCCTAGGGTTTATTCTGTCAGAATTCTTTTTATAGGGCGCCTGGGTGGCTCAGTGGGTTAAAGCCTCTGCTTTCGGCTCAGGTCACGATCCCAGAGTCCTGGGATTGAGCCCCATATTGGGCTTTCTGTTCAGCAGGGAGTCTGTTTCCTCCTCTCTCTCTGCCTACTTGTGATCTCCGTCTGTCAAATAAATAAACAAAATCTTAAAAAAAAA
Organism: Lutra lutra; assembly: GCF_902655055.1. Classification (NCBI taxonomy): domain Eukaryota; kingdom Metazoa; phylum Chordata; class Mammalia; order Carnivora; family Mustelidae; genus Lutra; species Lutra lutra. The sequence continues at coordinate 87,113,366 of NC_062290.1, read as the reverse complement.
AAGAATTCTTTTTATAACAAAAATACCAATGACTACACTATAGTAATGATAGCTGTATGGGACACATTTCTTTCTGTTGTTTTTTGAATAATGAGCTTTGTGCTAAATTCTTCATGTCCTTCTACTGTTAACCCTTCCAATGACCTGGAGAGAAGGAACAGTTGTGCCCATTTTACAGATGAGGAAACTGAGAATCAGAGAGGTCAAGGGACTCTTCTTGTAAGACAGCAGCTCACAGACAACATTAGGCTGTGCTCAGAGCCTGGCACTCTGGGGTGCTAATAGGGGCGGGCTGCTGCAGTGGGTGGGCAACTAAAGCCCATGATGGGAACAGTCCCTGAGCCCCTACTATGTGCCAGGCCTGCTCCTGGCATCTGTCTTCCCTTGACTAGACACTGCTCGGTTCAGCACCCCAGGGCCCACCTGGCTGGGTCTCCTCTGGGCTGCCATTATCATGAACTCCCCAAGGGCAAGGCCTGTATTCCCTGTATTCCGTCTTGTTCCCCAGGCCTCCCTACTGCCCACACAGGGCCTGACAGAGGGCGCTCCCCACGTAACTCTGGAATGTCACCTTTGGAGACTGGCCCCTCTAGGATTCTCAGACAGCTCCATCACTGCAGGAGTTCCTGGTCTCCACCATGGAGCTTTCCAGACGCCCCTCCCCAGCCTATTCTGCAAGGGTCAGCAGTTTCTCCTCTGAGGTCCCTGGCCTGGTCTCTGTCCCCAGCCATAGAGGGCTGGGACAATCCTGCTCATCTTGGCCTGTCGGTGTCAGGCCAGCACTGCCTGAAGCAGGGGTCCTTCTGGTTGCAGGGCTGGGCTGGGCTGGGCTTCCTCATTCCCTCCCTCCCTGCCCTCAGAGCACATTGACACTCACCTGGGGCCTTATGAGCAGGGGCCACGGGAGGATGAGCATCTCAGGGGCCACCTGGTGGAGGGGTTGAGCTAAGCTATGTGATCTTGGACAGCTGAGTTCCCCTTCATGCGCCTCGGTTTCCACATCTCTGAAATGGGGATAATAACAGACCCTGCCTCGAAGACTTCTATGGGCTTAATGAGATAACTCCTTAACTCAGTGCCTTTACAGTCTAAGAAATAAAACATAAAACCCTTTGCTTCCACTGTGCTGTTACAACTGTGTTCAGGGAAAACCCCATTCGGAGCAGGCAGCCCCTCAGGAGCAAAGAGAGGGAGAAAGCAGGAGAGAGGGTGTGCTGGTGGACCCCCATGACTTTGGCCACTTCCTGCCTCCTAGAGGGTACTAATTTTGCCCCCTATCCCCCATTCTGGTCCCCACTGTAGGCAGCCTGACCCTTACATCCTGGGGTTTCAGGGACAGAAGAACGCTGACCCTGCCAAAGTCCTCATGTGCTGAGATCCCGCCATCCATCCGGTCACCCACCCAACGATGCCACGCCATGCCAGGCTCTGTGCCCCCTGTAGGGAGGCTGCATGCACCCAGACAGAAAGATAACCACGGTTCATTCTTTCACTCAGTACAAGTCAGCCGAGCACCGACCCAGTACAAGGCCCTGTGCCAGTCTGGGGTGTACCCCAGGCAGAAGTTCTCAGACCTCAGGGTAAGCAGCTCTCCCAGGAGCGGGGCAGCTAGGAATAAGGATTCACACCTTCTGCAAAGCTAGGAATCTGCATGTTTGATAAGCACTGTGAGACAGACCCAAGCTCAGGGGGCAGGCAGGAGGGAATATGGCGCCAGAGAGATTTGATGAAGCTGATGATTTTTATGCCAAACTTCAAAGGAAGACGACTTTACATGAAGGAGGGATGCTGGAGGCCAGTGAGTATGTCCTCCACGACTGTCACAGCCTGAGCCAGACGTGGACAAACGTCTGAGTGTGGGGGGAACAGCCGGTGAGCTGGTGTCTGAGCACACTGGAGGAGCGGGCAGGGCCTGACCGAGGAATCTGAGAGCCAGGAGCAAGACTCTTCTGAGGACGAGCCTCAGGGCAACGGTGGAGCAGGGAGGTCTTAATTCCAGCAGACCTGGTTCTAGCTCGAGCCGCCCAGGCCTCCATTCCAAGCCCAGGCCCCCAGTCAAGAGACTCAGGGACTGGGGCTGGCTACATGGTCTGAAGGGCCCAGGACAAAATGAAAATGCAGGGTGCTTGTTCAGACCATATTACGGATTTCAAGAGGGCGAGAGCTGAGCATCAAACCAAGCACAGGGCCCTTCTGAGTGTGAGATCCTGTGGGACTGCACAGGTCACATGCCCACGAAACCAGGCCTGTGAATGACACAGACAAGTGGGTCACTCTTGCTGGGACCAGCCCAGAGAGCTCAGGACTCCAGGGCTTTAGCAAGGCAACCCAGGACTGGGGCTTCCAGTCCTCCCAGCTCTAAGCCCCAGGTCTCTCAGACTCTCCATCTGTCCCACCCCCACCCCTTAACCCTCAGAACTGCCTCCTAACTTTGCCTTGACCCTGTCCTTTCTCTAGCCCCTCCACTGTCCCCACCTCTGAGGAGGCAGGTGTCCCCTCCTGCCAGTCTCCAGTCCCCAGTCCCATGCATTGGCTGCCAGTGTCAGCTTCATAAAGTGCCTCTCCTGCCCTGTCACCCACCTGTACAATAATCTTCGATAGCTCCCTTCTGCCCACAGAATAAAAGCCAAACCCCGTTGCATAGCTACCAGCCCCCGCCCCGCTCTGCAGCCCTGCATCCCAGCAGCCCCTAGGCAGCCTCTCCAGCCAGACTCACTGTCCCAGCCCACTTTCTCAGCCCACTAATTTAACCCCTAATATCCCTGCTTCCTGTGCCCCTACCTGGAATGCCCTCCCCAGATCCTCTTAGCTCCCACCTCCCAGGTACCTGCCCTGGGAACCTAGCACAGACTCCTGCTGTCGTGTTATTAGCCAGACCCCTGCCTGCTGCCCTTCCCACGAACAAAAAAAGCTCCCGCAAACTGGTACAGCCTCTGGCGTGCGCTATTTCATTTAGTCCTCAGGACAACCCTAGAAGCCAGGTTTTTCGAGTACCTCCATTTTACCAATGAGGGAACAGAGGCTCAGAGAGGCTAAGGAACTTTCCAAGGGATGCCCAGCTAGAAAGAGGCTGGTGTCCAGCCCAGCCAGTCAGGCTCCTGAGCTACTTCTCTATACTTTTCTTTTCAGTACTAACTGAGCAACTACTATGTACCATGCCCTACTCGCCAAGGCTTGGCGCACACAGAGAACCGTAACGAAAATACTGCCTGACGCATGTAACCAAAGCCAGACACCTGCTCAGGCCCAACACAAAGGACGGTGGGAGCCCCGGCAGCATCATCGGCGACAGCCACATACCTCATCAGAAGACGTTGCATCTGCTTTCTCTTTCCAGTCTCATCACTGCTCTCAGGCAGGTGCTGGGGTCCTTAACAGACTGTAAGAGAGCTGTGCCACAGAGAGGTAAAGCATCAAACCCAAGGTCACACAGCCAGGAAGTGACAGAGCTAAATCATACTCTGAACCCCAAGGTTCCAAAGCACTGACGTCTTTTCTTTGCCCACCTGGCAAAGAACCTGGTTAAGTTCTTGGCCTCCCAAGCAATCAGTTCTGGGGTCAAAAAATCAGGGAAGAGGTCAACATGCCCAGGCATGGGGACAGAGCTGACATGATTTCTGCTTAACTCTGCCACGTCACCCCACTCACTTTGCCCAGGGGCTCCCGGTCCTAGGCCGGCTTAGCCAGGACTTGGCTGAACAACTGAAAGTCCCCCAGCTGGGTTCCTGGTAATTAGCTGCACAGACGCCCCCGTCTCTTACCTAACCCCCCTTGTGACCTCGTGCCAGGAGCACGCACCAAGTAGAGCACATGCTTGGTGCCATGATACTCCCTGTGCCCCAGGGCGAGATATTTCCTTTTACAAGTTCTTGTTATTACGATCATTACTGCTATTTTAATTTAAACCTCTGACATTCAGGGAGATGTTTCTCTGCAGCCACAAGGGCATGTCTGTGGGAGGCTGGCACTTTGGTGACTGGCCTGAACTCTTGCCACGTGGGATGGCCGGACCAGTGGGCGGCCAGCTCCGTCCTCCTTCAGGGCTCCGCGGCTGCTCACTTATCAGGCTGACATCCCGCAGGGGGGCCGCTGCCCTGCCCGCCCCTCCGGCTCCAGGCCTGCCGACTGGAACCAGACCTGGAGGGGTGGGCAGGCGGGGGCCTGTGGGAGGGGGCCAAGCCCTCGCCACAGGCCCCTTTGCAGTTCAAAGTGACACACTCAGGCGCTGTCCCCTTCAAAGGGCGGATAGCGCCTGCCCTGAGCTGCTGTACCCGCAGGGCAGGGGTAAAGGTGGCCCTCTCAGGGCCGGTCAACTCCCAGCCATGGGCTGGGCCTGCTTCTCAGTGCCCTGTCCTGAGCAGGCCCCACACCAGCGGCTAGAACTCGCAATGCGATCCTGGGAAAACTGCCTTCCCTCTCTGAACATCCCTGGTGTCACTGTGTATTTGCAGAGCACTCAGAAGGCACTCAGGCACGGTCATACATGATGCTGACAATGAAGATGATGACTCAGTCTTTCAGAGAAACAATGCCCCAAAGCCAGAACACCTGAGCGTGAGTCCCATCAGCTGTTTCTAGTTGTGCGACCCCGGGCAAGTCACTTAAGTTCTCTGTGCTTTAGTTTCCCCATCCATAAAACAGGGCTGGGAGGGGATGAGGCCTCATGCCACATAGCCACAGAAACACCCGTCTCCTCAATGCCAGACTATGTCCACCTACTGCCATGATCGTCCTTCAGGCCAAGTGAGACCCACTGAGAAGGATGCCTTTTAGGGGCTTCCCCCAACCCCCAACACAGCCAGGCTGAGAAGTGGTCAAGAGGACAAGTCTTCACACCTGCAGAGCAAGGAAGCATTCTGGTGTAGCTCCCCACGGGCTGTGTGATCCTGGGTGTGTGGCTTTACCTCTCTGAGCCCCAGTTCTGTTACCTGGAAGCCTGGGTAGACAAACGATGGTCCTTTTAGGAACTTTCACCGAGGTCTGGGGTGCCGAGGGCCTAGCCCTGAGCTTAGACGTCGTAACGTGTGCCCAGTATATGGTAGCTTATCATTGCTACCTTATGCTGTGTGACCTTAGGGAAATCACGGCACCTCTCAGGTCAAGCTTCAATGTTGCAGAATGGGAAACAATAATAAGAATGCCTGTTCCCAGGCAGTGAGAAGATTCAATGAGCTAATTCCCATCCAACCCACAGGCAGTGTGCAATAAACACTGGTCATTAATTATGAGGCATTCATTCAACAAGTAACATTGAGCTCTGGTGCCTGGCCACCACGGGACACTGAACCCAGCAGAGGGCCAGATTCTGCCCTCGCAAAGGATCCCTGGAAGTTTTCTCCTGACCAAACGCCTGGAGTCCAAACCCAGTTCCACTTAACTAGCTGTGTGACCTTGGGCAAGTTACCCAACCTCTCTCTGCTCCAGTTGTCTGCTCCGTAAATGATCACAACACCCACATCATAGCCACAGCACCTTCAAAAACTGTGAAGTGCTTCACAAACCATGTGCACTCACTCAGCAAGCATCAGCTGTGTGATTCTTGGTGGGGCTGGGGGTGTTATACTCTCTCAGGGGCCAGACCTGCCCATCACCAAGCCCCCTGCAGCCAGCCTGGCCCCCTTCTGCAGCCCAGAAACTCGGGAGGTGTTAGCTCCTGCGAGGCGGCCTGAGTACCCTGCAGAACGGAGGCTTCTGTGGGCTTCCTCTCTGGTCTGTTTCCTCAGCAGCTGGAACACTTAGAAAAAAGCTCCCAGCCTGCTGGGCTTGTCAAAGCCGGGCTAGCTTTACTAGAACCAGCTTTGGACGATAATTCTGCGGTCATAACAACTATTTTCTTTACATACTGCTATGGAAAGGGGAACCCCTTGCTTTTTTTTTTTTTTTTTTAAACTTAATTGAAGACACCATCAAGCGTAAATATGCCGGAGTTTTTAATAAAAACATGATGGAGGAAAACATTCAAAGCTCAATAATCAGAAGCAATTTGCATCGTGAGCGGGGATGTCGCTCCCATTCCCCACCCCCTTGGCTGTGCTCTGCGCGGGGCTGGTTTTGGGGCTGGCAACTTTAGACCTACGGCAAAAATAATGAACAGCAGTGAGGCTTGGAGATAGTCTGAAAAATATCCTGGAAAAGAAAAACATATGCCAAAGAGTGTGGTGTAAAAGTCATATTTCATGCCTGACTTTAGAGAATGTTAATAAGGATTAGAACCATACTCCAACAGAACAACTATCAGTCAAGGCGGGGTAATTAATTTTGCTTCAGATCTCTGCTTGGGAAAATGAAAGCAGTCAGTGTTGTTTCACGGCATAGAGACTCCATCACACTAGAACAACCCGAAGAACTTCCAAAGTTGCATCCTGATCCCAGCTGAAAGAAAGCTGGCTGCCGCTGGCGGCCTCCGCTGATCTGTCACCCTGTAGATTTGGGGATCTTTTCCCAATGCTAACAATATCAAACTTTTTTTTTTAAATTTTAGGATTGACTAATAAATATGATTAAGATAACACATCCCAAACCACATGTCCTCTGCTCAGTCTCTAACATGTGGAGTACAGATGTGTCTTCCATGTACAGATGACCCAGCCGGCTGCTCCCCTGAGGCAGGGATCCTGGGAGACAAAACCCCGAGACGTCCTGGCAGTCCCCTGGCCCTCTGTGGCGCTGGCCAGGCCACTGGCCTCCCCATGACCCACTGTAGAGAAGAAGGGCCAAGCCCAGGGTGTTTGGGAGTCAGACACAAGGACAGAGGGATGTGGTCACCTGGCTCTTGTCTTTCAATGTCCCAGTTTAGAAGACAAAATTGCCAAATGCACATGGCTCCATGCTATCCAGAAAGTTCTCAAACTCATTCCATCATGGAGACATGCCTGTTAGACCCTTCAGGAACCAGGACTGAAGGGCCTTCCCCTCCAGTGACCTCAGCCTCAGGAGAAAAGAGTAAGCCAGTGCTAAAGCCAGAGTCTGGGAGCAGGTTTTAGAAAGAATTGTGGAGTTGCCACATAGGCCCCTAACTTGGCCATGGGTAAACTGGGGGTTCTGTCTCCCTTCTGCCACAACTGAGTGAGCTTTAGGGCAAATACTAGCCACACCTGAGCCTCGGTTTTCCTGTTTCTACAAGGATCTCGAAGATCTCTTCAGCTGAGACCCTGCTAAAGCAGCCCAAGGTCTGGGTGGTGGGTGTCATCCCAGTGCGCCCCCTCTGTGATCACTGAAGAGGGTTCTTGGAGGCTGCAGGGAAAACCAGGCCCTGGAAATAGGGCAGGGAAGCCTGGGCCTGTTGGTGTTGACAACCACCAAGCTCCAGCTCTAGGGAGAGGGGGCAGCAGTCTGGGAGACAAGAGCCCCTCCCAGCCTCACCAAGCAGGACCCTCCCCACCTCCCCCCACCCCGCAAAAGCAAAGCTTTGGGTTAAGGTATGAATGAGCCTACCTCTTGGCTTTCCCCTGGGGTTAGGAGGGAGAAAGGAGGAGTCCCTCAGAGTTAGCTGAGGCCAGGTAGAAGAGTTGAAGCCGGCAGAAAGGGGAAGGGTATTCTACCACAGTGGCAGAATGAAGGAAGGAAGGAAGGAAGGAAGGAAGGAAGAAACGAACAAACAAATGAAAGCATGAATGTATGTCAGAGGGAGGTGAGGGCCTCCCAAACCCACTGCAGCAGGCAAGCTGAGGGCAGGGCACCTTCCCAGAAGAAAAAGGCCACTAGGGGTCCCTGGGGGAGGGGTACTAGGAACCCCTGGATGAGCCCCAGCTGCCTGCAGGGCAGGGAAGGCGTAAGCTCTGGCCACTTGGCAGAGGCTGGAGGGTCTGCCTTCTGGACCAGAGGCTACTCTGGGGAGACGAGGAGGGTCAGGTTCCCCCTAAGCTGGATGGGGTCAGGACCACCTGGAAGAGGAACTCTGTCACAGGCCCCCTCGCCCCCTTTCACCTGGGACCCACTGGGCATCTACTGCCGCATTTCTGGGCTCCTCTTAGTGCTCAGGCCCCTGTCTCCCCGGAATACCCCCAGACCTCTTCCCTGCTGAGCAGCCCAGGCTGGCGGGCCTAGGGCTTGGCCCGGCCGGGCTGATATGAACCATCTGCGTTGTCTTAGGCCGCCCCTCTGCCCACTGTCCCTCTGAACTCGGCCGGTTCCCGCGGGCCGTTTGATGCCTCGTAGGGTCACAGACCCCCGCACACAAATCACCGCCGCGGGCTGGGGGTGGGGCGGAGGCGCTGAAACCTAATCCGCAAAGTTTGCTCTGCCGCCAGCTCACTCCTTCCCTCGCTCACTCAACCACCCCCCCCCCTTTCCAAACAAGGCTTATTTTTCTTGCCAAAAAACCGAAGTTGGTATCAAGTGTTTCGAGGGAGAAAGTCTCTCCCCCGCCCCAACTTGGGAGGAAGGGCCAGAGCTGTTGGCTGAGCCGGGGACTGCAGAGGGGGCTCTGGGAGGGAGCCCGCGGTGGGTGAGCTCCCGGCTCCCAGCTCGGTAGGCCCGCGTCCCGTGGTTAATGTTGCAGACCCAGCTGTCTCTGACCCAGCCCTGTCCCCCTGTCCCCGGTCCCCTGCCCAGACAGTGCTCTTTCCATCGTGGCTCTCCATCCCTGCGGGGCCAGAGATGGAAGCATCACTTCCTGCCCCTTCTCCCTCCCCATAAAACAGCCCCTGCCTGTCGCTTTTACGAGGTGACACCCTGCTCTCCGCCGATCCTCTCCGCACGGAGCCTGGACCCTGGAGGGAGGAGACTGAGCAGTCAGGCGTCTCCAGAGAGTTCCCAGGACGCACTGGGGTGCCTGGGAGACTGCCCTAGAGCACAGACTAAGAGCTTTAAAAGGAGGCTAAGGAGCCAGGTACATTAGAGACAAATTCCTCCGAAGTCTCCTCTCCTGCTCCATTGACTCTGGGGCCTCCGGCCTGAGATCCTAGAAACTGGCCGAGAGGTAGTCCGCCTGGTCCTCTGCAGCGGTGCAGAGTGGAGCCCTGGGGGCACGCAGGTTTCATTTGCTAGGTGTTGGTTTTGCTTTTGGTTTTTTCAGCCGGTGCAGCGACCCGGAACCGCGCCCGCCGTTTCTCCGACGCCCGCGGCTTCCGACTGTGCCCAGAGGTGAACGCCGGCGGCTAAAGTCCGCGCCCGCGGCGCCCGCTGTGCGGGGTGGAGGTCTAGTGGTCGAGCCGGCGGCCGGGGCCGGGGCAGGGGCAAGGCGGCGACGGCGGCGACGTCGAGGGGCCGGTCGGCAGACCCAGCTGGGTCTGCGCGGCCGGGGCGGGGGGCGGGGGGCGGCCGCGCGACAGATCTGCACACTGTGGGACTGGGGTGGCGGCAGCAGCGGTGTCGAGAATAAAGGCGCCACGGGCCCGGCGGAGAAGCGGGTTTCCGCAGGGGTCGAACAAAGGAATTCGCCCTCAGAAGAAAGGGGCCGAGCGAGCAGCCGGGAATGGTCAACCCCGGAGACTCGCAGGAGTACGAGCGTCGCGACATCAGTCCCAGGGATCCAACGAAATCCGCCCCGCGCAGGACCCCAGCCTGGCATCTCCGTTCGGCCTCTCCCTTCTTGTCAATCCCGCTTTCATGGGGATGGTGGGTGTGCACCCCCCAGCGCCACCTTTCCTGGGAAGAGGGGACAGAGCAGCCCGTGCTTTCCGTCAGTGGAGGCGAAAAGTCCCCCACCCCTCCCAATTGGTATCCTCTGGTCGTGGGGCCGTTGCCCCCATTTTCCAGAAGCTGACAATTGAGGCTCCCCAAAAGCAACTCCTTCCCCCACCCCTGCTGCAACGCCTGGCGCGCTCGGGAAACCCAAGCGCCCTCGAAACGAAAGTCGGCCCGGGGGCGGCAGGGCCGGAGCTCCCCTCCTCCCGCCGCCCTCGGAAGGGGTGGAGGGGACACGGTTGTAAGGTGCTTGGCTTCTTTTCTCTGCTTGACATGAATAAGGGGATTAGGACGGCAAGTTTCCGTCGTTCACTCCGACGGACAAAGGGCCCCGCGGTCAGAGCGGCACAGTCTCTGATTAAACGACAGAGCCCTGTCACTCAGCACCGTCCTAGGTACTTGTGTTCGTGACATAATCTTATTAGAAGATAAAACCAGCGAAATCCTTTCCATAATGAAAAGTTACATTTAATGGCTGGACTCGGCCCCAGCCCCTCCCGACCCTGCCCGCCTCCTCCCGTTGCTGTTGGATATGGCTCGCCTGTAATTGGCATTTAAAGCACCAAGTCCGAGAGGAAAACGGGGTTTAGGGTTTTTGTAATCCCCCTAAACTGTCTTTGTTCGAGATCTCCACAGATACAAGTCTGTTAAGAGTAAATATTTGTGGATTGATACAACCACATTTCCCCCCTACAAACCAAATCTGAAAAAAAAATCTGCCCTCCCGCCGCGCTCCGGCCCCGCGCAGGACGGAGGGGGCTTGGGGTCGGCCGGAGCGTCTGTACCGCGATCCCTGCATTGGGGTCGCCTCTTCGCCTCCAGGAGCCGAGGGACTGTGCACATTTCTCAGGCGGGAGAAAGGTCTTAGACTCTTTTTTCAATTTTCTGTGCTCTCGATAAACAAACGTCCCGAACGCGCCTCTTTTGGGCCTGCCCGAGGGGGTCGGCGGGAGGGCTTGGGGAGGGGCGAAGGCTTTGCTCCATTCCAAAAGAAAATTCCCTCCTTCCACTTCGCTCCCTTTCCAGCAGGTTTAAGTGGCTCCGAGAGGACTCGCTCCTCCTGGGTCGCAGGAGATGCGACCCAGTCCGGCCCAGGATTGCACCAGGAGCCGCCAAGGGCCCCCGAAACGCAGAGGAGTCCGAAGGTTGTGGCGGGGCCCCGGTTCCCGGCTCCAGCCCAGCCCGTCCCGGGATCGGATTCCTTCATAAATCAGCGGCTGGGTGAAAGGGCTGCGCTTTAGAAGGGGCAGGACCGTGTGTGCGTATTAGAGCGCGCGGTTCCCAAATCCGGGCTAAACCCCTGGTGACACCGAAATTCATCAACCACTGCTGGCGCCCGTGGCGCAGCCGAGGAGCCCCAGAGCCGAGCAGCCGGTGCACCACGCTGCCCCACTGAGGGGAAAGAGGAACGAGGAGCAGGAACCATGGGAGAGGTGGGCCTGGAGGAGGGCACGGGTGGAGACCTCCGAGAGCCGCCCCGCCCGCAGGCCTCAAGCCCTAAAGGAAGCTCACCGCTGGGGCGGGGGGCGGGGGGGTCAGTTATTCTAACCTTTTTTTTCTTCTCTGGCAAGGACTGGCCCTACACGGATATTCTGGTGCGAAGAGGGCAGTGACCCCCACCCCCACCCCTTCCAACCCTGGGCAGTAACCCCCACCACACACACCCCTTTCAGGCTGGGCACTCAGGTGAATCACAGCTGCCTGGGAGCAGACTCTGGGGCTTTGGGAAGAGCAGGAATTGAGGCCTGAGGGATCCCATCCGAGGCCTGAGGGATCCCATCCGAGGCCTGAGGGATCCCATCCGAGGACTGAGGGATCCCATCTGCTTTGGGAGTTAGACCCACCTACGGAGAAATCTGCGGGAGTCATTCTGGGCCTGAGAGGAGTGACTTAACTCCCTCCACCTCCGTTTTCTCACCTATACAGGGACCTAAAGCAATAAAGGCCAATACACAGGGCAGCGCTCCAGAAATGTCAATTCCTTTGCTTTCTAGACGGACTACTACTGCGCCCGCCCCTCTGGGTCAGTAAGACTCTGTTCCTGTGAGTTCCTGTCTGCACTGGCCACGCTCAAGAGTAGGTTGGATAAAAGCAGGACCAATGTCCCTCCGTAGTCATGGGGGGGCGGGCATCCATAGGCTGCTGTCTGCCTGCCTCCGAGGAGCAGCTTCTGACAGCCAGACCTGCCCCATTCGCCTTCCAAGGGGAAAATTCAGAACACAGGCCCCAGCCCAGGGCATGGAGCAGGGGGGTGGGCTAGGCCACTACGGGAGCCCCGTTTGGGAGGCTCCCGGTTCCGGGCCTGTGCGAAACCAACAATGCATTCCTGCCAGGCAGTGTGTCTCCAGCTCACTTCCCAGGCAGGCAGGCAGGCACGAAACACCTACTGACGAAATGCCCAATGCAGGCTGGCACCTCTGGGTTTGTTTCACTTTATCCTCAGAGATCGAGTCACTTTTCCTGCGAGACTGTAACCAGCACCCCTGTTTCACAGAGGAGGAAACCGAGACCCAAGAAGAGCAAGGAACCCTTCCCTAAAGGCCCGTGGCTTGTGCCACAAGAGCCAGAGACATTCTTGATCCCTGATCTGTACCTGGAGTTTTGTTCTTTGTCCTTTGAGAGAACGTGCCCCGCCCAGGAGGCCATCCGTCGGCAGGAGGTGGTTTCCAGAGCACCTTGGTCCTCTCTATCTCCACAGGCTCCGGGCAGCTCCAGGCCTGGGCAGGCGCCCATACCCTGACAGCCCTGTAACTATGGCAATTCAGGAATCACATGACAACAGTCACTGAGTCCCGGAGGAAAGCAGGAGGTGGGAGAAGGGGGGACAGCAGTCACACCCAGCTCGTCCCGACCCAGGGCTGCTATCCTCCTCTCCTGTCACTGCTGCTGCAGCACCCAACAGAGCTGCCTGGGGGTTAGGGGAGCCCCTGGCTGTCCTGTGTTCCAGCATGCTCCTCACTTAGCTTTCTGCATCCAACCAGCAACTCGGTGGGCTCCTCACTCCTGCCAGCCCCGGTGGGCACCTCTGTTGCTCTGGGCAGCCCTCAGAACCCTCCCCGGCTGGCAACCACCTCCCAGTTCCCAGGGAAACCTCTTAAGCAGGGGCCTGCCAGGAAGCAAACATCTTTGTTTCTTCTGGAACCAAACTCCAGGAACTAGGTTTTTCCTTCAGCAATACTTCCCCCAGTTCCCCAAGTGCCTGGGCAAGCCCCGTGCTCTGCCATCAGCCAGCACACTCGGACCGGACCAGTCTGAGCCAGGCTCCCAACCGAGACAAAGCACCACCCCCCCTCAACGTACTCACAGATCCCTGGGACCCCTACACTCCCCAACCCCGCTTCGGGGGCCCCAGGGTCGACAGGGCAGGTCCAGGGGCCGTCAGTCAAGAAGCTGAACAGAAATGGATACAATATTGCCCCGGGAATAACAAAGGAAGGGCCCACGCAGAAATTTATTTGTTCTGATCAGGCGAAGCAAAGGTAAAGGGCAGCGAGGAAGTGCTGTCAGCCAGGCCTGAAACCCAAGAAAGTTGCCATTCGGAGCACAGTGGCCCCTTATACCCCACCACTCCACAACACAGCGGTAGTTAAAGCAAACACAGACCCTTCACTGCCCCGTCAGTTACACCTTCCCCCCAAAATTACACAAACTTTGAAAGATTTTTCTGAGAGAAGATGGATGCTTCGGGAGACTTGAGGTCAAAGCTAGGCTGTTTAAAGTATATTATTAACAAATAAACATTTACTGCAAAAAAAAGAGAAAAACCCTATAGGCCACCGGGGAACCAAATCATGTTGCTTTTGGCTTCAAATGACAGGAGACATTTATGACATGAATGGAGAACACCAGCCGGTCGATGAAATGGCAAGCGTCTGCCACTTTGCTTCCTCTGCTTTCGTGAATCAACTTTTTCAAATATGGTTTTCAGCCTTACCCTCCCTTCACTACCACCGCCTCCCCACTTCTGACTGCAGTAGCAATAAATATATATAATTTTGGTTTTGCTCTCTGCTGCCATCAGCACAGACTCTGAGAGTTGGAGAGGGCTGGGTCAGCCAGAAAGCCAAGGGCTTTGGGTCCTCCTGCACCCCAAGGTTGACTGACAGCTCATACGGGATGACAGCTCCTGGGATGAGTGGACCATCCCTTTCTTCCTCCCTCCCTTGAAGCTGAGGCCTGATGATGGTGTCCAACAAATTGGAAGTTATAACTCATGTCGTTGAATGTATCCTCCATTCCTCAGCTAACTAATGCCAAAGTAGGGCAGTAGCGCTGGGAATTTTTTTTTTCTTTTTCTGTTTTAAAAACCTCATAGCCACAGGACAGAGGAAATTCCCTGGGGGACACACAGCCAGCCCATCCTGGACAGAACAAACCTCTGTGGGCTTTCATCTGACCACCTGAGCCTGTGTTTCTCCACCTTTTAAACCCCATCTTTTGGAGAAACAAACAGATCTCTGGATCTCTCTACCTTATCACCCCCCCCCCCAACTCTCCCTCATCTTTGAACCTTAGAGATGCTGGGTTGAGATTTTTTTCCCCCTTGTCATTTGAATAACAAAAACAGCAAGCACCAAGTGTTTTCCAAATATGAAATTATATTATTGAGTAGGATTTTTCAAGCTATTCTCAGACCCTGAAGAGTCTAATTGCTCCCCAGTGTTAAGATCTTTGCTCTGGACCCATTCCACTCCCTCTCACAGCCCGCAAGGAGAAAGGGGCCAGAACACCAGGCCCATCCTGCTACCTGACCTTCCTGGTAATGCACAGTTGGCAACTGTTCTTATCTATATAATCAGAAGTTTTTCTGCTTCTCTGAAGGTAGTGAAGAGGATACTGGATCCCACGGAGCATGGAACATGGACTGAAACCCCACCAGGTACCTTGTGTCATCCTTACAACCACCCTGGGAAATTGTATCATCACCCCTAATTTGCTGTTGGGAGAAGCTGGGGCTCTGAAACAGGTCGTCAGTTGGCTAAGATCCGATGGCTGCTGAATGGGGCTGGGAGGCGAACCCAGCTCTCAGAGTCCACAGCTCTTCTCCTCACTGAGAAATGGCCCATACAGTGCCCCACTCAGGTAAAGGGAATGATTTTCCCAGAGGTGCCCCTCATTTTCCCTGCACAGAGAGGCTCATGGCAAGCCTACCATGCCAGCTGTACCTTTCTCTGGCACGGAACCCATGGGCAGTTTGTTGTCTCCTTGAGGACAGGACATTCCTTGCCACACTGCTGGTGATAATGGTAACAACAATAATTTCCAAAGTATTAACAACATACCAGGTGAGATGCCAGGTCCTTGGGGGCATGTTATCTTGAATCCTTATTAGAATCCTTTCCCCCAGGGGGCTATGTCCCCATTTAACAGAAGAGGCTCAGATAGATGCCAGGGCCTAAGCCTGGTTCCAGTGCGGCAGGGTAGGATGTTGCTGAGGGCGGACAATCACCTACTCTAGAGGAAATCCTCACAGCCTTCTTCCCCGACTCAAGAAAAATCCAGCAAACAAATTAGGCTGTACTAGCCCAGAGCCTGGGGAATACAAGGTGAGCCAGGAGTCAGCTGTGAATAATGCCTCCGTTCAGCAGCTGATGACTGCAGCTTTAGGAAGGCCTTTGCTTACCCTTCTACCTGCAGTCGAGGTGCTGGGGTTAAAAGGAGGGTGCCATTGCAAGGGCCAGAGGGTCCCAGACTTGGGCTGGCAAAGTGAGAGCCCTTCAGCCCTCAAACCCCCAGGGAGAGCACTACCGAGGCCTTTCTACAAGGCCAAGCTTGGGTTCTTCCTTCCAAGCGGATCCAGTTCCAGGACAGACCCTCTACCTCAGGCTGTGGGCAGGGATGTCTGCAGTTCTGAATGAGACAGATGCGGGCCGTGCCAGCTGGGATACCCTACTGGTAGGGGAGGCGCTGCTGGTAACTGGCACCCCATAGGAAGGCCTTATAGGAGAAGGCCTTCCAAGCTGGGAGAAACAGCAGGCAGGAGAGGCTGGAGCCGGGCTTTGCTCTCCGCGTGCCACACCCCTACTCTGCCAGAGCTGGTGCTCCAAAGAGAGGTGAGCCTCTTTGGTAGGCCTTTCCCGGTGTAAACACTTCCAAGGAAAGAAGAAAAGGAATGTGCTGGGAAGAGCCAGGTTGGGCCACTGGAGCTGGAGCCAGCTGGGGTAGATTTACCGCCCCCCCCCCCAAAAAAAAAGAAAAAGAAAAGAAAAAAGGGGGGAAAAAAGAAAAGAAAAGAAAAGAGAAAAGAAAAGAAAAAAAATCACCCCAGGACTCAGACAGTGTTTTTTCCTGAAACTCAATCAAAGTCTCCCTGCTCCCCCCCTTCCGCGGGTGGGCACATCCTATCTGGGCAGGAGAGCCCAAGGGGACCCTCGCAGGCTCAGCGGAGCCCTGTAACTCTGCTCGAAAAGGGGCGAGGCCGCCTGGGCAGGCCCTCCGGGCGGAAGGGCGCCGCCGGCCCGGGATGGCGAGGTGGGAGCTCGGCCCAAGCAGGAGCGTCGGGTCCTTCGGCGCACGCAGGCTCCCGCTTGTGCACCAACGGATCTCGGGTCGCCAGGCCTGGGAGCTGTCTTACAAGCGATTAGACTCCATTTTGTGACAGATTTTTGGACTCTCCCCCGACCCTCCCCCCTTCCGGAGCCTCCTCCAGGAATTCGCCACCTCCTCAGGATAGAAACGCTTTCCAGACGAGCGACAGACGGCAAGAAAAAAGACTTACATAATTCCATTTGGCCAAGCCACCAAGAAAAAAAAAATGGGGCGGGGGGGGGGGGGAATTATGTTGTCATTTTTTTTTTTTCATGCGGTGGAGGAAGGAGAGAGGTGTTTGCGATTTTGCGTTTGGAGGAAACCCCGTTTCCTCCCGGTTTCTAACCAGGTTGTGAGTCCGAGAAGGAGCTCCGGCAGCCGAGGGGCCAGAGCCTCGGGCACAGAACAATCCGACACTTTTTTTTTTTTTTTTGAAGAAGGAGCCCCCAAAAGCATGTAAGGAGAAAAAGTAAACTTCTCGAGTTGTGCGTGAAAATACCCAAATGCTGCCGCCCCGCGCTCCGCTTTGTCCGTCCAGGACGTTCGGGTGGATTTTATCAAATGCTATTAAATGTTCCCGATCGTCAATTAATATCCCCCATGGTGCGTAAAATAACGCTGCGCTTCTGGGTGTCCCAGATCTTTAGAACAAATCGAAAGGAAGAAGAGACGCTTAATAAAAATAGCAACCTCTTTCTAAGGACCAAGCCTCGAAAGCTCCGCGGTGCGGTGAGGCCACATTTTTTCACAAGTTATTGGGGAGGGGGCGTTGTTAATTTCCCCGAACCGCGGACACAAAGGTTCGACCAAATCGAGAAGGCACGTCTCTGCGCCCACTAGCCGGGATTTTCGTCTGAAAAGCATTTACGCACAGATGCAATAAATATGCATCTGCGATCCTCAAAGAAAAAAAATAAATCGTGAAATAAACTTTTATTGTGAAAAAGAACATCGCTTCTCCCGTGAGGCCCTGCCTACCTCGCTGCGCCTGCTCTCCCTGGGAAACGCTGAGGCGAGACCCGGGGTATTTGTCCATAGGATTGTCTAGAGAACAACCTCTCCTCAGCCCCCAACCGGCCGGCCTAGTGCAGATACCTAATTGGCCTTATTGGAAGAAAGAGGGGGCGAGGGAGGAGGAGGGCACCATGAGGGGCGTGAATAATGCCCGCCTGAAGCCTGCCGCCTTGCGGGACCCAGACTCGGAACTAGGGACCCGAGATTCTCCCGGAGCCGGAATTCACCCGCAGACACGTCCCAACTACACTGAAGCATCAAGCTCTCGGAGAGGCGCCTTTTTTCTCTTTTTAAAAAACAAATAGGCTTTCAACAAAGGCAACACAAAAATTTAATGTTCAATTGTTTTGTAAAATTAGGGAGCTAGTCGCTCTGCCGTGGTAACATCTGTTCAAATTTTGTGACTTTACAGTTCTGTGCTCGGAAGAACCAGGAAGCATCCTCTCCTTGTTTTAAACAGAAGCTCCACAGAGGACTGAGGAGTAGGGGGAGAGACCTGGCAGATGCATGCTAGAGGTTGGAAAGGGTCCTTCCAACATGTAAAAAAAAAATTTCCCCCCAAATCTGCTCCAGTGACTTGGAGGCCCATTTCCAGGTTCCTGGGCCTCCCGCCCCCACATGTTGAGTCACCCAGGCCGGTGGCTGAGCTAAGCTGGAAGTGGCAGTGCCAGAGCTGAGCTAAGGGTCAGGCAGGCAGAGGTGCAGGCTGGCAGGACATGGGTGGGCTGGAAGTTTGTGAACCCTGCCCTTTGGCCAGACCAAAGCCCCCAATCACATCTACCCCGACTACTTTCCCCATTTTATTTGTCCTGCTCTATGCCTGCTTGTGGCTGAACTGACTGGTGGCCACACTTTCTCCTGGAACTAGAATCCTGTCAGTCCAGGGCATAGCCCAAATGCTACCAACGGCAAGGTGCCTACTTTGGGGTGCTCCAGAGAGAGGGAGAGGTCTCAGCAAGACTCTGGGATCAGCAAAAGAGCTGACTCTCTGAAATGAACCCCAATTCCTGCCCGCAGAGCCCCCAGTGGGCAGGAAGAGCAAGGTGCAGAGAGCAGGTCCTATCGGACCTTCCAGACCAGGGGAGCACAGTCAGATAAGGTGCTGTTTTGGGGCTCAGCCAGAACCTTTCAGAGCAGAACCTAATACCCTCTCCAGGGCTTTAGCCTACAGTCCCACCATTTCCAGGCCCCAGCCAAGCAGCTAGAGAGATGGAGATGGAGCACCCCAGATGCTCCACTTCCCATCAGGGCCTGGATTTAGGAACAGTTCCTGGGCAGACAGGTAGGCTGCAGTGATCACCAGGCATTGGCAGCCCACACTTTTCCTGGAGACTTGGGCACACACAGCTCCCCCTGAACCCCCAAACACCTGAGAGCCTCCTCATCCTGCAGCCCCATCTAAAAGGGTCTTTTGGACCTCACTAGAAAGTTCTGTCCTCCCTGGGCGTGCCGACACCTTTCTTTTGGCTATTGCTCCTCTCTGCCTCCCTCCCAATCACACTGCCAGGCACAAAACGCAGAGGATGAAAAGAAAAAGCCCAAATCTGCTCTTAACTGTCCCAGAACCTTGCCAGACAAATCCATAGTCTCATTTAAAAACAAAAGTTAGCAGGTAGGGCTCAACCCATAGTCTCCAGACTCAACCTTGAGCCTTAGGCTACACCAGGGCAAAGCAAGCCACCCCCTCTCTAACACAAACACTGCAAGAAGGAGGGCCTGCTGGGGAAGGCTGACTTGGGCAGCTCTCAACCCCACCCCCAGGAGCCCCAGACTGTGGTTTGCCACCTCTTGAGGTCCTCTTCCTAGACAGTTCCTCCAGCCAGCAAAAAGTGCAAAATTCCCGCATGGAACGGTTTGGAGAGAATGGACCCTCTTTTCTATCAAGGACTGATAGGACAACAGAGAGCATGGCAGGAAGGAGGCATCCTGAGCTGCCCGGGCAACTCAGTAGCCCCCCAAACTCCACTTCCTTGCTCCAGGAATCCCAGACCTCCTTAAAACCCTACTTTTGGGAAGCACACCACCAGGGCCTGGCTCCCTAAAGCACTGTTTTCATTTGGAAATCAATCACTGGTCCCCAGTTTAGGTCTCAGTGAGGTCAGGCCCTGTCCCTGGACAGAGGGATGGTATCTCCTAATTGGCCAAGGGCCTTGTCCTGTACCCCAACCAGTGCAGGTTTCCGGACAAAAGATGGCAACTAGGGACCGCCAGAGGCTCCCGGCCACCCCACCAGTGGCAGCCTGGCTGGGATGGTTAGTCCCCGTCAGGAGTCGCACAGCCCTCACAGCCCTTAGAACTGATGGGCCCAGCAGTGGTGGAGCCGGCAGTTGGGCAGACAGTTGGGCAGACGCGGGCCTGGCAGTGGGGGGTGGCGGGGCTCGAGGGCCGGGGCGGCGGCAGGGAAGGAGAAGAACGAGAGAGGGGCTTACTGTTGGTAGTCTTGTTTGCAGTACAGTTTCCGATCCCGGAAGTAGCAGCTGGTGGTGAGGGCTTGCTGACACGCCGCGCACTGCAAACACTCCTCGTGCCAGGAAGACTCATTGACTCGCATCAGGAAGCGGTCGGAGATGGGCCGCTGGCAGCCCTCGCAGACGGCGGGATGCGGGCAGTCGGAGCCTGCAGCGCACAGGGCGAGAGCCGGGCGGTCAGCCCCGACCAGCTTGGCCCCAGCGTCCCGGCCGCGCGCTGCCCGAAGCCCGGGCCCCAAGGGCGAGGGCAAGCCGGGAGCGCCGCCCGCCGCCTGCGCTCCCCTGGCCGCCGCACCAGGGCCCGGGCAGCCTCAGCTGGTTCGTCCCAGGCCACGGACTCCCGCGCGGAGAGGCCGCGGGTCTCGAGAGCCCTGGCTCGGCGCTGCACTCTCCCCTTCTCCGGAGATCCGGCGCTTGGTGTTACTACGTATGAGAACCCGCACGGCGCGGGGTAGCCGGCTGGAACCAAGACGGGCGAGGTGAGGCTGGGGCGCTCGCTGGCTGACACGCCCCACGGCGGCGTTCGTGGTCTTCTGTCCCCAGCCTCCCCAAAACCTGTAGTTTGGGTGGCCCAGGGGACATTTTTCTCTTAAAAGCTCCCCCCACCAAGTGACCTGGCCCTGCTCCCAAGCTTGCTAAGGTGACTACTTGGGTCTCCATCACTCTGGCCTCCCACCTCCTATCCCCTCGGGAGTGGCAGCTCTAGCACCAAGGCCCAGTGAGGATGGTGGGTGGCAGCTGGAGCGGTCCTGGCCTCCCTCCTCCTAGGTGGTGTCCCTGCAAAGCTCTGTCTCCTCACGATGCCTGTTTAGGGGTGCCTGTTGACTGACCCTCCAGTGATCACTGCAAGAGACTAGTCTGTGTCCTCCCGCACCTCTACGTCCTCCAAACCATTTCCTTGTTCCGTTGGTCTGGCCGCCTGAGTCCATCTCGGAAGGATGCCCCTGTCCCCTGCCCATGACCACTTGGGCGTCTGACGCCGCACTCACCCAGCAGCACCCCCAGAGTGGCGGGCCCGGGGCGCAGGGCGTGCTCCTCCATCTTGATGCCGTCCAGCATCTTGGCGCAGTCCGTCTGCCCGCGGGGGAAGCACCTCTCCAGCGACTCGGGACCTGTTGCTATATCCATGGGACGCGGGGCGCGCCTTGGGCCCCGCCGGCCAGGGTGCTCGCCCGCCCGCCCGCCTGCCCGCTCGCCGCCGCCGCGGCCCCGGAGCCGGGGAGGCGCGGCCCCCGCGGGGTTGGGGCTGCGGCAGGGGCCGCGGGCCGCCCCCGGCGAGCGTGGAGCGCCGACGCGCTGGCCCCGGGCCCCGGCGTCGTGAGGGCGGGCGGGCCGGGGCGCTGCAGTCCGCGCCGCGTTCTCCCGGGCACTCGCAGCCACGCGCGCCGGCTCCTCTGTCACCTGCTTGTCAGCCCCGGAGCCGGGCTGCGGCGGCAGCGGCAGACGGAGCCGCGGGGAGGAGGCGGCGGCGGCAGCGGCGGCGGAGGCGGCGGCGGGCGGGGGAGGGGGCGGGGGTGCAGGGGCGGCCCCGCGGGCTGGGGGGGCGCGGGCGGCGCAGCGGGGTCCCGGGCGGGGCGCAGCGGGCCGCAGGGCTCCAGGCGCGCTCCCCGCACTACTCCAGTGCCATGGTGCGCCCGAGGAGCCGCTGGGTTTAGAGCTGGGGCTGGCGGCGGAGGGATACTCCGGCCGGGAGCCGCCTCACCCCTCCTCAAACTTCCTGACATTTGAACTCATTGGTGCGCCTCGTATCCGTGCGCCGGGATGAGCCGGCGGCTCCACGTCAAATAGTGCCGTCGCCTCCCCCCCACCCCCCGCGGGAGGGTTCCCCGCGCCCCCGGCTTGCGCCCCGTTCCGCGCCCGGCCCGGAGCTCAGGCCCCGGCGCCCCGGCCAGAGAGAGCGCCGGCTGGCCTCTTGCAGAAGTTTGGGTCACCTTCGAAACAAATCCTTCTGCCCCACCCCTTTGAAAAATTGATTTGGGAGTTGGGGATTGAAGGCTTTCTTTTTTCTTGCTTGCTTTCTTTATTATTAATATTTTGTAAAGCTTCGGCGCTAGGAGGAGTGGCCCCATGCGAGGCCAGACTGAGCGGATGGCGGGGAGCGCAGCGGATCCACCAGGGGAAGGCGCCGGCCGAGAGCGGCCGCCCGGGGACCCCATCTGTTGGCCAAGGTAGGTCGCTCCGGGCTGAGTTGACGTCCCCTGGGCGGCGGCGCCCTCCCGGGGCCCTTCTGGTCCGCGGAGAGGCAGGCGGGAGGGGCTGTTGGCCCAGGACTGGCCAAACGGGGTCCTGGCCCTGGGAGAGGGGGTTGGGCTCCGGATTTGGGGTGAGGGGTCCGGAAAAGCAGCATGGTGAGATTGGGTCGAGGGGTGAGCGAAGATCCTGGAGGGGCCCTGGGATCAAGGATGGGGGACATTGGGCAGACGAGGAGGGTCAGGCCCAGCATAGGCACGGAGAGTTTAGAGGGCGATTCAGTCTGAGAACGGGACCCCGGCTAGAGGTGAGGGCAATGGATGAGAACCTGGCCTCTCAGGATTTGTAAATGCACGGGAAGGGGGTGGTGGCTCTGGGGTCGGTAACTGAAGGCCCAGGACGATGTGTGTTCGGTTGCTCGATGGAAGCGGGATTGGTGGCTGGGATAGGCTCCTTTTGGTAGCGGAGGGGCCCGGCTAGGGGTCTGTAGGCCGCACCTGGCAGGGACAGCGCCCCAGTCAGACTGGACAAGGTGGGCTTTGACGCTGGGGAGTGAAAGGTCGGCAAGACAGAGTCCCAGACTCTCGCGCCCTCTGGGCCTGGCACCCACCCGCCCTGGCACCCGCACCCGTGCTTGGTGCGCAGGCCGCTGTGTCCGGCTGCGGTACACCGCGCCTAGGCCGGCTGTGTCTTCGGGTCCCGGTTCTCCACAGAGGCGCGGCTCGCCCAGGAGCGGGGGATGGGGGGTGGTGGTGCGGGTCCGGGGCAGAAACTGGCTGACCCCTCGAGCCGCTGCGGGGCGGCCCGGCCCCTCCCGGACCCGAGCAGCGGCGCGGAGCGGGGCGGGGGCGGAGGGCATGGGAGGCGGGTCCCCTGACCCCGCTGGAGGCGAGAGGGCGGATCGGATTTGGAGCTTGCCGGAGGCTTGGTCAGAAGTGGCCCCCTGTGCCGCGGGGCCCCGCGGAGGGGCCTGGCTTTGTGGAAGATTAGAAGGCTCCCGCCCCATCCCAGTACCTGCTTGTGTGTCGGTGGGTATCTGTGTGTGCGTGTGCGCGTCGATGCTCCGGCTTCGGAGTCTGTTGCATGCCTGTGCACCCGTGTCTGTGCATACAGTATTTCTGTGTGCCTGAGACTTTCTGGGCTTGGAGTGTGTAAATCTGTGTACCTGGGTGTGTTTCCCGTGCCTATGTGCGTGTGCATCTGCAGGTCTTAACATGCCTCTGTATCTTCTGTGTGTTTGTAGGTCTTTGTGTGTGTCCTTGTGTCTCTGTCGTTGTATGTGGGTGCCAACGTCTTTGTGTGTCTCTCAACCTCTTGATTGTGTTTGGGATACTTTTCTGTTTATGTGTCTTCGTGTCATCTTTGTGTCTGAGTGTATCTTCGAGTTTCTGAATGATTCTGTGCGCTTGCTTGTCTCTCAGAGATTTTTTGGGGTTCTGTGTGTGCGCGCAAGTGCGCGCGCCTGGTTTTGTGACTCCGTGTATTTCTTCACGTCTTTGTGTGTCTGTATCCAGGACGGTGGATGAGAAGATATGTAGCTTCTCTCATATGCCCTTGGTCGCTCGTCCTTGCACAGCCTGGAAGGCCTTGAGTTCCTAAGTCTGCGCCTGGGCCTGGGCCTGGGCCTCCATCCCCCCGCATCTGGGGCGGGGGCGCCGCGGCTGCGGGACAAGCCCGGCAGGCAAAATTCGGGCGCGCACAGCCCGGCACCGTATGGGCAAACCGACCGGGCGCATTCTGCCCTCTGCTGGCAGCGTTGCGTCCCTGCACGTTGCCTGTGGGCTCGAGGGTCCTGATTCCAGGCCCGGACCCTCGCCTTCTTCGGAGCGCGCTTGGGAATCCTCTCCCGTCTCCGGCCCCGCACACTCACCTCAGACCCCACACTCCGGGTGCAGCGTTCCAGCCTCCTCCTCCCGTCTCCCCACCTTCCCTGTGACCGGCTTCTTCCTCTCGGCATTTCTCCCCTTCAACCAAAATGGGGGCCCCGGTGGCCTGGCCTCTGGGACTTCTGTGACCCTCAGGCTGGCGTCTAAGAGCTGAGTCGGGGCCGCAGACTGCCCAGGGTCGTGTTCCCAGGGCCACCCAAAAGCAAGGTCTCAGCGCAAGAGGATGTGCCAGCAGCCCGGCTCTGGTGTCCCGGTGTGGTCTGTGCTGGGGCACGCAGAATCTTGGTCCCTTTCCCCCCACCCTGACCAAGGCACAGCCCGCACCACCAGGGCCGACATTCGGAGGGCCACGGATGGTGCTCAGAGTCACCGGAGGCTGCCGGGTACATGCCCGACCCAGGCACCGGCTGCTCTTTCTGGTCTGGGAGCGGGGCAGCTCAGTCCACAAACCTGCGGTCCCTCTCCACATCTTCCCCGCTCCATGTCCGTTCGTCCCCCTCGCCACACCCCCACACTCCAGATCACCATATAAGTCCTTTTCCCTGCCCTTTGTCCCGGCTCCCGGGCCTTCTTTCCGCGGCTGAGTCCGCGGTCCCGGGTCCTTCGCACACAGACGCACAGAACACCCAGGTCTCTAGCACAGTCGTGGCTCCAGCCCTCCCCACCACTTCCCCTGCTGAAGAAGTGGCCAGCTGGACAGTAGAATGGGGGGCCTAAGTCCCCCGAGTCAGGTACCGTCCGTAGGCGCCTAGCGGCAACTTGCTGCGCGCAATGGAGCCCACCTGATCTGGCACCCACCGGCACCCCCAGCGGCCCTCGGTGGTCCTGGACTCACGACGCCCCCAGTGGCTCGTACCCGGGCGCTCCCGCCTATCTGGGATTCTCTGTGGCTTGGATTTCAGCCACAGAAACAGCTTCAGATTTTCTCCACCTAAGGAAAGACCCAGCTGGCTGTTTGGAATCGCTTGGAAGGAAGCAAGAACAGAGAGGGAAGCTCCGCGGCAGTCCCTGCTCTCCCAGTCCTGCAGCTGCCTCATCTCCGAGGAGCCCTTTCCTGCAACCCCCTTGCTCCACTCTTTAGGGACCCTGCACTCCCTGTGCCTGCCTGTGCTACTGTTCTTCCCAAAGGTAGCCCTGGGACCACCCCTCCCCACAGTGGAGTCCTGTCCATCCTCCCCTGGGCTGCGCTTCTGAGCAGAGCCGAACCCAGGTCCCCTCGCAGTTTACAACCCCAGCTGGAAGCAAGGATCCTGGGCAGGGATGGAGTACTGGGCAATGCGCAGCAGAGTGCGGCTGAGCGTGAAGGCGCAGAGGAGGGGCTACGTGGATGCCGGATTCCGCCCTGCGGGGAGAGTCCCAGCTGTCGGAGTGCTCAGACCCGTCCCACGCTGCCCTCACGCCATTGGCCCTCCTGATGCTCAGATTGGCGGGAAGCAGACTGGACCAGAGCCACCCCAAGACAAGGCCTGGGTTGGGGGCCACCATTCCCTGGTGGCAGCTGGGATCCAGAAATCCAGGAGCTCCGGAACTGGGGTAGGACAGCAACACCAGAGGTGGAGTGTCCTGGCTTTCCAAGGCAGTGGTGACCATGCTCTCTTCTGAGAACCCCAGCATGCTTGACCCCAGGACACATGGGGCAAACGCTTGGGCCCCTTCTCAGCTGGCAGGGAGAAGAATGCGTGTGATAAGTAACCCAGTCACCGGCCATCCCACAGCCCAGAGAAGTTTCTGTGGTCTTCCTGTGCCAGCGGAGAGCTTGCAGAACCCCAGAGCCAGTTGGACGTCCAAAAAGAGGAAGGACTGGAGAAAGGCCCAAGCTGGGGTGCCTCAGACTCTGGGCTGAGAGTGGGTTCTTACTTTCTTTCCCCTCTGGGGTTTTCTAGGATAGTGGGAGGGAGGTGGCAGAGGACAGGGTTTTCGGAGGAGTTTGTTGGTGAGACAGTGTATGTGGCTCTGAGGCAATGTGCTGGTGCATGTCTGTCTGTGATGTGGAGGGTGGTCCCAGCGAGGTCCTTCTGTCCTCCTGCAGCCCAGCCCTACCTCACCTAGCTGGGGGAGAGGGGGAGTGGGGAGCTCTGGCCACAGGCCCATGGCTTTTGGGGGCAAAGTTTGGCTCATGAGTCATGGAACTCCTCTCTGGTGGGTTAGGAGCTCAGGCTCAGATTTAAAGCCTTCTGTCAGTCCTCAAGACAGGAGAGGGACAGGGCCCTGGCCAGGTCTGGATCAGGATGTGGCTGTAGGACTCTGGAAAGTGCTGTCCTCTGCACCTCAGCTTCCTCATCTGGAAGGAGGGTATAGTAATAACATCTATTCCACAGGATGGCTGAGAGAATGAAATGTAAGTGCCTACTACCGTGTCTGGCGCAGAATAGGCCTCTGTAAATACTCAGTGAATAATTGGATACAAGCCATCCCTGGGACTTGGGGAGACCATAGCTGCCTCCTCCCCTCCCAACCAGGACCTGACCGGAGAAACAGAGACATGCTGAGCTTGGGCATTTATCTTCCTTTAGGGCAAGCAAAACTCAGATCCAGACAGCTGTGGGCTGGGTGCAGGAGAGTTCACGGACAGTGCCCAGATGTCCTGCCCAGAGAACTTCAGCCTTCTCCACTTGCCCTGGCTGTGGAGCCTGGGCCTGGAAGTAGCTTTGGAAGACAACAGAATTAGGGGCCTCAGCCTAGTGCATCAAAACTGACCGTGTGGGACTCTCGAGGTGCCATTTATATTTATTTTTTAAAAGGCACTTTCTTCAAGAATCTTTGCATTTCTTGCCAAATGGATGGGCTGTGTTGTTTCAGCAAGCCATCTAGAACTAGGGGCTTCCCCTACCAAGGACCTGAGCCAGAACAAAGAAAAAGCCAGGGACTGTATTTGGAGCCATAAAAGCCTCATTAGGACACTAAGAATAACTTGCAGGAAAACATTTTATATGAATTGGACACAAATTCGCAAAAGCAAGAAAGTTCATGTGTCTCCACCCTGAGGGTGCGTGGCTGGGGAAGGGGCTGAATGTGATGCTGAGGCCAGCGCCCATCCTACTTGATCCTTATCTTCAATCCACTTCAAAACGCTGGGGATCGGTGGAGTTGGAGGTTTGCCCCTTCCTGTAATAATTTGGTGTCTAGTAAAGTTTTTATGAGTGTCTGTGCAAACAAATGCATTTGATGTGCATTGGTTTTGGCGAGTGCCGCTTTATATAGGAGGCGTGTGCGTCTTCTGTTGGCTCTCAGAAAAGAAAAGAACAAGAGTGAAAATAAAAATAAAACTAAGATATCCGGACTAGGCAGAGGGACGAAGCAGGGGCAGTCCCGCTGCCAACTACCAGCCCTCTCCCGCCGGGGCTCCTGGGCTCCAGGGACGCTGCCAGAAGAGTTTGCTGCCACTCAGTGGGGAGCTCCTCAGGGTTGGGGGGGCAGGCTTTGTGACACCCAGATTCTAAAAAGGCTTTTTTTGGAAACAGAATTCTGCCTAAAGTAAGATGGATAAAAAAAATAAAGGTGTTTTGGGGGGTGTTGCTTTATCCTGGAAGTGGCAGATGATGCTGTTTTCTCTAGACTTGGAGCTCAGCAGAATCTAGCCAAACAGGCAGGTTGAAAGGACATGGGGCTTCCTGCTCTCTCTCCAGACGGGGCAGACAAGGGTGGGGCAGGATGGGTGTTCCTCCTGGCTGGCTGGGAAAGCAGGGGTGCTCCAGAAGGGTGAGGAGCCAGTTCGGGGTCTCAGGAGCCAAGAGCACCTGTGCCCATGTCTCAGCTGGGGTGCAGGATACCGCCTGCAGGTGCACTCGGTTTGGCCATCTTGACTGTCTCTCCTCCCAGACCTGCAGCCCTGATAGCTTTGTTCTAAAATTATTTTAGCATTTTTATTGAAATATAACATCCACCTAGAGAAGTGCACAAAGCATGCTGTTACAAAGGGGGCACATGCATGTCCCCAACACCCAGATCAAGAGAATATTTCCAGCTCTCCGAAATCTTTCCATATACTCCCTCCCGGGGCACTGCCCAACTCTCATCCAAGGAAGCCACCACCATCCTGGTTTCCATCACAGTACCTGAGTTTTGCTTTATTTCTGAAATGTGTGTAAGTGGAATCATATAGTAGACACTCCTTACCCTATCTTGATCATGATATTTTGGATGAAAATACAGATTTTTCTCCTGAAAAACCAGAGAGGTGATCCCCTCGGACCCTCATTCCAGTAGGGTGATGATGATCTAGAGCTGAATTGTGTCTTTCCCCCTCCCCCCAGTATATCCTCCTTCCTGCCACAGGACATCCACCCTCTTCTGTTTGCCATGGGGCGTTTCTGTTGGTAACTCTCCACATAAGCCTGTAGCTCCTTCCCCACCTTCAACACCTCCTCAAAAGGAATCATTGTACATACACTGGGCAAATACCTCCAGAATCTTCTCTCATCTGAGTCCCTCCATCCGCATCTAATTCTCACTGAGGTAGAAATCCAGAGACCTATTAACAGGTGAGGAAATCAGCACTACAGAGAGGTGAAGTCACTCGTCCGGGGTCACACAGCATTTAAGTGTCAGATTCTGGATTCAAACCTGAACTGGCTGGACTCCAAACCCCAGGCTCTTGTCACCTCCCCACACAGCTCCCCTGGGCATCCAGGCCCAGGCGTGAACAATCCCCTCCTGCCTCCTTCCAGCAGGGAGGAAGCTGGACTGTTTCCAAAGGAAACGCTGGGAAACACAAAACCCAAAACAGAAAACAGGGCAGGGATGGTTCCCAGGCCCCCGTAGCCTAACCTCGGGTGATGCAAGTCTCGTCTGGGATGGGCTGGTCTGGACTGGTCCGGCCTCCCCAGATGCATCCAGGGAGGGAGGCATCATGCCCTCCATTGGAATCTACCACATGCCGGGCACTTCCCATGTGTGGCTCCTGAACACTCCCAGTGCGCCCCACTTTATAGATGAGAAAACTGAGCTTCAGAGAGGTCAGATGTCTCTCCTTAAACCACAGGAGTATGAGGGGCCATGTGGGGTTTTGAATGCATTGTGACTTCAGTGTCTGCTCTGTGCCGCATTGGTCCCGTTCTGCTCCTTGGCTCAGGCTTCTTATCTGAACCACCGTCACTCCCCTGTTAGGATGGAGGGGTAACCAGGTGCTTCCTCTTAGGTGAGCAAAGATTCTGGAGTCTGGATGGCATGGTTTGGGGCTTAGTTTCAGGAGCCACCTGGTGGTTCCCATGGCCTCAGTTTCTTCAGCTGGAAAGTGGGGATGATATTACTACTTCACATTACTATCTGGAGGTTCAACAAGGTCCGTGGGCTTTTGAATCTGGAAGGATTGGTAGTAGCCTGTTAGAAAGGGCAAGAGGGTCATTGGTGTGCAAAGATCCTGAGGCAGGAAAGAACTCGATCCATTGGAAGCATATATGGCTGGGTCGGAACAAGGATGTGGCTGCAGGCATGGGCAGGAGCCTGACCACATGACATTGTTGGTCATGATGAGGAGTGTAAACTTGAACCTGAGGGCCGTGGGGAGCCATGGGAGGGTTAAAACAGCACGATGCCATGGCCAAGTTTAATTTCTTTTAGGAAGATCTCTCTGGCTGTGGTGAGGGGTGAGACCATAGGCAGGAGGCTGAGTGACCAGGCCCTTGGGTCTCAATATCCCTTTTGTATGGAATGAGGTTGGGCGGTCCGCAGAGCAGACCTTATCCTCTAATTTCCCATAGAGGTTGTGTTTCCAGATTCAGGGTTTCATGTTACACAGTTATTCTTTCTGGAATGTGTCCCCCGAGCAACCCCGCTGGACCCTCTACGGAAGGAGGGGCTCTCCTCGGTGCAACACGCACATTTGTGCAAAGAAGCAGAGCATCGCGTGCAGTCCCAGGGCTGATCCTGAGACAGTCCAGAAAGCAACAGACAGAACAGCGCTCAGGAATTGGGACAGGCTGTGAGCATCAGTAATGACACTAATATTAGTGACCATAGTAATTCACCTTTATCAGTGACTCACTCGGCCCTTTGTGAAGCCTGCAACATCTGTGATCTCATGAAATCCTAAAACAGGCCTGTGAGGTAGCTGGCATTGATGCCCATTATGCAGATGGGGAAGGCGTGGCTCAGAGGGGGGGAAATGCCTTGCTCAAGGTCATCGAGTGGCAGAACTGGGCCAGTAGCTACTGCCCTTACGCTTCCACCTGCGGGTGCTGGGCAGCCTCTGAAGGGTGGTGAGCTGGACCTGGTGTTGAGCTCTGTGGGATCTGGACAGCCCTGCAACTCTTCCCGGTGCACAGAGAAGCCAGAAAATTCCAATCCCCCATCCTGGCTTCCACCTCCCCTTCCGCGTACACAATCTGCCTGGCAGAGTTACTCTCCCTGGAAGAGCTTTTTCAAACCCAGGAAAAGCTTCCAAGTCTAGAATCCTCCCAGTGGCCCCTAAGGCCTCCTGGCCCGTGTCCACCTCCTTCCCCCTTACTCTCTGTGTCACTCACCAACCGCACTGTGCTTATTTTAGCTTCTCAAGCAGTGCACACTCTCTCCTGCCTGCAGGGTCTGAACGGGTTGTTCCCTTTGCCTGGAAGGTTCTCTCTGCTGCCTTTTCCTAGCTTCCTCCTATTCATCCTTCCTACCTAGGTGTAAACATGACCACCTCCCAGAAGCCTTCTTTCACCTCCTGGACCAGCTTAGGTTTCCCTTAACGTTTTCAGCAACACGTGTTTCTCCTTCACAGTGAGATGGAATTATCTGTCCCCCACCCCTACCCACCCTGCAGTCTCAGGGAGAAACCCAGGAGGGATCAGGAAGGAGTGGTGGGGAGGGCACCACTCAGTGGCAAAGCAATGGAAGGGGTTCTACCGGACCAGAGAGGACAAGTGCCCTTGAAATATAACATGGTCTGTATTGTGCTCCCTTGGTCGTTGGGCATCTGCCTCTCCCGTGTATCGCTGACGACTCGAGGCACGAAACAGATTCTCATGGTAGAAGATGAGTCTGATTATTTGTCCTGAATGATCATCTCATTACCTTTGCTCCCCTCACTGCCTTCCCTTCTACCCCGGAGCACTAAGGACAGGGTTGAAGATGTTTGGGTTTACAGCCCATGCTAGAGAAGACGCAAAGGAAGATTTGGGCCTGCTAGGTTCTAGAGGAGGGTGGAACAGTTTGGAGAAACTGAGGCAGCCAGGATTTGGGGCTCGGGAGGAGCAAAGAAGCCTGGAGGTGGGGATGAGAGAGGGTGAGGAAAGGAGAGGCTGGTCTCTGGGGATTCTTGATGGCAACAGTAACAGCAGTTCCCAGGGCCTTTGTGATGGTCTCACAGTGCAAGGGAAGACAAGTGAATGTGGCCAGGGGCCTGGTCCTGTTCATAAGCTCCCAGGGCCTGCTGGCACGGTCAGAATTCCTCCCTCAAGGCCCCCTTGTCTGCTACTGGTAAGGAGGGCCCTTCAGGCCAGCTTCCCATGGTGGAAGTGCATTGTGGGGCCAATTGGAAGGTGACAGCCCCAAGGGGACCCTGTGAAAGGAAAACTGTTTTCAGGGTATTGGGGTGCAGGAACAATTTAAAAAATCTGTTTCCTGGGGTATCCGGCCAGCTCAGCTGGGAGAGCATGTGACTCTTGACCTCAAGGTCATGAATTTGAGCCCCATGTTGGGTATAGAGATTATTAAAAATAAATAAACTTAAAAAAATTAAAAATCTGTTTCCAGCCATTTTTTTGAGTAGCTCCTTCCTTCTAATAAAAGAACACCGAAAGGCGTACACAAACACCAGCCTTTTAGACACTAAATGCTGTCTGATTTGGAAGGATCCCACGGGGGAGTAGGGCAGCCTTCTTTGTGGGAGTTGTGAGGCCCAGAGTGCTGGGTTCTAGGCTGTGGGGGAGCCTGGAACAGTCTAGGGGCTGGGGCTGTCCAAAGAGAGCCTGACTGGGAGAAACAGTGCTGTTGCCAGATGATTCCATATGTTCCCTGAACACGCGAGAAGGGATGGGAAGCACCCTTGGACTTCTCTAGTGAAAAGATGTCCTCCAAATGTTTTTGGTCAATTTGAGTACATAAACTCAAGATGCTGAAACTGTCACACGCCTACTTAAAATATTACATTTATGAGTTGGGTATTACCTGCAAAATTATAATCCCAATTTTTATTCTAATTTTGGATATTTAGAACAGTAACCCCACAGATGGGTTAAAAAGAAGTAATAAACAGGGGGCACCTGGGTGGCCATTTAAGCATCTGACTCTGGATTTCAGCTCAGGTCATGATTTAGGGTCATGAGACAGCTCCATACTGGGCATGAAGCTTGCTTAAGATTCTCTCTCTCTCTCTCCCTCTCCCTCTGCCTGCCCCCCTTAAAAAAGAGAGAGAGAGAGAGAGAGAGAGATAATAAATATAAATAAATGATCTTTCTTGCAATTTCTGGGACAGTTTAATTTCAAGGTCTTTATTTGTATTTTTTCCTTTTTATTATTTTTAATTGTGATACGATATACATGACATAATATTTACTATCTTAACCTTTTTAAAAAATTAATATATAATGTATTATTTGCTTCAGGGGTACA
This sequence comes from Lutra lutra, assembly GCF_902655055.1. Taxonomy (NCBI): domain Eukaryota; kingdom Metazoa; phylum Chordata; class Mammalia; order Carnivora; family Mustelidae; genus Lutra; species Lutra lutra. The sequence continues at coordinate 87,081,121 of NC_062290.1, read as the reverse complement.
GGGCTGTGATTCATCAGTCTTACACAATTCACAGCACTCACCATAGCACGTACCCTCCCCAGTGTCCATCACCCCACCATCCCATCCCTCCCACCCTCCAGCAACCCTCAGTTTGTTTCCTGAGATTAAGAGTCACTCATGGTTTGCCTCACTCTCTGGTTTCATCTTCATTTTTCCCTCCCTTCCCCTATGATCTTGTGTCTTCTTTCTCAAATTCCTCGTATCAGTGAGATCATATGTTAATTGTCTTTCTCTGATTGACTTATTTCACTTAGGATAATACCCTTTAGTTCCATCCATGTTGTTGTAAATGGCAAGATTTCTTTCTTTCTTTCTTTCTTTCTTTCTTTCTTTCTTTCTTTCTTTTTTTGATGGCTGCTTAATATAAACCTTTCTTTTTAAGTAGGCTCCACATGCAGCACAGAGCCCAAGTGGGGCTTGAACTCAGGACCCTGAGATCAAGACCTGAGCTGAGATCAAGAGTCCAGCACTCAACCGGCTGAGACACCAGGCGCTCCCCCCACCCTTAACCAAAGTGTACAGTTCAGTGGCATCAAGCAGAGTCCCATTTTTTGAGCAGCCATCACCACCACCCATCTTGAGAGCTCTTTGCATCTTGCAAAGTTGAGACTCTGTTCCCATTAAACACTCACTCTCCATCCTCTCCTCCTCCCAGCCCCTGGCAACCACCATCCTACTTCTGTCTCTATTGGTATCTCATATAGGTGGAATTGTACATATGCATTCACTGGTGGCTGGCTTATTTCCCCTAACATCATGTCCTTAAGTTTCATCTGTGTCACAACATCTGTTGGAAATTCTGTATTTTTAAAGACTGAGTCGTATCCCATTGTACATCTGGATTGCGTTCTGTTTTTCCATTCCTCTGTGGGTGGACACTTGAGTTGCTCGCATCCCTTGGCTATGGTGAAGAAGGCTACCATGAGCACGAGCATGTGAACATTTCTTCAAATTCCTGCTTTCCATTCTTTTGAATATATACCCAGAAGTGGGATCACTGGATCGTATGGCAGTCCTAGCTCAATTTTCCGAGGACCCACCCTGGTGTGTTTCATAGTGTCTGCATCATTTCACATTCCTATTGGCAGGGCACAGGAGTTCTGATTTCTCCGTGTTCTCTTATTTTTTTTTTTTGCCAGTAGCGTCCTAATGAGCAGGAGGAGGTAACCCTTTGCAGTTTTGATTTGCATTTCCCTAATGAACGGTGACACTGTGCATCTTTGCACGTGCTCACTGGCCATTTGTGTATCTTCTTTGAAGAAATGTCTAGTCAAGTCTTTTGCCCATGCTTTGTTCTTTGTGTTGTTGAGTTGTAGGAATTCTTTATATATTCTGGATATTAACCTCTTATCAGGTATATGATTGGCAAATGTTTTCTCCCAAGCAGTTTGGTTGCCTTTTCACTCTGTTAATTGTGCCCTTTGATGAACAGAAGTTGTGTTTTTTTAAGATTTTATTTATTTGACAGAGAGAGACAGTGACAGAGGGAACATGAGTAGGGGGGAGCTGGAAAGGGAGAAGCAGGCTCCCTGATGTGAGGCTTGATGATTGCAGGATTCTGGGATCACGACCTGAGCCAAAGGCAGCAGACGCCCAATGACTGAGCCACCCAGGCGCCCCAGATGAACAGAAGTTTTTAATCTTCAAATCCAATTTGTCTATTTTTGCTTTTGCTTTTATTTTATTTTATTTTTGCCTGTGCTTTGCCTGCAGTTTTGAATCTGTGTCCTTTGTCTTGACTAACTCCCTTTTCAAGATGTCCCACGTCATGTCCCAAAGCGCTTGTCTCCACTTCTAAGTTGCTTGACATACAAGTTCATGTATAATGTTGTACTTGTCCCACACCACAAATACCTATTTGCCAAATGTTATGCCACGAGGTTATATGCTTACTCTTCTTGTCGGCAGAGATTCGTAACGAATGCAGCTTCCGTAACGCATTAGAAACTGGACTGTAAAAGGCTTGTTTGTAACGACATCCAGCCCTGTGTGTCCAAGGCCACACTCCCAGGAGAAATTCTAAAGCAAAATTACTTTATTTCCTTTAGCCATTTGTCAGGTTACTGTGATTAACATCCAAAATGAGCATGAATTGGGGTCATTTCAGGATAATGCATCTTTCCCAAGCAGCGTTGCATTGGTCAAAATGAAATAATTGAGAAAGTGCCCCATAATACAACATACTCTGTAAGGAAGTGAATATAAGGAACGATTTGCGGGGAAAGGTCCTACTTGATGTTCTGGCTATCTAATAATTAATATACAATAACAACAGGAAGAGCAGCAGCAATAACCACCGTGCACTGAGTACCACACCAGCTTGGCACCGAGCTCAGTGCCTCACACACATTCCCATGCTGAACCCCCACGATAGCGTTATGAGGCAGGTGCTCATACTGTTCTCAATCTACAGGTGGGGAAATGGACACACAGCCAGGCAAAGGCCCATGCTGGGGGAGCTGGGATTTGAACCTGTGTCTTTCAGAGCCCAGAATCTTAATCATTACATGACCCTGCTTGTATCCCCCTGACCTGGTTCATACCTGGCTGGGAACACATGACCCAGAGAGGATCCCGCCCCGAAAGGCTGGGTTTCTAGTGTTCCTACCTCGCTCATGCAAAGTTGATTGCAGTGCTGAAGCCCAAGCCCAGCTTGGTTCCCTCTTCCTTGGGACTGGTCCTTATTCCCAGGGTGCACGCTGATGTGGGGAGAAGGCATCGCCCACAGCCCCTCCTCACCTCTGTGTAGGCAGGTTAGAACCAACTCACCAACAGGCACTTAGAAGGAAGCAGGAGTGTTGCAAAGAAAGTAGCCCCTTGGTCCCCATTTTCACAGAGGTGACCACGCAAAAATATCAGCGACACAGATCCTGCCTCTGCCTCTGTTAAGAGGCACTTTTATTTTGTATTTTTAGTAAAGTTTTTTTTTTTCTGGAAAATTTCAAACATATATAAAAGTAAGGAGAATAATATGCCAATGCATTGCTTCACAAATCTCAGACTATAATATTCCTCTTTTTTTTTTTTTTAAGATTTTATTTATTTATTTGACAGACAGAGATCACAAGTAGGCAGAGAGGCAGGCAGAGAGAGAGGAGGAAGCTGACTTCCCACTGAACAGAGTCCGATGTGGGGCTCGATCCCAGGACCCTGGGATCATGACCTGAGCTGAAGGCAGAGGCTTTAACCCACTGAGCCATCCAGGCGCCCCTATAATATTTCAATCGTAACTATTTTGGTATATCTTTCCAAATGATAAGGATATCTTTAAAAAAAAAAGATTATAGCCATAATGCCATTATTACACCCAGAGAAATTATCATCTCACATTCCTAGTGAATGTTTACATTTCCCTAATTGTCTCATAAATGTTTTTACCCCTCATAAAAAAGACCATAGGTGTCTCTTAAGTCCCTTTCAATCTGTAGCCTCCCTCCCTCCTTCCCTCTCCCTGCCCCCCTGCCCCCAACCTTGCCATCTATTTGTTAAAGGTACCTGGCTGTTTGTCCTGTAGAATATCCCCCCAGTGTAGGTTGTGCTGCTTGTATCCCTGTGGAGTCCTTCAACGTATTCCTCTGTCCTCTGTGTTTCCTGTAATTAGATCCAAGAGCTTGATCAGATTCAGGTTCAAAAAAAATTTTTTTTTAAGATTTTGTTTATTTATTTGACAGAGATCACAAGTAGGCAGAGAGGCAGGCAAAGAAAGAGGAGGAAGCAGGCTTCCCGCTGAGCAGAGAGCCCGACTTGGGGCTTGATCACAGGACTCTGGGATCATGACCTGAGCTGAAGGCAGAGGCCTTAACCCACTGAGCCACCCAGGCGCCCCTCAGGTTCAAATTTTGACCATAATCCTTTACGGGAGGTGTTGTGTCCTTCTGTCAGGAGGTCCATAAATGACTGCGATCTCTCTCTTTATGATGTCACCAGGTGTTGATAGTCTTTGCCTAGATTCACTATTTCATTAGGGATGGCAAAACAATAACCTTCTAATTCTATCTTCCTTCTTCCTTTGTTAGCTGGAACGCTTATAAAAAGGAACTTCTTCTCACCAATCTTTAACTTGAGATACACGATACCCTGAATATCACTCTGTACTCCATCTTTGGAGGTACTGAGTTTTGAAGGTATCATGATGAATATACAGATTTAATGTTATTTGCTGTTTTTTTAATCCTCTGCAATTATTCTTGTTAACGCTCACATCAGCTCCTGTGGCCAGAGAGACCCTCTGTTGGGTAGTTGGCTCCTGAGGCCTTCGGACCCCAGAAGACTTTGATAACTTCCTTGCTTTTTGGAATAGCAAGATGCCCCAGACTCACCTTGTCTATTTTCTGCCTGGAATCAGCTATTTCTCTGAGAAACCCTGGTGTCTTTGAGTGGGGGGTGGTAGTTAGAGACCACACTTGAGGTTTAAGTGATGCTCATTGCTATTGGGTTGGTCACTGTTTCTGGGCATTTTTAGGGGCCAGAGCTAGGAAATACATTTTATTTTTTTTAAAGATAGAATGTTTTGTGAGTCATGATTGTCAAAATATGAAAGCAACCAAGATGCCCTTCAGTAGGCAAATAGACAAACTGTGATGCAACCATACAGCGGAATGGTATTTGGTGCTAAAAAGAAATGGACTCTCAAGCCATGAGAAGACATAGGGAAAACTTAAATTCATATTGCTAGGTCAAAGAAGCCAATCTGAAAAGGCCAAATGCTGTATGATTCTAGCTATAAGACATTCTGGAAAAGGCAAAACTGTGAAGACAGTAAAAAGATCAGTGGATGCCAGGGGGTGGGAAAGGGAAGAGATGAAGAGGCAGAGTACAGAGGATTTTTAGGGCATTGAAACGATTTTGTACCATGCTACAGCGGCGGACACATGTCCTTGATGCATTTGTGCAAACCCAAGGAGGTACAACGCAGAGTGAAGCCCGATGTAAACTATGGACTGAAGGGGGATATGGGAACTCTGTACTTCCTGTAAACCTAAAACTGCTAAAAAAATAAAGAATATTACTTAATTAAAAATATGTCATGTGGTCATATTGATACTTCTTTTAAAAAGATTTTATTTATTGGCAAGAGAGTGAGTGTATGGGGGAGCAGGGGGAAAGGGAGAAGCAGGCTCTCCGCAGAGCAGGGAGTCTGATGAGGGGGCTCAATCCCAGGACCCAGAGATCACAGGACCCAGGGATCATAACCTGAGCAGAAAGCAGATGCTTAACCAACTGAGCCACCCAGGCGCCCCTCATATTGATACTTCTAATTCAAATTCAAGACTACAATGTTTCTACTTAACCACATGCATTTTACAACTGTATATCCTTTCTCCCATGCTGGGTGTCCTTTTCTCCAGTTCCCAATGAAAGATATACTTGCTTGCTGAGTCCCACTTCCTCTTAACATTCCCTGAGAAGAACACCAATACCACCACCAATATAATTACGGATTTTTTTTTTCTTTTGCAGTTTGCTTATTTTTGCTTTGCCCTTAGGGACTATCTTATTAGGGATGGGCAGTCAAAATTACTGGACTTTAGTCATGCAGTAATTCCTCTGCATGTGCTTATCACAACTTACTATAAGTTAGCTTTTTGTTTGTTTGCTTTTGATATTTGCAATTCTTTTCGAAACAGTTGGCACTGTTTTATGATTCTGTGAAATATTCTCCTGGTTTCAAAGTTAGGTCTACAAAACATGGACTATTATGAGCAGCCTAGCTTCTATCTCTCCCTGTCTACCCTGTTTCCTTCCTCTACCTTTCCAGAACTTTTGCTTCTTCAACTTTTGGTTTTTCCTTCCATTTTAAAATTTAATACCTCTTCTTTTCTTAGATAAGTGGAAGTCTAGTCTGCACACTCTTCTCCAAATTTTTTAAATTTTTTTATTTAAAAAAATTTAATTTTATTTTTTATTTTTTTAAGATTTTACTTACTTATTTGACAGACCGAGATCACATCCAGGCAGAGAGGCAGGCTGAGAGAGAGGAGGAAGCAGGCTCCCTACTAAGCAGAGAGTCTGATGTGGGGCTTGATCCCAGGACTCTGGGATCATGACCTTAGCCGAAGGCAGAGGCTTTAACCCACTGAGCCACCTAGGCAACCCTCTTCTCCAAATTTTAAATCAAAATTCTTTCTAGGCAAGCTCCAAATAGTTGCAGAGGAATTGCCTGACTCCAGACTTGGTACACCATCATAATCTACCCAATCTGAAATAAATTATTTCTTTTCTTTGTTGAGGGCCTAGTACTACTTCTTGGCATTGTGTGGAAGACTTTTCACATGCTAACTGAGCCTTCAGACAACCCTATGAGGTAGGTATTATCACCCCATTTTGTAGAAGCAGAAACAGGAACTCAGGTGAACTAGGATTTGAACTCATGTCTTCCGGATTCCACCCATTCATTAGCAAGTACTTCTGGAGCACCTAACTCTATTTCAGACCCCACCTTGAGACTGGGATGCAGAGATGAACCACAATTATGGCATGGGACTGTCTGTCTTTCCATCTGTAGGTCCACCTGCTGCACTGGGAGCTCTTCAAGGGAATCTGTCTGATCAACTCTGAGCATGAGCCCACACAGCAAAACCAGTGGGTATTTGTTGAATGAACAAATAAATGAAGAAAGAAAGTTAAAAGAAAAGCAAAGCTTGAGGTTGTTATGGTAGTCTAATGTCTCTTACACTTGGAAAACTTTGTATAAAAATGCAATAATTTCTAAATTATGGATATAATCTACTTCATTATAGAAAATTTGGAACATATAGAAAAGCACAAATGAGAAAATAAAATTAATCCTTAGGACTAGCACCCAGAGTTAACCTTTTTGTTTATTCCTTTGGTCTTTTTAAAAATGTTTGGATTATCTTTTTTTAAGAAACAACATTTGGATCATGCTATATGTATATATGTGTTGTGTATATATATGCATATATATTTATATATAAAACTGTAGTTTGCTTTAAAAAATCACTAACAATGTATCATGAACATTCTCCTAATTGAACATCTTTTTTAAAAAATTTATTTATTTGACAGAGAGAGACAGCAGGAGAGGGAACACAAGCAGGGGGAGAGAGAGAGGGAGAAGCAGGCTTCCTGGCCAAGCAGGGAGCCCGATGTGGGGCTTGATCCCAGGACCCCGAGATCATGACCTGAGCCAAAGGCAGATGCTTAATGACTGAGCCACAGAGGAACCCCTTGAACATCCTTTTATTTTATTATTTTTTAAAGATTTTATTTATTTATTTGACAGAGGGAGAGATCACAAGTAGGCAGAGCAGCAGGCAGAGAGAGAGGGAGAAGCAGGCTCCCTGCTGAGCAGAGAGACCAATGCAGGCCTGGATCCCAGGACCCTGAGATCATGACCTGAGCCAAAGGTAGGGGCTTAACCCACTGAGCCACCCAGGTGCTCCTTGAACAATCCTTTTAAACCTAAGTGTCTACTTAGAGGTTGGATTTATTTTTACTGGTGGTGACCTTCTTTACCATATACAATAATTCTGAACTCAAGATTAAGGCTGAAGTCACAACAACAAGAATATTTAGCAAGTTTTTGGCAGTGTGCTTACTGTGCCTCAGCCCTGACTACACAGTCTTTCCCTGGCAAATGCCCAGGGTAATACCCTGAGGTTGTTAGCCACAAGCATCCACCTTACCTGGCTCCTTCAGTACTTGGGATTAAATGATCATTTGCCTTTTACAGTTCTGATCTCTGCAGGTACCACTAAAATTCCCTCTTGGCCACAGAGGAACTATGACAGGCATCAGAACGTGTGATTAAGGGCTGGCTTTGGAGTCAGACTCAACCTCAGCCTGGCTCCCCATCTGAGATGGCTGTGTGAACTTAGGAGGGAACTTTCCTTCTCTGTGCTTCTGTTCCCTCGGTTTAAAAAAAAAGTTTTATTTATCTATTTGTTTATGTATTATTTAGAGAGCACAGGCAAGTGGGAGGGGCAGAGGGGGAGGGAGAGAGAATCTCAAGCAGACTTGGACTTACCGTGGAGTCCAAAGCTGGGCTTGATTTCACAACGGGAGATCACCACCTGAGCTGAAACCAAGAGTGGGGTGCTTAATGACTGTGCCACCCAGGCACCCCTCAGTTCCCTCATTTTTAACACAAGATAGCCACTGTTTCCACCTCCACAGGTCGTCATGAGGACTCAAGAGTACAACGCCTGTCGCATAATAAGCCACCAATAAATATCAGATATTGTTATTATAACTTGTGTTCGGAGCATCTTCTCTTTTTTCTTAATTGCACTTGCCATTTGCTGGTGTCAGGGCTGGTCTGGGCCACTTGCGATAAAAAGATACAAAGCTGGATGGTCACCATCTCGGAAAGACGCATTGGCCCCAGGGTTTCAGGCACGCTCTGACCCTATCTGCATTTTATGCAGTCAAATACCCTAAAACCACTGACAGGGGCTTATGATTTTATTTTGTCTCTGAATTAATCGAAATAACGTACAAGCAATCACGGAAAGCAATAACACGCAGTGAATTAAGTTCCTGGTCTTTCAAGCTAGACAATGAGGGTGCAAATCCCCCCTCCGCCCTTACGATCTATATGACTCCTAACCGTCTATTTCCCGTCTCTGAACTCCAGCTTCTTCACCAGCAAGTTGGAGATGGTAATTGAGGTGGACGGTTGTTTGGTTTGTTTCTTGATCCCCAGCCAGCATCCATTACTCGGCTTCTGATTTTGCTTTAGAGGAACCGATTCCCGCCCACTCTGAACCACGACATCACTCCCGGGCTGCGTGCGTTGGGGCACGTGACCTGGGCTTAAGCCAATCAATCGGTGCTTCCGTCGCCTGACCAGTAATTGGTTGGCGGGTGGTCACGTGACCCAAGCCAGTCCAATGGCGTGCCCTTAGGGCTTGTGCAAACCACCTGTTTCCCCTCAGCCTTGCGGCTGTGAGGATGGGTCCGTCCCTGCGCGAAGTCTTTTCTGCTCCCCTGCTCCAGAGGAGTAGAGCCAAGGGAAACCAGTTGTGGTGGACCACTTTTGAGCCCTTCCTGATGCCAGTCATGATTTTCCACCGGCACAAGGTAATTCATCCTCTTTCTTTGCTTAAACTGGCTTGAGTTGGGTATTCTGCCCCTTTCCACGGACAGAATTCTGCCCACGAAGCTATAGTGTCTATGTCCCGGAGCCGCTTTGAACACGAGGTGAGGAAACGTATAGAAAGACCTTGATACGGTGCTTGGCGGGAAGGCCCTGCCTAATAAATGGTAGTTGTTTGTATTGTCGTTGCAAGAAAAGACAGATGAAGCCGAAAGGAAAATCAAGGGGGAACGTGCCCATGAGTCTTTATTCCACCCCTTAGGGATAATCAGGTAAATATTTTGAAATCATTTTTCTCCAGACATTTTCCTATGTGTATGTATGTGTAAAATCCACCACGAGATTCTCCTCTAGTACTGTGCTGTACTTTATTTCACTCACATACAAATCAAACGCACCGTAAAGACGCGTCTCTGCACAGGGCTGTCATTCGTGGTGGCTGCATAGCGTTTTATGGTTTTGCTGAGGACTCAGATGATCCCTGAGTTATTTCTGCATAAACGGTGTTGCGGAGGCATTCTCCATTATCTGTCAATCAACTGATCTGTATCTTTGTGCATGTCATACTTTTCTAATGATCGGTTTCAGAGACTAGGATCGAGAGTCGGTTTTACAGGTTGAAAAACGTGCATTTGTAAGTTTTATTGAAATGCTTGTTTTGAATAAAATAGATGTCTCGCTTAGTCTTCCTAGGCAGCCTAAACGGCCTACCAGAGACCGAGTGGCTTATAAACAATAGAAATTTATTTCCCACAGTAGTGGAGGCTGAAAAGTCCAAGATCAAGGCACCAGCAGAGTTGGTGTCTGATGAGGACATGCTTCCTGCTTCATCAACACCTGTGTCCTCGAAAGGTGGGAGGGGTAGGAAGCTCTCCAGGGTCTCTTTTATAAGGACACTAATCCATACATGAGGGCTCCCCCTCATGGCCTGATCGCCTCCCATAAGCCCCACCTTCAAACACCATCACACTGGGGATCAGCCTTTAACATATGAATATTGGGGGGGGGCATATTTGGCCAACAGTAGTACATCATCCAACATTTCAATGCCTACTCAAGACAACAGGGAGCACAGTTCTGTGGGCTCCAAATCCTGTTCTGCATCAGATGGGGTACAGTTCTGATGTCATGAATTACGATCCTCCTGTAGAGGAGGGACTGTAGGGAGGGACTCCACGGATGACTTCATCAGCCTGCAATGACAGTAAGCTGGATCTTGCTAGCTCTGAGGACCAGCGTCTTCATTCAGGAGACCAAGCACCTTGCAGAGCCCCGTTTTTACAGGTATTTCACGGAGACCCAAGGGGTGTGTAAGGTGCACCCACAGGTAAGTCCTGGTTGTCATTTTATTTCAAAAGGGAAAACTAGAATTGCAGTTGTTTGCAGATGACATAATCATCCATGCAGAAAATCCAATGTAATCTACAAAAAAGCTGCTAAAACTAATGAGTGAGTTTGGTAAGATTCAAGATACAAGATCAAAGGACAGAAATCAATTGTATTTCTACAAACTGCAATGAATAGTCACAAGTTAAGTTTTTTAAACAGTTATTGGGGTTTAATTCACATAAGTCCTGGTCATCATTTGACAATGCCTCTGTCCTCCCTCACCTGTGCCACCGTCCTGTTGAACAAAGGTCACTACCATGGGCCCTGGCCATGTCAGGACTCCACTGGCGCCTGCTGTCCACTCTCCTTGTGGCCTTCCTGTGCTCTGATGACCCTGGAGGGGGAAGAGTTCACTCTTCTGGCTTTTGCTGGGTTAGGGGCTCCACTGCAGGGCTGCTTGGGCACATGAAAGGTTAGAGTTTAGTAAAGAGGGGCTTTCTTCCACAGTCCCCCTTAGGGAGCAGTCACATTGCACATTGGCAGGAGAGCTGTGTCCACACCCGTGGACTGCCACACTGCCCTCTGGAGCCAGCCGCATCCTGACCAGCCTCACCTCTGCTCCTCGAGCCCTGGCCCGAGTCGGACTCTTTCTTTCTCAGGTGTCACTCAGGTGTCACCTTCAGGTGTCACTGCTTCTCCCTGACCCCATGCTCCCATTGACCAGCTCCCTTGTTCCCTCAGGTTGTCACAGGTTTGAACCGGCCGTGGGTGCCCCTCGCATCCACCCCAGGATGCTGCCTGGTCCTCAGTGGGCACAAGGAGCCACGGAACTGAGGTGTGTTGCTGAACTTCTCTGTGGCTCCCTCTCAGCCACAGTGAGGTGGTCCACTCCGTGACACGGAGGCAAAGCTGGAGGTTCAGAGAGGACCTAACCTGTCCAGGGTCTCATGGCAGTTTATGATGGAGCCAGACCTGGTGCCATTTCCCTCTGACACTGAATTCTGTGCTGGTTCTGCTGTGTCTTCCAGAACCAACCATTTCCCGCCAGTTTCTGAAACCCAGGGTCTAAGAGGCTCTGAACCGGGAGGCTGGTGGGGGGTGGGCAGTGAAGGGGTGTTTGGTGGGTCAGTGGCAAGGCACTGTGTAAGAAAGACAGAAGCTTCCCCCATCCACATGCCGGGGCTCCAGTCCCTGCACACTCTGTCCCCAGGGCCATCCGGGGGAAGCATCTCTCCCTTAAAGCCTACTATCAGACCCAGCTTTCTACCCTGGGGCTCCTGAATTTGGACGCCCTTCACCTGCCTCCGCCCTGGGTGGTGTTGGGATGGGGTTAGGTGGGAGGGAGGCTGGCGTTTGATAGGCAGCTGGGCTCACCAGGCTGCAGGCCCGGCCCCCTCCCCGTCGCCACCCCCCCATCCCAGCTGGCTCCAGAAGGGAAGCGGGGGTGGGGGCAACTTCACAGGGAAACTTTTGTTCTTGCCCAGAACAGACACAGGCTGGGGACCTAGCTTCCCCTTGGCTGCCACGGAGACTGGGGCCACTTGAGTTCATGTTTATTTTCACAGCGTGGATTCCATGGAGATAATCGGGCCTGACAGGGAAGCCCTGGTAGAGGGCTCCGGCCTCTGTGGAGTGCCTACTATGTGCTGGGGCCAGTAGGCAGGGGCCAGTGAAATCCATAAAGCCGTCCCAGTCAAGTGAACCACACTTGACAGAGGAGGGGGCGGCCACAGTGCAGAGAGGGAAGCCACTTGGGCTAAGGTCACACAGCAGGTCGGCAGAGAACTGGATGGGGAGGCCACTGCTCCCCTGGGCTCTTTCTACCTTATGCCTGAGTTACAGGTGGAGAGCTCAGTTTCCCTGGGGGCTTCCTGGAGGAAGTACTGCCTGGCGGTCCAAACAGGCCAGGGTCTGGGAGACAGGGAGAAGAAGAGTCGGGTGTCTCTTTGAGGGGTGCTCTGAGCCTCAGTCTTCTCCTCTGTGTAGTGGGGTTGAGAACAGTGTGTGTCTCATCAGAGGGCTGTGCATTTCGATTAGGAGTAAGAACCCACTCATAAGCATTGTTAATATTAGGATTACTGCTACCCTTCTATCCCTCCCAGTCCTAAAGCCTTGGGCTTGCCATGGGCTCCAGGAATCCCCTAAAAGACCTGCCAATGCTGTTCCCAGATGGAAGCTTTTTCTGCCCTGGCTGCAGGGGATGTGAGAGGAGGGCTGAGCCATGTCTGAAATCCTGCTGCTGGTCTTCCCTGAGGAGCAGCCTGGATTTCACAGGGACTCACCCCCACCCCATCCCTGGCTGGGCACCACCCCTCACCACACTGCATTTTCCTCATGGGGCCGCAGGGCCAACAGCAGACCAGCCATCCCCCGACTAGCTCCGGCCCAGGCCTTCCCCCAGTTCCTCCCTCCATGTTATTTATTTATTTTTCTGTATTTACTTTCCCTCTTAGTTTATTTCATTTCTGAAATACATCTTGAAGCCACAAAATAGACCCAATTCACCAGGCCAGTTACGAGCACACCAGTAAGACCAGCATCTGACGTGTGAGGACCCGAGGAAACAGCCGAATCAAAAACCAAACATGGAACCAATAAAATCTTTAACCTGACACTACAAACTTCCCACAGACTTCAGAGAAATACCTCCAGAAGTGCACGACCTTTCAGTTTCTCCCCAAGGCTACCTCCTCCTCTAGCGGGGTCTTTCTAAAATACAGATTTGACCTTGTCACTTCCCGGCTTCAAAACCCTTCGATAGCTCCTCATTATTTATTATTCTTATGCGCTAACATTTATCGCAGTCCTCTGCTTCGGGGTCCCAGTGCTGAATGCCTTTCGTGCATTTGTTCCCTCGGGGCAGGGACTGCTGCTCTCCTGGTCTCAGGGATGAGGGAACAGCCACGTGGGGGGATGGCAGGGTCGCACAGCTGGTGAGTCGTGGGGCCAGGATGCAAACCCGGGTCAGTTGGAATCCAGCGCCCGGGCCTCCCCACCTCCGTGCCACACTGCGGGATTCCTCAGCCTGCCCTGGCGCTGACATCCCCCCCATCTCTGCGTGCGCCTGTGCTGCTTCTCCCTCTGCTCTCGCTGGCTTGACCCTCCTCACTCATCACTTCTGTCCCTGTCTCAGTGCAGAAGCCCCACCACCCCCATGGGCCCAGCCCTCCACCTGGCGCCACTCTGCGGGACCTCCTTGTCTCCAGGGACCTGCTTCTGTGACGTGAACTTCTGAGTTCAGAGCAGTTCTGGAAGTGGCCCGTTTTGAAATAAAAACCCTCCTTGACCTTGAGCCTCCTTCTACCGTCTTCTATCTCTCTTCCCATTTCCTGCCAAGCTTTTAAAAAGGCCAGCATGTGGCCCCCGTCTGTGCCCACCTCCTCACCCGTACCTACCCTGCAGCTCTTGGCACTCTGCCCCCTGTCCTCGCCCCTCCCCTGCACTCTGGGTCACCACCTTCTGGCGGTTCCTTCTCTAGCTACTTCTTGGCGCCTCTTCCTTTGCTCCGTGTCTTAAATTCTGGCATGCCCTGGTGTTCCAAAACAGGCCCACAGGGTTCCCTGCACTGCCCCATCCTCCTTGGGAAATGTCAGCCACTATGACCTTGGTGGGGGGGTGTCCAAACCTGCACCCCAGCCCTGGCTTCCCTCCAGAATCCCACAGCCAGCTGCCTGCTGGTGTCCTGGTGTCCTCACCTGGACACCCCATTTGTCCCTCAGGCTGAGTGCATCCCCAGTGGAGCTCCTCCTGGGCCCTCCTCTCAGGCTGCTGCTTACCAGAAGGAGAAATTGCTGCATCTCATAGACTTCTCCCTCTTCCTCTCCATTCTCTACTCCTCCGGCTCTACACTGGGCGCCTAGTCCTGTTGGTTCTACCTTACGCACGTCCTGCGTGGCCTCTTTCCTAGGCATCCCCCGACCCCTGCCCTTGTTCAGGTGCCATGTTCCCTTGCCTCCTCCCCTCTCCAGCCTTCCCCTCCAAACCCTTCTCCCCACTGTACACAGAGTGACCTTACCCAAATGCAAATGTGATTCGATTATGTCCCTTCAAGGGCTCCCTGTTGCTCTCGCAGTCAGACTCATCTCAGTAAAACCCATTATGACGTGGCCCGTGCCAGCTTCTCCCTCCTACTTTCTCCCTGGGGAATCTTAAATCAGCTCGCTACCCTCTCTCGCCAGTGTCCCACACTTGATATCCACGTGAACTACCTGTGGACCCCATCACTGGAGGCTTTCCTGCCTTCATGCCCTCGTAAGAGCTTTTCCTTCTGACTCGAACACCCTTCCTTTCTGGTCCTGCAGGCAAACTACTGTTCATATCCAAGTCTTCGCTCAAGCGCTGCCTCCCTTTGATTCCCTTGGAGGACGCAGGTGCCCCCTCTCTCAGTCCTCTTGGCGCCTATACAGGCACCAATGAAAGTAAATATTACATCATAATAGTCTTGTTCTATCTGTTTATCTCCCCCCACCCCATACTTCCACCAGGATCGGAATTACTTGAGGGCTGGATTCAGGGAGGATTGAACTCTGGGTCTCTAGCGCTTAGCCCATGGTATGACACAGAGAGAGTGACAATATTTGTTGGGTTCCCTTCAATTCAGAAAAGAGAAAAAGAAAACTGGGTTGGAGGTTTGGAGGACCTCTTCTGGAGTGGGGATGGGAGGGCCAGTACTGGGGGCTTCAAGCGGGAACCAAACTCAAACCAGCTCTCTTGGGTGGTCTAGTCTAACTTGAGCCCCCATCGTGGGGTACAGAGCATCCCATAGAGTCTTGGACTGGAAATGGAGTTCCAGCTTTGTGGATGAGCTCAGGAGTCATCCCTCTTGGAGCCAGGCAGGTCTGGTTTTAAATTTCTGCCCCTCTTCCCAGCCTTGTGGCCTTGTGCAAGTCCCTTCACCTCTCTAAAGCTGTTTCCCCTCTTGCAGCTGGAGGATGGTTATCGCCCCAGGACTGCATGGATTCCAGTAAGGCTGACACTAGTGGCTGCTCAGGAGATGTTCTTTCACACATTCCTGCAGTCTTGGGCCCCCCCTTGCTCCCCCAGGGAGACCTGGCCTGGCTGAGGGTAGTGATCAGTAATGGTAGCTACTTTTATTTTCCACTTGTGCTAGGCACTGTGCTCAGGGCCCTACCTGAATTCTCCCATACCGTCCTCCCCATTTGCCAGTGAGGAAGCTTAGGTTCAGAGAGGTCAGTCTGTTTGCCCAAGGTCACAAAGGCAGTGATGGATGCTGGGATTTGAAAGCAGGCCAAGCTCTTAACAGCTGGTCTGGTCTGTGTGTCCTTCCGGGCCAGGCTCGCCCAGACGGCTCCTGGTCCCGGTAAGGCTCAGCTTCCCTCCTAGTTCTCCCAGCCAGGCAGCCTTTGCCTGCTCCCCCCACCTCCCCTCTGCCCACTGCTAGATCTGTTTAAACTAGCTGAGCAGGGAAAGGTGGGGAGGCCGCAGAGAAGGTACGGAGATGTTTGTTTTCCTTGGGGGTTTATATCAACATTGGTCTTGACATTTCGCCTGTTATTATGTGTGGTTCTTTAGAGGGTGAAATAATATTTTCTTTTGCTTGAGAAAAGGACAAAGTTCAGACAGAGCTCTTGGCCCCAAATGGATTTTCCTCCTTCTCTGCTTTCCATGTGCCATAGCGACTCCGAGTCCTCGGAGCCACCCCTGCGGGGAGGCATGGTCCCCGGGCTGCGGATATCCCCTGCTTGCTGGGGACGCACCGGGGTGTTGTAGATTTGCTTCAGGCCGCAGACTCCATCCAGGGGACGCTGTTGGTGGGTCGCACCTGCTGGTCTCTCCACACACGTCTGTGGTGGAGGCTTCTGTGTGCTGTGGCTCGGTCCTTCCACATCTGTTTGCCTTTCTCAGACGCACGAGGGCGGCTGGGTCAGGACACTCACCATGCCCCCACCCCGGGACACACCCGGGGGTGGTGCACAGGGGTCATGCTCACAGTGTGGGTGGCACACTGGAGATAAAGCCCCAAAGCTCCAGAGATCCTTCCCAGGTTTCACGACCGTGTGCTTTAACTGGGCGCCTGGAGACCTAGACATTCTCCCCGATGCATGGAGAGAATCCCTAACCTCCAGACACATCCTGGTTCTTCGAGTTCTGTGCAGCCTGCTGGAGGGCAGACGCGCACGGGGCTGTCGGCGTCCCGAAGACCTTGTTCTTTGGGTACATCCCCTCGGTGTGCCACAGGTGACAGCCACAGGATGGCCACCGCCCCGGCTTAGCCTGCCAGGGCTGCTGGGAGATACTGCCACCAACGAAGTGGCTTAAAATAACAGAAATTTATTCTCTCTCAGTATCTGGAGACCAGAGGTCTGAAACCAAGGTATTGCCAAGACTGGTTTCTTCTCTCTCCCTCCCTCCCTCCCTCCCTCCCTTCCTTTCTTCCCTCCTTCCTTCCCCCTTCTCTCCTTCCTTTCTTTCTCCTTCCTTCCTTCCTTTTAAAAAATGATTTATTTATGTATTTTTAAGTCATCTCTATACCTAACATGGGGCTTGAACTCACTGCCCTGAGATTAAGAGTCGCATGCTCCTCTGACTGAGCCAGCCAGGAGCCCCAGGATGGGTTTCTTCTAAGGCCCCCAGGGATCAGTTTGCTGTCCTTCTCTTGGGTCTGCCAGAAGCTCTGAGTGCTCCTGGGCTTGTAGCTGCACCACTCTGATCTCTGCCCCTGTCTGCACGTGGCCTTCTCCCTCTGTGTGTCTCGAGTGGTTCTGTGTCCCTCTTCCTTCTTACAGAGTCACCAGTCATTGGACTCAGGGCCCACCATCATCCAGTGTGTCCTTATCTTAACATAACTTATTATATCTGGAAAGCCCCTATTTCCAAATAAAGTCACAGGCTGAGATTCCTGCTGGACGTGAATTCAGGGGTACTGTCCAACCCAGGACAGCCCCCATTCCTTGAGCTCTCTCTGTGAAGAAAGTCCTACATTACCTCATTTAGTCCCCCTGAAAGCTGAAGTGGTTGGTGTTGTCCTCTCCATTTTAGAGATGGGACAGCTGAGGCTCAGAGGGGAAG
This sequence comes from Lutra lutra, assembly GCF_902655055.1. NCBI lineage: Eukaryota > Metazoa > Chordata > Mammalia > Carnivora > Mustelidae > Lutra > Lutra lutra. The sequence continues at coordinate 87,063,681 of NC_062290.1, read as the reverse complement.
CTTCGTTTGCCCAGGGGTGCACAGCCACTCGAAGGGGGTCTGGGCTTCAACCCTAGGACTCCTGGGGTCCTGTCGCCGTGCCGCCCTGTGCAGCAGGAGGCTGAGGACACATTCCATAAACACTCCACATCCTCTAGCTCAGGGCTATTCGACCATGGCTTCACTGACATTTAGGACGGATTAATTCTTTTTTTTTAATTTTTAAAATTAATTTAATTAATTTATTTTTAAAGATTTTATATTTATTTATTTGAGAGAGAGAAACAGCACCTGAGCAGGGGCAGAGGGAGAGGAAGAGAGAGAAGTGGACTGCCCTGCTGAGCAGGAGGCCAGAGGCGGGGCTCGATCTTAGGACCCTGGGATCATGATCTGAGCCGAAGGCAGATGCTTAACTGACTGAACCACCCAGGTGCCCTTAAAATTAATTTATTTTTTAAATTTAAATTCAGTTAACCTATACCGTAGTATTAGTTTCAGTGATTCAACAGTTTTCTGTAACACCCAGTGCTCATCACATCACGTGCCCTCCTTGATGCCCATCACCCGTTACCTCACTCCCACACCCTCCCCTCCAGCAACCCTCAGTTTGTTTCCTATGATTAAGAGTCTCTTATGGTTTGTCTCCATCTCTGATTTCATCTTGTTTTATTTTGCCTTTCCTTCCCCTAGGCTCCTCTGTTTTGTTTCTTAAATTCCACATATGAGTGAAATGATATGATAATTATCTTTTTCTGATTGACTTATTCTGCTTAGCATAATACTGTTTAGAACCATCCATGTTGTTGCAAATGGCCAGATTTCATTTTTGTTGGCTGCGTAATATTCCACTGTGTGTATATGTGTGTGTGTGTGTGTGTGTGTGTATCACCTCCTCTTTATCCACTCATCTGGGACTAGACTGATAAAGTCTTTATTGTGAGGAGCTGTCCTGTGTGTGGAAGGATGCCCATAGAACCTCCCTCCAGTTGTGGCCACCACAAATGCCTCTGTATGGTGCCACCTGGGCCCTGACATTGCCCTCAGGAGAGAACCACCACTATGGGGCAGAGGTGGTCTGTTTGAGGGGACCGGGGCTTGCCTCTCAGGTGTGACAGTGAAGGTTCGGGGTCATAACAGGGTGACAGTGAAGATGATGACAGTGAAGACAGAAGAAGACAGAGACAGTGATGACAAAGCATGTGACAGTTGCCCTAGCCTATGGCACTCCAAGCCCTGAGGAACCCAGGCTGCGAGGCTGGTGAATGTGATCATAGCAGCACAGCACCTGTGGACCCAGCCGCTTACCTTTGCCACTTTGCAAAAGAGAAAGTCCGTGTTGTCAGCTTCCCCAGGGTGCTCCCTGGGGCCTGGTGATACTTCCTAATATCCCAGGGGTTTAGAAGCTCCAGGCCATCCAGGCTCCCAGGGATGGTGGTGGGGCAGTTAACTGTACTCAGAATGGCTCAAAATGCTGACGGCCACCAGTTTCATAGTTGCTTCTTTGGTGACCTTTTTCACCTTCAAGGGCCAGCACCTATCTGGGATCCAAAAGGTAAAAATTTTATTTTTAAGAAGAGCAGCATCGTTTCTCCCCAGCATAAAGGCCTATGAGCTTACTAGATGGTCTGTGCTAAAAGTGTCTGGTCCCAGCCGTTAGACGGAGCATCAGGGTTTCCCAGGCTCCCGCTCTGAGAGCAGCAGTCAGGCTTCGGCAGGGGCCTTTCAATCGACAAACATTTACTGAGGGTGCCTGGGTGGCTCAGTGGGTTTAAAGCCTCTGCCTTCGGCTCAGGTCATGATCCCAGGGTCCTGGGATCGAGTCCCGCATCGGGCTCTCTGCTCAGCGGGGGGACTGCTTCCCCCCTCTCTCTCTGCCTGCCTCTCTGCCTACTTGTGATCTCTGTCTGTCAAATAAATAAATACAATCTTAAAAACAAAAAACATTTACTGAGCCCCAAGTATGTACCAGGCCCAGTTTCAGGTGCTGGGGATGGGACGCACATGGACTTGAGCATGATCATAGAAGCATAGAAGATGCTGTGAAAAGAGGATGCCAGTGCTGACCTGGGGGGACTTGAGGGCTGGGAGGACCCTTCTGGAACGGGCAGGCAGAGGGGGGCCTCTGTCTTCGCCTGGGTTCCCCAGAAAGTAGGGCCTGAGACAGAGCTTCAGTGAAAGTACTTTATGGGAACGAGGGACACAGCGTGACTCAGAGAGGAGGGAAAGCCGGCACGAGGATGTGTCGTCAAGGTGACCCCTGCCATCAAGGGACACATGTCTCAGTCCCATAGGACAGGGGTGGGTGTTGTGTTTCTTCACCCCATCAGCCCTCATGGGTCAGAGGCATGTCCCCTTCACGGCTCAGTGGTCCCCCCCACCGAGCGTCATCTCCAGGAAGAGATGACCACATTTGGGTCGCTGATGAGTGAGTTCTGAGTGGGTTTCACTGTGCAGCATGCGGGGAGAAGCCTTAATGCTGAAGTGAGGCGGATAGTGCGGTCCCGCCCGAGGGAGGCTTTGTCCCATCGTCCCTGTGTGGCTGCAGTAGAGGCCGCAGAGCATGCTGGCTCCTGAGTGCTACAGAGTATCCAAATGGCATTTCTGAGGAGGTGGCATCTGGGCTGGAACCAAGGAGAGAATGAATTAGCCGGGTGCCTGACCCTCGAGGCCACCTGTGAGGATGCCTAGAGAGAACATATGGTTGTAGGTTTTTTTTCTTTTAGTACAGAAAGAAATAGAAGTGTTAAATTTTTTTTTTAATTCACCATGAATTTCAGAAAGGTAGAGTATTTTTTAATCTTTTCATTATCAGGGGACAGCTGACATACAATGTTATTTTCAGGCATACGACAGTGATTCTGTACATGACACAGGGGTGGCCACGAGAAGTGTTACCACAGAAAGAACAGGTAGTGTGGCTTTTACTGGTCACGTCTTGACCTTTGCAGGGACTTTGTGCCAAGCCTTGTGAGCCTCACTGGTTTCTGAGACCACACAGAACCAGCGCTGCGTCCTGCCGAGATATAGCCGATGGGAAGTGCCCGTTGGGAAGTGAGAGACACACGGTGAGTAAGCCGGGGTGTGAGTGCCCACTGGAAACTTCATGATATGGTGTAACCTGTAGATACGTAGATATGCTGGCTGCTCTCCAGCAGTGCTGTCCCACCGAAATGTATAAAATACATGCACTTTTAAAAGAAATATTTTATTTATTTGACAGAGAGAGAGAGAGGCAGGGGCAGCGGGAGAGGGAGAAGCAGGCTCTCCACCAAGCAGGGACCTCCATGCTGGGCTGAAGCCCGATGTGGGGCTTGATCCCAGGACTCTGGGATCATGACCCGAGCCAAAGCCAGACATCTAACCAACTGAGCCACCCGGGCACCCACTGCACCCCAGTATACGCGCTTTAAAGTTTTCTAGGAGGCATTTAAAAAAGAAAGATGACAGTCATTTTAATAAAATGTATTACTTAATGTATAAAAATGTTGTCATTTCAATACAAAAAATGAACGAGACCGTTTATATTCTTTCAGCTATATCATGTGTGTGAAACCTGGTGTGTAATCTGGAGTATCTAGCGGACACGTCGGGAGACACCGGCCGTGTTTCAGGGCCTCAGTAGCTCCGTGTGGCTCGTGGCTCCTGTTGGACAGCCTAGCTCTAGACATAAGAAATAGTAAAGCCAAAAAAAAAAAAAAAAAAGAAATAGTAAAGCCATCTCCCTATGCCCTTTCCCCAGTTTTGCTCCAGTGGGAACATAGCCGCACCAGGAAACTGACACTGATGTGATCCACAGGGTTCACTCAGGTCCCCCTATTTTACATGTGGTCATGCATGTGTGTGTGTGTGTGTGTATCTAGTTTTGTGCCATTTTATCACAAGTGTAGACACGTGTAACCACCACTGCAGTCAATGTACAGACCAGTTCCCCTGCCACAGGACCCTCCTGTGTCCTCTTTTAACCATGCTCCTTCCTTCCTGCACCTCCCATTTTTACCTCTGGCAACCGCCGATCTGTTTTTCATTTCTGAAGTGTTGTCAATTTCAAAACCATAAATGGAATCATATGATACATGACTTTGTGGGACTGGCTTTTTTCGCTCAGCGCCGTTTCCCAGAGACATGTCCAAATTATTGTCCGTATCCACAGCTCCTCACTGTTTTTTGCCGAGTAGTACTCTAGTACTACTCTACTCTAGTAGTAGTACTCTACACCCTGACTTAGCGACTGACCTCCTGCAGCCGGTGGCTGTTTGTGTGTTCACATGGGCCCTTCACAGCCGTTCTCCCTTGGACGGTTGAGTAGAAGTCCCATGGCTCATAGCCAGACAGGCTCTGAGCACTTTATAGTGATTAGTATTTAAATGACAGAGGGTAAAGGTTAAGATTAGGATAAAGATTGAACAAGATAATTCATATAGTGTTTAGCAGTATGACTGGCGAGTAATATGTACCTGGTGAGCATTAACCAAGATAAAGTTATTTACAGAAGTGAATGGGGGGGGGCACCTGGCTGGCTCAGTAGGTTAAGCCTCTGCCTTCGGCTCAAGTCATGATCTCAGGGTCCTGGGGTTGAGTCCCCCATTGGGCTTTCTGCTCGGTGGGGAGCCTGTTTCCTCCATTCTCTCTCTCTGCCTCTCTGCCTACTAGTGATCTCTCTCTGTCAAATAAATAAATAACATCTTTTTAAAATAAAGTGAATTGGGGTTTGCTCTAATGCACAGAAAGCAGAGGCTTGGGAACTCCCAGTGCACGATCACTGAGCACAATCTTTTCTCCTGTAGATGTCCCAGACCGGGTTGCCCAGTGTTGCCGGCTGGGAAGCAGAGAACATGGATTCAAATTTGGCCTGACTCTAGGTTCTGCACGTTGCTCCATTTGCCCTGAATTCAGAGGCTGGGGAAGACCATCTTTGCTGGCCTGATGGGTCCCAGGACCCTCAAAGGAGCCCGCTGAGGCCACCTTCTCCATCCTCACACCTACCCTGCTGCCTCTACCCACCCCGCCCAGCCTCTGCTCTGCTCTCTCCTGCTCCTCGGGGTGGTCATGTCCTAACACCTGCTATGCCAGGCACTGCTCTCCATCTGCCTGTGCTCAGAGGTCCAGCCCCTCTGCTGTGAGGTTCCACCCAAGCCGCCCAAGCCACCTGCACACAGACAGTGGCATTTGTGCAACTGCTGTAAATTGTCGCCCACTGTACACCTGTCCTCTGTGCACGAAGTTCAAGATCAGCACGGGTCCCCCATCCCTCCCCGGCAGCCTCCCCGTCTCTATCAAGGTGAGTCCTTCCTGCTGCTCGCTCAAGCCAGAGGCCTTGCCTTTTGCTTTCACTTCACACTCCACCCCATTGGGAAACCTCCTCAGCAGTCCCCACCCCCCACCCCAGGTCTATTCCGACTCAGCACATCTCCCACGCCCTGACTGCTTCACTTGGGTCTGGTCCAAGGCACTGTCACCTTCTGCTCGAAGGAGAGCAGTGGCCTCCTAACCGGCCTCCATGCTTGTAACCGCGTTGTAACGCACCCCTGTCCCCACCCCAGCACTCCTCATCTCCTTCCCTGCTCTGTTTTCCCTGGAGCACCCAGCACCAGCTAACCTACGATATTCATTGCTTATTAATCTTGTCTAGTGCCTGTCCCCAACTTATTAGAACACAAGTGCCATGAGGACAGGGATATGGGTCTCTGCTGTGTCCCTAGAACAGCACCTGCTGAGTTGCAGGCCTGGGTATCTGCTTCCTGAAGGCCTTCCCTTGGCACGCACAGCTTAGGTTGTGTTTGCCTGGGCACAGCGGTCCTTGTTCCACAAGTGAAACTCCCGACGCACACTGGAATCACTGGCTGAGATTCAGGTTGTCCCCTGCTCCAGGCACTGGGCTCACGCCCTGTGACGTTGTCATGGTTACCAGAAGTCCTGAGTGGCCCTGGATGTAGGTCTCTCCTCACCGGGGGCCCATTCACCAGGGATTTGGCCCTGGTTGGCTGCAAAATTGGCACTCACAGGACAGTGACACTTGTCAGTCAACCCAGGCCATATGTTAGCAACCACGCTGGTTTCCAACTGCCAGATGCCATTGGATGCCCTGGGGGCTTCCCCTTGAGTTGGGTTCCTTGCACCCCGTTACTTCCAGGAGGGCCACCAGAGCCTGCAGAGTTGCAGGGACGCGATCAGACAATTCAACAAAGCGCTGCTGTGTGCTGTGCCTTAAGTGGCTCCTTCTATCCACCGTGGGAGGCAGGTACGGCCATCAGTGTCCCCTCACTTGAGCTCCTGTGAACCAGACCAACTGTCCAAGGGCTCCCACCAAGTGCAAGGTGAGCCAGCTGCGTGGTGCCAACACCTGCGGGGCAGGGGATGGAGGGGGAAGCGGGGGCTTTGGGCTAATGTCTGCAGGTCACAGGCTCCTGCAGGATCTGCATGCCCCCGAGTCCCCAGAGCCACCCACAGGCCACCTAGGATGAGATGGGAACAAGAGGCTGGGGTGGGGGTAAAGGTACATTCGGGTCCTTCCAGATGCTCCCAGGAACTCAGCTTTGCATGGGTATTTCCACTCCCTGTCCCTTATGGTTCCATCTGCTTCTGAAATGTGGGGGCTGCAGGAGGAAGGGTAAGCCCCCCACTGCGTGGCCTGCCCAGTGTGGTTTGGGTTCCCAAAGAGGGCTTGGCTTCCCCTCTCGCCGCGTTGGGATACCGACTGCTCAGAGCGTGAGCGCCATCCCTGGGCAAGGGCAGACCAAGGCTGTGCTGCAGATGGCATGACCAGGGCCATGGGGACAGAGACAGGGGGGAGGCTGAGGTCACACGGGGGCTGGGGAATGCAGGGGACGGTACCAGGTCTGATTCTCCATGGGACAGAGTCACGGGTACAGTAGAGTATGGCTGGGGACCAAGAGACAGGACTCTCTAGTGGGGACACAGTGCCTAGCTTAGAGCTGTTCCCAGGGCTCCCATCCCCTCCCTACCTCAGGTCTCTCCCCCTATCCTCTCCCCCCACCCCTGCCTTACCCAGTCCAGGCACTGCTCCCCACGCTCTGTCTGTCGCTGCCACTGTCTGACACGCCTTTGAAATCTTATCTCTCATCTTGTTCTCTGTTTCCTCCCTGTCCAGGCCTCATCTGTCTCCTGCCTCCCACCCACCCCCCCACCTGCTTCCCATCTGTGGCCCCTCCCCCTCTCCCTGCCCGCTGGCCACTGTCTCTGTCCTGGCCTGTCCTGTCAGCCCTTCCCTACGTCTCCAGGGGAGATCTCAGGGTTGTGGGTGAGACCCTGCCTGTGCCTGCTGCCTTCTGCATGTCCCCCGTCCCTGCCCCCAGCTCCCTTCCTTAGGCTTCCTTCCCTCCACTGGCCCTGACCCAGTCCTCAACCCCTCAGGCTCTGTGGTCAGTTGCCGGAGCTTCCTGAGGGCTGGATCCCAGGGCCCCTCTGCAGGCCTTCTGACCTTTTCAGCAAAGGCCACTCCTCCCCTCCTTGAACTTGCCCAGCCCAGCCTTTGCCTGTATCACATGAGTCACAGATGCCTGGGGTTCTGTCTCCAATCTGTGGCCTCCTCTGGGGCAGGGACAACTCCCCCTGTATTCTTTACAGATGGGGAAACTGAGGGTTGGTGAGCAGGGGCACTATCCCTGGTTCTTCCTAGGTCTGACTCCATTGCAGCCTTTAGGCCTCAGTGTGTGGGCCGCCCCTCAGTGAGGTCATCCTGACTGTTTGCCAGAACACGGCTTCCCACCCCCAGTGCCCACATACTGTCCACCCCAGCACCCTGGTTTCTTTTCTTTTGGGGCACGACCTTCCACTTTACTGGGAAAACAGGGGATGTCCTCACCCTCCCAGGGACCAAGGGCACCTGACATTGGGCCAGCCTCGGTGTCCACAATGCCCTGGGGGCCCCGACAGAGGCCTCCAGCTTCCTGCCCCTGTTTTGGGGGACCAGCTGCCTCCAGAAACCTCTGTTCTATGGAATCAAACCCGGAATGTAGAGCCACACAGCTGCTTGCATTCAGGTCCCAGCCCTACTATTTAGCAGCTGAGTGCATGCAGGCAAGTAAGCCCTTCTCTTCGGGCTGCGCAGTGCCTGCACCTGTAAAATGCCCAAGAAGGTGATAAGGGTGCCTGTCTTGGGTGTGTTGTGAGAATTACATGAGTTAATGTATACAAGACATCATGCAGCAGGACCAGCACATAGTAAGTGCTCAGTAAATAGCCCTCCTTGCTTCCAAGTGCCACAACAGCAGCAAAAATGTAGCAGCCAATCATGTCCTTGAAATTGAAGGTAACAGTGCCCGGATGTACTGACATCCTTTGCCATGACCCCATCCCTCCTGAGTGCTTTACAACCTCAGTCTCTTTGAGGGTCCTCTCAACAGCCACTTGGATGTGGGCTCTTGCTCCCATCTTCCAGACGAGCAACCCAGACACAGAGGGCAGAGACCCACCAGGTCACACCTCAAGAAGTCAAGAGGCAGGATATGGAGGCCAACAGTGGGGCTTTCAGGCTGTAGGATGCCGGCTCAGGTGGACCTGGGACCAGTCACGTGGTCTCTCAGCCTTAGCTTATCTGTCTTAAAATGGGGATAATTGGTCTTACCTCACCAAGGCACCGTGAGAATCTGGTGATGTCTGTGGGCTTACTCAGTGATCACTCAGTGAACGGTGGCTGACGGCAGAAGCTCAGGGCTGGGGTTTGCCCCTGGTCTGTTGACCCTGAGTCTGAGCCTTCCCTTCCCACTCCGTGGCCCGGACTTCTAGGAGCACATGCGGCCCCATCGTGCTCTGTTAGGGATGCTCAGGCCTCTGAAACCACGCGTACGTCAAATGCGGCTTCTGGGGAGGTGAGGGCTACTGTCCCATTTGGAAGCAATTGGGGCCTGAGTCTCTTGGGTCTCGAGTCCATGTTGAACTTATTTGAGGCATTTGTGTCTTCAAAGTCGAAACCTAAACAAGGAAGGGAGTGTAACAGAGTGTTTTGCTGTTCGTTCAGCTTGTCCTCCTCTGAAGGGTATCCCTGGTGGGCTCTTCAATGGCTGCACGGAACAGGCCTGCCTGGGTGGGCACTGAGCTCCTGGGCATGAGCCCTCTGCCCGCAGGGACCAGCCACGTGTCTTAGCCAGAGGACAGCTCCGAAGCACACAGACCGGGACCCCTTCTTGGCTGTGGGATGTCGAGCAAGCACGTATCGGAGCCTCTGTTTTCTCACCTGGAACACACAGCAAATATTCTCTGCCTTATGGGTTTGTCTGGAACTGAGGGGTTTCCTGAGATGCAGGACTTTCAGCGCTAAAACCTGGAAAGTTCCAGACACAGCGGGATGAGTTGGTCACTTACAGGGTTGTGGTGAGGACAAAAAGGGCCTCCAGAGCAGTGATGGCTGTGTCTTGTGTGCACCGCACCTCACAGTTTTTGTCCCCTTTCAACTCTTGTCATTTCACAAGCTGGCCAGGGACCCTACTGATTCCCCTCCTTTACAGAGGAGAAAACCGAGGCTGAAGAGAACAAGCAGCAGCATATCCAGGGTGGGATGGGGTGACTTAGAGTGAATGACTAAATAGCACAGGTACGGAAGTCACCCCTACATCTGGAGGGTGGCACTGTGTGGGAGCGTCGTGCCATGAGGTAGTGGAGATGAGAGATGGGAGCCTCAGGGCTGCCGGCCAGAAGGGAGGTCCTAACTTCTGCTCTCGCCTTCTCCCCCTCAGGGTGGTGAAGACCAAAGGGCCGTGCAGGCGACACTCTGGAGAGAGCCAGACACTTGGCCTCCTGCTTACAGGCCTTATCCTCAAACTCTCACTTGCCCAAGCCCTCTACTGCCACTGTGTTGGGCTTCGATTTCCTCTGCTGTAAGGGGTGAGTGACCTAGCAGTGGCTTTTAAAAAGAAGATTGTAATGGATAAGAACGGTATAATTCACAAATCGTTTTCCCCTCCAGCATCCCACTGAATCCTCACAATAACACCAGCTTGAGAAGTGGCTGTGATTCTCCCCATTTTCCCGATGAGGAAACTAAGTCTTGGGTGAGGGAGGAAGTCACCCAGAGCCATGCAGGAAGCGGGGGCAAGACTGAGGAGCGAGGCTGATGGGACCAGACAAGCCCTAGAGTCTACCCCATGTCCCCATGCCTGACTGCCTTTCAGCCTGTCACCCTCCTGACGCTGCCCCAGGACAGACTTTTGTCCTTCGGGGCTCCACTGAGAGCCCACTGGCTCTATGCCCCACCTTTTTTGCCTGCCTCCCCTCCCCGCTTTCCATTGTGCTTATCACCAGCAGAAATCAAAATAATTGATTTTCTGACTTTTCCATTTCTCCCACAAAAATGTCAGTTCCAAGAGGTCAGGGACTCTGTCTTTTGTTCACAGCAAAATTCCCATGCCTGGCACAGAGCAGGCCTTCTGTAAACTGTCAAATGATTTGATTATCTTCTAATCATTAGAACAAATGAAACTTGGTGTCCCACAGTCCTGGTTGTGATGTGATGCAATGCCTGATTCATGCCAGCAGATGGCAGCAGAGAACAAGGTACCTGATGGGTGGAGCCCAGGTGAAGTTCACAGGTTTGACTTCAGAGTGTGGGTACTTGTGTGTGTGTGTGTGTGTGCATCTGAGTGCGCACGCATACGTGTGTGTTGCATGTACTGTCTTCTACCTCCTCCCCCTAACCACTCTTCAGGCCTGCAGATCCCAACCCGATAGGAGGTCTTTTCCAAACCGTATAATAACAGCTATTACTGATTAAGTACAGAATTGCTATGTGCCGGGCATCATATATGCGTCTTCTCACCGGACCCCCCCATTAGCCCTGTTATTAATCTCATTCTGCAGACAAGGAAACTGAGACACTCCAGGTCACACAGCCAGCGAGGAGCCAGGAGTGTTAGAACGGGATCGTTCCCGCAACCTCTGCGAGGTAAGATCTCTGAGCTTCAGTTGCCTGTTAGCAGACTTGGGGGCCACCCCAGGAGGACAAGGGCCACCTTGTCTCTGGAGGTGTGCAAGCTGAGCCAGATAAACGTCCACCAGCAAGTGCCCAAAGCCATCCTGGCCAGGTATAGCTGGATACATAATTTTCAGAACCCAGCACAAAATGAAGATGTGGGACCCACGGCTCAAAAATTATTATAGATTTCAGGGCAGCAACAGCACAGCATGAAGCCAAGCCTGGGGCCCTTCGAAGTAGCAGGCCCTGTGTGACTGTACAGGTTGCATGTCTTTTGGGTCTGAGGCAGGTGTGTGAGGACCAGGTTTCAGGAGCCCCTGGGACATCACCAGCCCAGCTCTGCAGGAGCTCAGGGAAGAAGTCCCCCTCAGCACATTGCTTCTCATAAGACGGACCCAGCATCCCGGCACCTTTTATCTTCCTTCCCTGGTGGTGATTTATGTCCATGTGAAGGGCTGGGGCAGCCTCAGAGGCACAAGTCCCATTTGATGGTCCATGAATCTTTCATTTGCGGATCCTCTGGCCACTCTCTGCGTGGCCCGGCAGACCCACCACTTCCTTTCTGCCAAGTAAGGATTAGAAAGCCATAAAACAAGGAACCCAAACCTCTGGTCAGAGGAGCACACACATGGGCGTCAGATGCGCTGGCTGACTGGCAGGGATGGACAGAGGCTGCAGGACTCCAGCTCCAGAAGGGGACCTCGCTCCTTGGGGCCACCATTTCCAGTCTCCTGTCCCATGTAGAGAGGACTTCCTAGCCACACTGGGGGCAGATTCGTTCAGGGTCACCCCCAGAGGGAAAGGTCTTGGCTGGGGCCAGGGCTGAAGGTGGTCCTGGTGTGGTCAGGGAGTAAGGATGCTGAGGGTGAGCTGAGTGTGAGGGCTCTGGTGAAGTTCAGGTGGGAAGAGCTGAACACCTATTACATGCTGGGCAGTTAATGCAATATTGTTCTCATTTCTCACAGAGTTGTTCCCATCTGAATAGGGTAGATGAAGAACCTGGGGCTCAGAGAGGGTGAGGCCACTTGCTAAGGTCACACAGCCAGAAGTGATGGCTTTTAGGATTTCAGTCCAGATGAGCAGCAAAGATTTGTCCCAAGGAGAAACTTTTAAGTCATAATATTTGAAAAACACGTTTCTTATTTCTTGGTTGTGATCTATTTTTTTTTTTTTAAATTCAAAGTTGTAAAAAGCATGTGGAACACAATTCAAAAGTGGTACAAAATGGGGTGCCTGGATGGCTCAGTGGGTTAAGCCCCTGCCTTCGGCTCAGGTCATGATCTCAGGGTCCTGGGATCGAGCTCCGTGTCAGGCTCTCTGCTCAGTGGGGAGCCTGCTTCCCCCTCTCTCTGTGCTTGCCTCTCTGCCTACCTGTGATCTCTCTCTCTGTCAAATAAAAAAACAAACAAAACAAAACCATTGATTAAAAAAAAAGTGGTACAAAATAATATTAAAGTTTATGTCTTCTTCTTCTTTTCCTATTGTACTTCCTGCTTTTTTAAAAAAGCCTCCCTGCCTTTTTTTTTTTTTTTAAAGCCTCCCTGCTTTTAATTCTTTTGAGTATATTCTCAGAGGTGGAATCACTGGATCGTATGGTCCAACTTCATTCTTTTGCACGTAGATACCCAGTTTTCTCCACGTCATCTGTTGAAAAGACTGTGTTTTCCCCATTGACTAGTCTTAGCATTTTTGCTGAAAATCATTTGACCATACACATGAAGACTTATTTCTGGATCTTCTATTCTATCTCGTTGCCTTATATGTCTGTCTTCACGCCAGTACCACACTGTTTTAATTAATGTAGCTTTAGAGTAAATTTTGAAATCAGGAAGTGTGAATCCAACTTTGTTCTTCTTTTTCAGGGTTGTTCTGGCTATTTGAGGTTCCTGGAGATTCTATATGAACTCTAGTTTTAGGGATAAGTTTTCTATGTCTGAAAAAAAGTTGTTGAGATTACATTAAGTATGTAGATTGTCTTGGGTAGTATTGATAACTTATTTTTTTAAGATTTTATTTATTTGACAGAGAGAGACACAGGGAGAGAGGGAACACAAGCAGGGGAAGTGGGAGAGGGAGAAGCAGGCTTCCTGCTAAGCAGGGAGCACGATATGGGACTCAACCCCAGGACCCTGGGATCATGACCTGAGGCGAAGGCAGATGCTTAACGACTGAGCCACCCAAGCTCCCTATTGATAGCTTAAAAATATTAATTATCCTATCCATGAACATGGGATATCTTTCCATTTATTGTCATCTTTAATTTCTTTTTAGGAATGTTTTGTAATTTTTATCATACAAATCCTTTAGCTTCTCAGTTAATTCTTAAGTATTTTATTCTTTTATTAATGCTTTTATAACTGGAATTGTTTTCTTAATTTCCTTTTGGACTGTCCATTGTTGGTGTACAGAAATGCAACTGATTTTTGTGTGTTGACTTTGTTTCCTCCTTTGCTGAATTTATTAATTCTAACTATGTTTTGCCTGTACACATGTGTAATTTCAGGGTTTTCAACATATAAGATCATATCACCTGTGAGCACAGATAATTTTACTTATTCCCTTCTAGTTTGGATGTCTGTTAGTCCTTTTTCTTGTCTAATTGCTCTGGCTAGCATACCCAGTACTATCTTGAATGGAAATGGCAAAAGCAAGACTCCTTGCCTTGTTTTTGCTCTTAGGGAAAAGTTTTTAGTTTTTCACCATTGGGTATGATGTTTGCTGTAGGTTTTTCATATATGGCTTCTATTATATTGAGGTAGTTTCCTTCTATTCCTAGTTTTTTTGAGTGTTTCTTTTGTTTTAATCATGAAGGTGTATTGAATTTTGTTGAATGTTGTTTCTGCATCAACTGAGATGATCATGTGTGTTTTCCCCCCTTCATTATATTAATGGGGCACATTACATTGATCAGTTTTAAATCAAACCACCCTTGCCTTCCAGGAATAAATTCCATTTGGCTACCGTGTATGGTCCTTTAAATATGTGGTGCAGCACATTTTACACTTGAGATTCAATATTATAGATGTGCTTGACTGTTTAATATCCATCTCTTCCCATTGTGTTGGGCTCATTGAAGGTAGGGACCAGGTCAATCTTATTCACCACTTTTTCCCCAGCACCATGCACAAGGCTTGGCACAGAATAGGCTTCACTAAAGAATGAATGAATGAGCAAATAGTAAAATGACAGACAGAAATTAACCCAAGTAGATAACAATATGGGATTTCGTGTGATTTAAGTCTTCTTTTTATACTTTTCTTTTATACATATTTATCCTGATTTTATTTTATAATCAAGTAAAACTAAGCTATACATTATTTTGATGGTAGAATGAGAGATAGCTCTGGGTGCCCAGAGGAGATAGGATTGAAAGTCATAAGATCAGGACAGGAAACCCAACAAGGAGGCTGCTGGGATGCCCAGGTGTGGGGTGATGTCAGGGGAGTGAATACAAGGGACTATGGGGACCAGAGCCTCAATTACCTGCTTGAGAAATGGGGCCAATAGCCAACTCATATACTTAAATTATAAAGGTCAAATGAAAACGGCCATCGTTTATTGAAACGTATTCCATGTCCTTGACTGTCTTACTTAATGCCCCCATTCCCAGTTGAGGATTATTATCTTTATCTTCCATGTGAGGAAACTGAGGCATGGTCCATTCAAATCCTAGCTCAGCCATAATATAATATAATATAACATAATATAATATAATTAAATATAATATAATACTCTGGCCCACAGTAGTTAGATTCTGAGCTTCAGTTTCCCTGTTATGTATAATGAGATAACAACAGTCCCTACTTCTTGGGGTGTTGTGAGAGGTCACTAGCACCGTGCACAAAAAGCTTGCAGATTACCTACCAGGATGGTCCAGGAAACACAAGCTGTCCATCATCACCATTTACCCAAAGCTGTGAAACTGTCATCCCAGAGTCACACGGCAAACAAGTGGCCACACCAGGATTCAGCCCAGGTTTCTCTAACCCCAGAGCCCAGCTCCTTCTAGTTCCTGGTGTGAGGGGCTCCCCGGTCCGGTAAGAGCTCTGGGTGGCAGGTGCCTATGTGGAGCTTACTAAGGCTGCGTGTGAGAGGGCTCTGTCCAGTGCTTCTCCCTGGTGATCCAGTGTGGACAGGGGAGCGGTCAGCAGTTGTGGCCCCGTGGGGGATTTTGCGGGGACTATGTTCAATGCAGCAAGCGGTTTCCCAGCAACCCACGCGCCACTAATGGGCCTCCCTTCATCCAACAATACACTGAGATAACAGACAGATTTAATTAAAAAGAACACGCGTCCTCCTCTGCAGGGCGGCCATGGCCAGGGTGTGGGGCCCGCAATTACAACTTAGCTCTATAGTGTCAACACACAGGCGTGGGTGCCAGGAGCTGGTGCGTTTTCTAAAAAGAACACCCCCACCCCCACACGCCCACATTATTTATTGAGTTAATTTTGTTCTCTGGCCACAGGGTGAACCGACTCTGAGCCCCGACCCCGATTCGCCTCCTGTTCCCTGGCTGTGCCAGGCCGGCACTTGCCTCCTCTGGGGAAGAGCCAGGCTGGGATGGCCAGCTTTCACGAGGAAGCCCCAGGTGGGACTCTCCCTGGCTTTGTGATCCCAGGCGAGGGACCCACTCTTCCATCAAGAAATGGGGCAGAACCTGAATCTGCCCCCTGAGGCTGGGTGAGTCCTGAATGAGGCACACGGTGGGCACTCAGGAAGTGTCAGCTCTTAGTATTGTTGGTGGCCTGACCGCTGGTGGGGACAGCTTCTGGAAGGATCCCAGGAGGCCTTGGAGAAAGGGAGGCTGGGATGACTGGGGAGGCCCAGGCTGGCCATTCAAAGCTGTAGATGCAGCCACCGAGTGGAGACTCTAGAGTCCGAAGGATCCAAGTTCGAATCCTGTTTCTGCCACTTCCTAGCTGTGGGGACCCGGGTGAGACACTTCCCCTTCTGGGCTCTGTTTTCTCTTCTGTAAAATGGAAATGATAACAGAACCTTCCTTTTGGGTTGCAGCCCGAGGAATCCACAAGCTGAGTACCACACCTAGCACGGAGTGAAAGCCCAGGAGGTGTGGGCTGGGGTACTGCGGCCCCAGGGAGATGGCTTTGAAGGCCGGGCGGGTGGAGGGGTCAGTTTCTTGCCTGGCTCTGGGCAGTTTCTCTGGAGGCTAGGAGCTGGCAGGCAGAGGGGGCCTTCCATGCATTTCCTCTCCAGGTGCCCGCCGCTGTCAGGCTGGGGACGGGGCGCCTGCCTTGCCACCAGATAGCTGGCTTGATAGCAGGGTCTGCGACACAAAGCTATCAGAGCCGTCAACAGGATACTGAATGGGCTTCTCTGAGCGGCGGGTACAGGATTGCATTTGGCTCAGATTTAATTAAAAAGCCTCAAATCTTTCTGATAATCCTCCCAGCAACGGCTGGAGCAGGGCCTGAGGCAGGCTCCCTGGCAACGGCGCATCCTGCTGATAAAGAACGTTGGGGGGAGGACGAAGCGAGCCCCCTCAGCTGGCCCAGCATCACCGCTATCGGCTCTGCCCATCGCCCAGCCAGAGAGGGACAGCAGCTGCCGCCACCCTCCACCCCCACCCGCGCCCTCCCCGCTCTGTTCCCCTCCCTCCTGCAGGGCACATGGGTGGGTTGCTCTGTTTAGGGGTGTGAGCCCTCAGCCCCGCCTTCACACCTACCCCCCCAATCCAGCCCCCCAGGTCTGCCTTTCTCCGGCTGCTCGCCTAGTGCATCAGCACTGAGCCTGGGGTGTCCAGTTTTGGGTGCTCATGGAACGGGCAGGTCCCCGGCTCTGCTTGGAGACTGAATCAAGATGGGAAGCAGTGGGGGGCCTGGGTGGCTCAGTGGGTTAAAGCCTCTGCTTTCGGCTCAGTCATGATCCCAGGGTCCTGGGATCGAGCCCCGCATCGGGCTCTCTGCTGAGCAGGGAGCCTGCTTCCTCCTCTTTCTCTGCCTCCCTCTGCCTACTTGTAATCTCTGTCTGTCAAATAGATAAAATCTTAAAAAAAAAAAAAAAAAAGATGGGAAGGGGTGAGGCCAGGCACTAAGACCTGCATCCTAGAGGTACTGCTCCCCTCCTACCTCCCAGGCTTCCCTTGTACTCCTCGCTCTCTCCTGTCTCCCATCCACGGATCCCAACTACTCCTTCAAATCCCAGCCCTAGCCGTCTCTTCTGGCCCTCTTTCCATTTACATACAAGTCCCCAGAGTCCAGCGAAGAGCCTGGCAAAGAGCAGGGGCTGAGGGGTTATCTGATGACTGTCTGACTCACTGAATGAGTGAAGCAGATGAACGAACCTGAGCTTGGTGCAGGAGTTTTTTTAAATTTTTTTATTTTTAGGATTTTATTTGGTAGAGGAAGAGAGAGAGCACAAGCAGGCAGAGCGGCAGGCAGAGGGAGAAGCAGGCTCCCCACCGAGCAGAGAGCCTGATGCGGGGCTCAATCCGGAGATCATGACCTGAGCCGAAGGCAGATGCTTAACTGACTGAAC
Organism: Lutra lutra; assembly: GCF_902655055.1. Taxonomy (NCBI): domain Eukaryota; kingdom Metazoa; phylum Chordata; class Mammalia; order Carnivora; family Mustelidae; genus Lutra; species Lutra lutra. Next base: position 87,046,280 of record NC_062290.1, on the reverse strand, counting down.
CACCCAGGCGACCTGAGGGCAGGAGTTCCTATACCCGTTTAAATTTATTACTAGGCCAGTGACCTGGCAGGCAAATGACTTGCCTCCTCTGTGCCTCAGTTTCCTCCTCTGCACATCAGGGAAACCTGTCAGGAATGTAGGCTGCCCAGTGGGAGGAAGATGTGTGACCCCTGCCAGTTCTTCATCTCCTGCCCCTACCTCAATCACCCCTCAGTAGGGACCTGAGGGGTGACCTCTCGGCCCCAGTTTTGGCTCCCCAAGGCCAGATGGCAGGACTGAGTCGAGTCTTTCTCTTCACCTTCTTCTCCCTGGACCCTGCCTCACCCTGGAACCCATTATGAAATATTTTAAATTTAATTATTTTGATATGCAACAATCCATGCAGCTCAAAGTTATTTTTAGACAGAAGGGTGAAGCCCAGGGGCGCCTGGGTGGCTCAGTGGGTTAAGCCTCTGCCTGCACCTCAGGTCATGATCCCAGGGTCCTGGGATCGAGCCCCGAATCGGTCTCTCTTCTCTGCAGGGAGTCTGCTTCCCCCTCTCTCTCTCTGCCTGCCTCTCTGCCTACTTGTGATCTCTGGCTGTCAAATAAATAAATAAAATATATATTTTTTAAAAGGGTGAAGCCCCCTTTTTTTTGCCTCCCCCGCCACAGAGAGCCACTGCTGTCAGCTTCTGGGTGCTTTTCTCCAGCTTCTTTATGCACACGGACGTTTGCTAAGATCACAAGATATGAACATAATGAAACTGCGTTGTGGTCTCTACCCTGCTCTTATCCACTTACTGGGTGTGGGAGATCTTTCCATGTTGCTGTGGAAGGGCGTGCTTTTTACAGCTGCATAGTAGTCCACTGAGCAGATGGCCTGCTCTGATGGACATTTTGATTGTGCTCTATCTTTTGTTTTTATTAACCAGGCTGCTTAGAAGAACCTTGTACACACATCATTGGGTCGTTTGTCTCTAGAGCAATTTCCAGAATAGAACTGTTGTGTTTCAGGTGTAGTCCATTTTAATGCGGTAACTCAGGCATTCTGTCATTCATTCATCCATCAATAGTGCGCCTACTGTGTGCCAGGCACTAAGCTAGGTGCAGAGGCCTGAGTGGTTGAATGAGCCAGGCCTGATCCTTGTCCTCTTAGAGTACCAACTTCGGCTCCATGGTCTTGAGCTGAAGGTTTTGTGCCTGGCGGGAGGACATGAGGGGAAAACAGTGATGGTCACTGAACAAAAAGGTCTCTCCATTCCTTCAGCAAGGTTTTCTTAAGCCTACTGTCTACTGCTGCTGGAGGGCTCCCTTCACTCAAGAACCTGCTCTGGCTCCCTATGGCCATTGGCTTACATTCAAATTCCCAGACTAAAGGCTGAGGTTCTCTGTCCTTTCTCCTCTGGCCTCTTATGTCCTTACTTTCCAGCTAAAGACTTCACCAAATCTTCCTTACTGACTTCACCTCTGGGCAACCCCAGGGAATAAGCCCCACCTGGGTGGGTACCTTTGCTACTGGAGCACCTGTGATGTGCTGGGCTGCTGGGCTGTTTGAGAGCACTGGCTCTGGGGACAGAATCCTGGAAGACCCCCTCTGCACGGGCCTTGGCACCTGCTCTCGCAATCCTTGCTCTCTTCTAACCTGTGTTCAGCAGCGATGGGCACTGGGGGCACAGAGGGAATCGGGTCCAGGCTCACCCCAGGGGCTCACTGCTCTCTTCTTCTTCTTCTTTTTTTTTTTTTTTTAAAGATTTTGTTTTATTTATTTGACAGAGATCACAGGTAGGTAGAGGCAGGCAGAGAGAGAGGGGGGAAGCAGGCTCCCCGCTGAGCAGAGAGCCCGATATGGGACTCAATCCCACAGTCCTGTGATCATGACCTGAGCCGAAGGCAGGTGGCTTAACCCACGGAGACACCCAGGCGCCCCTCACTGCACTCTTCTGATGGGGGGGTGCATCACAGGGGCTCTCAGCCATGCTTCCGTGCCCACTTTGGCCCCGCCCATTGCTGAGGTCTGGCCTCTGTCATGCCGAGAGCTCCAGGACACCCTTTACCTCCTGGGGCCACCAGCCTCCCTGAGATCCAGACCAGAGGGCTGGGGAGAGGAGCCGAGGCTCCAGGAACAGGACCTGTGTCACCTGGTTTAACTCTCCCCATCCCCAGAGTCCAGAGGCCTGTTGTGGTGTGGGAGTGGGGAGCTCAGGAAAGACATGGAATGAAGGGCACTGTGAGAGATGGGGTATGCAAACCGGTGTGCACAGAATGAGCCCACGCAGACTCCAGAGACCTTCGGTGTCGCCTCCCAACCAATGTCAGACTTTCCTCCAGGCCTCCTGCACTAGACATCCAGGGCTCTGCCCTTCGCCTGGGAGTGCTGTGCAGGGAAGAGGACACGAGGACTCTTGGGAGGTTATGAGACCCTGTGTGCAGGGGTGTCAGGTGCCGAGCCCAGCTGGAGAAGCTTGTGGAAATGTTGGGTTGGGTGAGGGGCAAGGGAGGAGGGCCAGAAGCCCCTCCCCCAATTCCAAGATGAGATTCCTGAGCCACTGGTGATTCTGTGCCAATTGGGAAGGCCCCCCACTCTACCCGCAGTGCGCCGATGGGAAGAGAAGCATTATTTTTTTTAAGATTTATTTATTTATTTATTTATTTGACAGACAGAGATCACAAGTAGGCAGAGAGGCAGGCAGAGGGAGAGAGAGGAGAAAGCAGGCCCCCCGCTGAGCAGAGAGCCCGATGCGGGGCTCGATCCCAGGACTCCGGGACCACGACCCGAGCCAAAGACAGAGGCTTCAACCCACTGAGCCACCCAGGCGCCCAAAATAAGCATTTTTAATGGGGTGTTTGTTGCTTATTCATGTGTAAGAATGGTTAATGGGTCAGTAGTTGTGAGGGCAGAGGAGGTGGTCAGGATAGCGCCAGCCTGCCTGGCCATTGACAAGAGAGGAAGGTTCTAGAGAGCTCTTCTTGAGCATCCTGTCTCAGGATGGACGTGGCATGCCAGCTTCAGGGCTGTAGGCCATCTGCCCAGAATGGGGTTGGGAGGGGTGATTGGAGTCCAGGGAAGGTGAGGGGCTCTGGAGGTCCCAGGACTCTGGGTACAGGGTGGCTGTGGGCTATTTCCAGTGGGTGTGTCTCTGAGTGAGCATTCTGGATTCGCTTGCATGGGGAATGGCATGCCAGGAGGTAGAGTGGGGGCCACATCCCAGATCGGGAAGTTGTACACATGAAGGTGTGAGGGGCCTATTTCAGGAAGAGTGACAAGTTTAGTGGGTGTGTAGGGGAATGGGGTTCAAGAGAGACCGGGTGCTGTATGACTCTGGAGTAGTAAACTGAGGCCACTGCACCAGAGGCCTTGAATGTTGGGATGTCAGCAAAGGGGTAGCGTCCAGCCCTCGTCTATGGGCTACCCGTCCTCCGACACCTCCAGGCCACAGTGCCCACGGCCACTTCCAGAGAGCCTGCTGGGTTGGGCCAGGGCATGGTAGCTTGACTGTTTTTTGTTTTTTTTTAAAGATTTTATTTATTTGGGGCACCTGGGTGGCTCAGTGGGTTAAAGCCTCTGCTTTCGGCTCAGGTCATGGTCCCAGGGCCCTGGGATCGAGCCCCACATAGGGCTCTCTGCTCCGCAGGGAGCCTGCTTCCCTCTCTCTCTGCCTGCCTCTCTGCCTACTTGTGATCTCTGTCTGTCAAATAAATAAAATCTTAAAAAAAAAAAAGATTTTATTTATTTATTTGGCAGAGAGAGAGAGAGAGTGCACAAGCAGGGGGAGCAGCAGAGAAAGAGGGAGAAGCAGCCTCCCCGCTGAGCAGGGGGCCTGACATGGGGCTCCATCCCAGGACCTGGGGTCATGACCTGAGCCAAAATCAAGAGTCAGTTGCTTAACCAACTGAGCCACCCAGGTACCCCTCAGCAAATGTTCATTAAGCCCCAATTTTGTGTCCCAACAGTGAGATGAAGTAATGAATAAGCCAGATACACACAACACACACACACACCAACACACACACACACACACACACACACACACACACACACACAGAGGTTCTTTTTTTTTTCTTTTTTTTTAAAGATGGGATCATGCTGTTTGTGCTGATAATTTTTGACAGCTTTCCCATGTGGAAATACACACACATATTTGACTTAACGTTCTTGTTTTATTTATTTATTTATTTTAAAAGATTTTATTTATTTGACAGACAGAGGTCACAGGCAGGCAGAGAAGCAGGCAGATAGAGAGGGAGAAGCAGGCTCCCCCGGGGCAGAGAGCCCGACATGGGGCTCGATCCCAGGCCCCTGGGATCATGACCTGAGCTGAAGGCAGAGGCTTTAATCCACTGAGCCACCCAGGCTCACCTCTTGTTTTATTTTTTTATATTAAAAAATCACAAGGTAAAAAATTCAGAAGTACCATCCCCCTTCACCATCCACTGTTAACAATATAAGGGGAGAGCATCTTTTTAGGATTTCTGTACCTATATATGTGAATACACATATTTTCCCACAACTACAAACTCCCTATACATGCATACTGCTTAGCATTAGCCTTTGGTGTTCAACCGTGGTCTTGTAGGTGGTCCCTTATCAGCACACACAGATCCCCTTCATTCTTTTTAATGCTTCTTAGGATGGGTGTGTAATTATTTATTTAGCCTTTTCTTTAAACTTTTCATTTGTATCCAATTTTTCACATCTTCACTGAAGACTCTTGTGCATGGAACTATCAGGAAAGAAAGTACTAGAAGACTGTTAACAACGTGTGTTGCCCTCTCCAGAAGGCTGCCTCCGTTGGCTTTCCCACCAGCCGTTCATGACTGCCTCTTTCCCTGCACCCTCATCAGCACTGCGTATTATCACTCTTTTGAATCTTGAATGGTCCGATAAGCGAAATGTGCTATCTTGATGTTATAGTGACTTGCCTTTTTTGAGCATGGTTGAGGTTGGCCCTTTTTCTTATATCTACAGGCCATTTTCATTTCTTTTTTTGTGGATTGTTTCTATGGTATTTCTAGATTTGTCAGAGATCCTTATATGTGAGTTATTCACTTCTTTCTGTCATCTATCTAGCAAATGTCCCTCCTCCCTCCAATAAGAGTGTATCTTTTATATTTTGCTCATTTGGGATACTTTTATGTAGTTAAATATAACAATTAAAAATTTTTTGGTCTTTGGAGTCATATTAAAAAGATTTGCACACTCAAGATTATAAAAAACCAACATTTTCTTCTAAATTCCCTTCTAAAGGCTTAAATCCTTCATAAATCTGGAATTTATTTTCATGTAAGGTACGAATTGAACTTAATTTTTCCCTAGTGGTTCCCCTAATGTTTCTACTTATTTATTAAAAATTCCACTATTTCCTTATGGATTTGAATCCTATATTTTGCCATATTTAATTCCCATTGCCTTTGGATCTGTCTCATTGGCGTGCTTGTCACTTCTTCCGCCAGTGTCTCTTTGAGTTACTGACTATAGTTTTACAATATGTTTTGTTATCATATAAGCAAACTCTCCCCATTAATCTTTCTTTTCAAAAAATTTTTGGTAATTTTTTTTTTTTAAAGATTTTATTTATTTATTTGACAGAGAGAGATCACAAGTAGACGGAGAGGCAGGCAGAGAGAGAGAGAGGAGGAAGCAGGCTCCCTGCAGAGCAGAGAGCCCGATGCGGGGCTCGATCCCAGGACCCTGGGATCATGACCTGAGCCGAAGGCAGAGGCTTTAACCCACTGAGCCACCCAGGCGCCCCAATTTTTGGTAATTCTAAAACACCTGCATTTCTAGATGAACTTTAGTGTTATTTAATTAAAAAAATAAAAATCCCACTCCTTTTTGTTTGTATTTGGGTTAAATTTGTAGATTATTTTGTAGAGAATAAGCACTTTATAGATTTTTATAGTAATCAGTCTTCCCATCCAGTTACTGAAGAGTGTGATGTCCCTCAATAAAATTTTTTAGTTTTATTTGTGTAGGTCCTATACATTTCTGGTTAAGTTCATTTATAAGCATTTGGTACTTTTTATGGCTTTTATAAATGGGATTTTTTTCATTATATTTTCTAACTGCTTGTCACTGAAATATAGAAAGCTATTCCTACTTATCTAACCCGTGGCTATCTCACCAAATTCTCTTCTTAGTTCTAATAATTTTTTTTATCTAAGTGTAGATTTTTATTTAAATTCAATTTAATTTCATTTAATTAATACATTAAATTGTATTTATTGCTTTTTACTTAAGTGTCGAGTTTATAAGCAAACAGCATCTTGATTTGAAAAATGGTGATACTTTCTCTCTGTGTTTCTACTTCCTCTTGGCTCCCTGGGACATCACAATTATTTGGAGGGTGTGGTTTATGTCCTCGGACTGGGAATCGCAAATAACCTCTGGGGTGTGGCTTAGTGAGCTGAGCACCGCTTTCAACCCCGGGGGGGGGGGGGGGGGGGGGGGGGGGGCGGGGTGGCCAAGAAGAGAAGGGTGTGTGAGTGGATGTCTGTGTTATGAGGATAAGAGGAGGACTCCTGAGCCTGCCGAGCCAGGACGACGGGGCAGCATAGTGGCTGTCACAGCTGTCGCCTGGGCTGCTTCATTTGTGTACGGCCGGCGTTTCATTCTTAGGCACAAAGCATGCGCAGTCTTTAAACGGAGAATGGGCACTGAATGCGGTGGGCAATGTAAGTAGCTTTCCCTCATGTTGACTATGCATTCTTGGACCCGCATTCCTGGAATAAATGCCATCTAACGGTGTATTATGCTTTCAATGTCCCCCTAGATTGTCTTCAATAGGGTTTGACTTCCTATAGTCCATCGGTATTTCAGAAGAGAGGGATCCACAGAGTTTACGGCTCTGTCTTTGTGGGATTATGGCAGTAAACTTGTACTAGCTCCATGGGATTGTAAGGGAAACTGTCCATCTTTTCCTACTCTCTGGAATGTATTAACTGCATGCAACTGATCTCCTCTTTGAGAGCGCTCATAAGGCCATCTGGACCTGGTGCCATTTTAGGGTCCTCTTTCCCAAACTGGAATTAGGCTAGGCCACACACTTCCAACAGCTTTTTCCTGATCACAGGATAGAGTGCAAATTCTTCAGCCTGACATTCCAGATGCAGTGTGATTTAACTCTGCGGTCGGCTCTCCCCATTTCCCCTCCCTCTCTTATACTCTGGCCACACCTGACTTCTGGAAGTTCTCCAGACCCTAGAGGAGGAGATTCAAAGGTAGGAAGATGTTTGTTTTGTTCAGGGCAAGATGTCCGGCACCCTGTAGAAGCTTCCCTTTCAAAGGTGTTCTTTGAGTTCTTACTGAATGGCATTCACTGTTAATATTGCCATATCTTTTAGTTTATGTCAACACATGTTCACTAAGCATCTCCTTTGTGCCTGGTCATATGCTGGCCCTGGGGAGAAGGACCCAGGACCTATACTCAAGTTGCTGTTTGGCTGTTGGGGAAGCAGTGAGCAGAAAGACCTTACACACGGGTAACTATAGTGAGGGGGATATGAATGGACATTAGGGGACACTGGGAAAGGCTAACTGACCCAACCTGGGGAGAGAAATCAGAGAAGAGAGGCTTCCTGGAGGAGGTAGCCGTGGATTTAGACTTACCTGATGAGGAGAACTGGGGACAGGCCATTTCAGGCCAATAGGATACTGTGAGCCAAGGTCCAGAAGGAGGAGCCAGCACACCCCCCATCATCTCCTCAGGACAACTGCTCTTGCCCAGTAGTGCATCCTGTCCTTCCCCCTGTTGAAAATCTGCTAATGGCTTCTGAGCTTACTCCAGATGGATTCCAAGTCCTTGGCACAAACAAGTCCCCGTGTTTCTCTGAATCGGCCAGATTACTCTATTCCAATCACTGCTGTTCCTTGAACAGCCCCAGCTGTCCTAACCCAGGGCCTTTGCATAGCTGTTCCCTCTACCTAGGACTCACACCTTCACTTTCTCCACGTCTCTGCCCAAACGTCACCAGTTGGTGAGGCTGTCCTCTACCCCTATAGGAAATGACCTCCTCAATTCTCTGTGTCCTTATCCTGCTTTGTTTTCCTCCCTGGTAATAAAGCCACCTGATACTATATATGCACATACGCATGTTTATCTATACCTATATATACACACACATATATATGTATGTGTATATCATAACCCATGATATGTATATGATTTTTAACCTTTTTTTGCCTGCTAGAATGAGAGCTTCAGTAGAACTGGGATTTTCTTTGTTCAGTCTTGTAGCTACAGTCCCCAGAGCACCATCTAGAGGAATGTGCTCAATAAATACAAGCAGTTTGGCATTGCTGGGAGCAGGACTCGGCCAAAGGAGATGGTGGGAGATGAGGACCAGTAGTTAGCAGCAGGAGGCTGGGGTGAGCCTCCGATGACAGCGAGGACCTTGATCTTCTCCTGGAGGTGATCGGGAGCCAGGGAAGGGTAATAGGATGAGGCTTATGTCCACTGGAAGGGTGTGGACTGGAGGTGAGAGAGTGAGATTGGCAAACATTGAGGGCTAGTTACCCCCATGCAGGCAAGAGGTAGTAGTGGTGAAGGGCTGGTGGTGGGGATGGCAGACAGGGAGGAGGCCAGATGGATGGTCTGGCTGCTGGAGGGCGAAGATGCCCCTCGCTGAGCTGGGGAGTCCCAGGAGTGGGAAGGCAGTGATTCCATTTGGACGTGTCCCATCCAAGGGGCTCCTGGGCATGCTAGTGGGGAGGTCTAGGAAACTGGGCTTAGGTGGGTCTGGAGCTCAGGAGAGAGGTCTGGGCTGGACGGAGGTTTGGGAGTTGGAGCACAGGGAGGATGACCTCACTGGCATTTGCCGCCATCACCGCCACTCATAGTCTTCAGAGCAACTTTTAATTGGATGCCAAGTGCGTACCAGGCCCTGTGCTCAGAGCTCTAGGTAGATCTTTTTTTTTTTTAAGATTTTATTATTTATTTGACAGACAGAGATCACAAGTAGGCAGAGGAGCAGGCAGAGAGAGAGTGGGGGGGAGGTAGGCTCCCTGCTGAGCAGAGAGCCCGATTCGGGGCTCGATCCCAGGACCCTGGGATCATGACTCGAGCCGAAGGCAGAGGCTTTAACCCACTGAGCCACCCAGGCGCCCCTCTAGGTAGACTCTTTATTGACTCTCCTCTAGAGTCTGGGGGTATGCTGGTACAGGTCTCATGACCAGCGCTCTGGAGAACCAACCAGCCAACCCCGATGTGTAGAGTTCGACAATTTCCATGGTATAAATACTCCAACTGTGACTCGGACTGCGACTGATTTCAAGTTATCAACATGATGTCACCAGACGTGGGGCTGGAAAGGGATGTGCAGTGGCTCACCATCATACGACATTTTTATAACACAGAGGCAGTGGGCAGAGACAACCTCAAAAACATCGGTAAGAGTAAAATGAAGTAAATTTATAGGAATCGATGACTTGGGAGTACTTATTACCTTTGATGTTCATATCACTTATTTAATAGTAAGTTTATAGAATTTAATTTCTAACAGTGGCTGATTTTAACAACCAGCTCCCAAAATGAATTTCTGAAAATTAGCAAGTGTTTTCAGGCTAGTATCAATCAATTCCAGCCCACTGCTGCTGGAGGTGAAGTGAGGTCTGGTAATTGGGAGAGCTGGGTATCCTTGGGCAAGTAACTTCTTGTCTTTGAGCTCCAGTTTTTTCATCTGTAAAATGGGGGCAATTAATGTGTCTTCCAGGAAACTGTGGAGACTGAATGAACACATGCTTGTGAAAGCACCAGGCCTATAGTACGTGCTGCGCAAGTGGGAGCCCTAGTGTGTGATAGTTATTTTGATAATAATAATCGACACGGATCCTGCCCTTAAGAGATTCATGGTTTAGTGGAGGAAGGGTGCCAGTGATAAGACATATACACGTTCATAGGATTCTGATTCAGGCAGAACAGGAAGGCTTCCTGGAGGAGGCAGCATTTGAACTGGTTCTGGCAGGTTTGAGAGAAGGGGGGGCCCCTGGGGGTAAGGAGGAGGAATTCCTGGCTGATGGTTCACAATAAGCCGAGGATGGTGCCAGGGTGCAGGCAGATGAGGCTGCGGGCCATGAAAGGGACATCGATGCCAAGACAGAGTCTGAACTTTCCTCTGAGGGCTGTGGGGAGCCCCAGTGGCTGTTCAGCAGGGCCTCAGGGGGATCTGATTGGCCTTTTGGAACATCAGCGTGACTGCAGTGGGGAGAAGGGCCAGGAGGGGGTAGGAGGGGAGGTGGCATTGGCCATGGGTCGGGTGTGGTGGTGGGAATGGAGGCTCACCCATCTGGGGTCCTTCTCTGTGCCTGGGTGGAGCTGGGGAGGTGTCTGAAGACATAGGGTCCCTTGACCCCTCCTCTGCCATTAGCTCCTGGAGGGGAGCGGCCAGGCTCCCTCCCTCAACCTGTCCAGGCCCAGGTCCAGCTCTAGCAGCTAATCCTGGTCATACTGGGTCCCAAGGCCGGGGCGGGGCAGCCGGGCAGCTGGCCTCAATTAGCCGGGGAGCCGGGTCTGGACAGTGTCATTAGGAGAAAACCAGAGCCCGGCCATAAACTCTAATGAATGCATTAATGGAAGACTTGTGCGCCTCAAAGGGAAAAAAAAAAGCGGGTCTAAATAAAGTTATTAACACAGCCCACCTGTGTTCGGCTCTTGGCCTATATTGTTCAAATAGCCCATTAACTCCTGAAGCATCCAGTCTTGAAAGTGAGCCCTGCCTCTCTGAAGCAGACGTTTAACTGCGTTCATATAATTCAATTAGATTCCACAGTCATGGTCCAAAGGCATTCTCTGGGCTTTCATCTCGGTAATGGCCTGCAGGCCGGTGTGGGGAACAGGGGGTTAAAAAGAGGGGCTTGGAACCTGCCTTTTGGCCTGACTCACCCCATCACCTGGAGGGGCCTCCAGATGAGTTTCCTGGGGCAGAATGCATTCCTTCTCCACCCACACTCAGATGGCCTTTGGTGCCTGGAATTTGAACCCAGACCCTTCTCGCGCCTTCTCCGTCCAGCCTCCAGGCCCGCCCCACCCCCTGCTTCGGCTCCATCCCCCCTCGTCCGGCTGTCCAGCAGTCCAAGGACCCCAACTCCACTCAGCTGACCCTATTAATAAAGAGTTAAGAAAATTCATTAGGAAGTGGGCCTTTTATAGATTCCATTAAAGCCTTCTTCCTACTTCTGTCACCGAGAAAGGATAAAAATCCTTTATCACTGTACAACTTGTTAATGTTCCACCCCGGGAGCACTTCGTCTGTAATAAACATCTTCACAAAATATGCATCCCCAGGGAGGAGCCGTTAATTTCCTCAAGGCCTCACACATGTAAGGGGTTTTACTGCCTGCAGGTGCTTCGTGATACTGCGTGGGCTTCTAATAAACGTCCAGTAAACCGCAGGTAGCGCCTCGGAGAGGGATGGGCCCGTGCACCTGTCCACAAAGGCCTCCGCGCGCCGCACCTCCACCTTCTGTCGCCCAGCCCTGGCACGGCCAGCTTCGGAGACGAGCCTGCCCCTCGGGACGCCTGCAGGTAAGTTCCTACAGTTCTAAACTCCATCCGATCCGCTTGCAGAGCCTGGGGGGCGGTGGGGGGCGGAGGGGGGAAGCCAGGGCCTCGCTGCCATTTGACGCCAGGAAAATTTCGCCCTGGAACAGCCACACCTTGGCAGGAAGGGCGAACACACAAAGCCCGTGAAGGCGTGTTCTGTGGTTTATTTCTTGGTTTCCTTTCCTTGGTTCCTGGGTGTGGGGGCGGGGTGGGCAGTCGCCCCCGTTAGGATCTGCTGCGGAAATGTGATTGTCGACAAATTTGACTTCCCATTTTCTTAATAACTGAGATGGAAGGAAAAGAGAGCTTGTCTCTCTTAAGTGCGGTTCGTACGAAATGTGTTTTTGCGTATCTTCAGGCAATTTTGGGGATGTTAAAAATAATTGCTAGAAAAATACGTTGCAGCTCAATCACTAGAAAAAAAAATTACTTAAGGAGCATTCCGAGAAGTAATTAGAAGTTTGCATTTAATAAATATCACTCTAGTCTCTGGGATTCTTTCCAAGTTGTGATCACCAAATTAATCGTGGGGCATGTGCTGGGTAGAGAGATGTGCCTGCAGATGTGACGACATGTGGCAAGGGAAGCTGGGGACGCTCCCAGTGGCTCTTTCCTAACCTCGATGTGAGCTGGAGAGCAAGCCCCAGGCTGCTGGGGGTTTGTCGAGGCCCACGGGGGTCGTGGTGGGGGAGACAGTGGGGTAGGGCATGGTTCGAAATCTGACAGCTTATGCTGCTTCTGGCTCTGAACAGCAGGCATCTCTGGGACCCTTACATAGGGGCAGGTCTCTGAGGGACATGACCTGAGGTCCCGTACGGTGGCCCAAAACTTCTGGGAGCTTGATTTTGGTTCAGATCTGGAAATGCTGAGTGTTGGCGGTCACCTGCACAGACTTGCTGGCTCGGTGCCCGTGCTGGCTTGGGGCAGACACACTTCGCCCCAGGGAAGCTGCCCAAGCAAGGGAGGGAAGGGAGAGGACGACCAGATCCAGCCCTCCTGGGACACCCCACCCCCACCCCCTAGGCCTATAGAGGCACCACACTGGAGGCCCAGAGGCTTTTGGAAAGGGGAAATTTCTCAAATCTTTCTGGAAGCACCGAGGCGGAAAAGCGAACTCCACTGTGTTTGCAGACCCCCTCCTTCCCAGCCGGGGGCGACCGCAGACTCTCACAGCCCCAGGATCCAGGCCTGTGAGGGGAGGCGGAGCTGGGCCTTCGGGATGTGCCCATTCCTGGTCTGGGGTGACAAATACTAATGATACTGTCGTTGCCGACAGCACTTACCGAGATGCCCGTCCTAACACCCGGAGCTCTTGAGGTGGGTCAGGGCCTAGCGCCGTCTTGGGGATCTTCCTAACTACTCCTTTGTAAGTGAAGAAGCTCAGGTTTAAGAGGTTCTTGGCCCAAAGTCACCCAGCAGAGGGAGAGGAGCAGACGGTGCTCCCCATTTCCCCTCCTGGAGTCCTCCCACCAAACCTTCGAGAGCAGTCATAGAGTCCCCAATTTCTAGACGACAAACTTTGGCTCACCTGGCAGTGGGGGAGCCTGGCACGGCTCTGACCTCTGCCTCCTTCCCCTAGACGTGGCTGCCCCTACCCCCCACTTCTCTGGGCTGGGAGGAGAGTGGGGTCATTCACCCCCTGACCCAGCCCTTGCCGGTCAGCCTGGCCCGGCCCAGCAGAAGCCATAGGAGGGCCAGGGAGCCTGGAGGGGCATCAGAGGCCACACTGGACATGATGAAAGCCCCGGAGCGCAGGACCCAGCCGAAAGGTTAGAGGAAGCAGGATTATTCTGCCGGGGGAGCGGAAGGCCCAGGGGGCAGGGGCCCTGGTTAATGGAGAGCACCAGATGCTGACCAGCTGTTCGCTGTCTCCTTCGGAGGCCCAGCAGGACCAGAAGGGCTTCTGCAGCAGGAGGGAATTAGGGGGGATAGGAGAAAGAACCGGCTGAGGGAACAGTTGGGCAGAAGGCGGTGGGCAGTCCTCTGTGGACCTGTAAGAAGAAACAGGTCGGCAGCTCCTAACTGGGCCTGGGGCCTGGGGCCAGAGAGCGAGAGGATGTGGAAGGTCAGCCTTGAGGAACTGCAGATGTGATGTGAATGAATCACCCCGGCAGTTCTGGCATTCTGAGGTCCTGAGCCTCCGACAGGAGCCTCTGAGGCCATTTCTCCAAGCTCACTGAGCAGTCAGTTGTCCGGGGAACCCCACGTCTTGGGAGTATGGACCCACACAGGCCAGAGACAGCCTGACCCAGAAGTCAAGACCCTCAGCTGTCGAAGCCCCTAGACCAGCATGATGCCCCCCACCCACCCCCCGCAGCTTCTCCAAAGAAACGGCACAAACCTGGAAAGGGTTAGGAAGGCCTACAGAGCCCCGGTTCTCCCTGCAGTGAACACATGGGTGCTTTAAAGCCATTCAGCTAAAATTTCTAGGTGTCCACATTCCACTTGTGCCCTGGGCAATGGCTCCGTCTGCTCACTGGGTGACCCAGCTTGGTGCTACCTCCTTCTGATCAGGGACAGGGTCACTGACCTGGGGGGGCTGGTGTAGGGAGGACTGGGTGAGACCCTAGAAAGCCTGCTGAGGGCTGGCATAGAGCTGATCGCTTCCTTCCTGCAGACCCCAGACCTCACGCCAACCCCCAGCCCATGAATGGGAAAACCAGGGTACCGAGAGAGTGGGGGATAGGCACGTGGGGTCACACAGCCGGATGGTGGCAGCCCGGCTTTGTTCCTGGTGCAACCCAAAGGGGTGTTTCCATGATGGACTTGGTGCTGCTTCTGGATGGGAAAACTCGCATGTTCCGGATCAGCTTCCTCCACCCAGTTGGGACTCAGGGCTAGGGCTGTCTGATAAAATACAGGGTGCTCCTTTCAAATGGAATTTCAGAGAACAAGGAGTAATTTTTCAGTAGGAGCATGTCCAATGCAATATTCGGGCCATATTTCTATGTAAATAATTATTCCTTATTTGAAATTCCAATTGAATGGTACCTCTTATTTTTGTTTCTTTGTATTGCCAGATTTAGCAAGATGCAATTACAGCTCTACCCAGAGCTCCTTCTCCAGCTGCCGGTGCCTGTTTTCCCTTCTAGGTGAGGACCTTCCAGGGCCTTCTCCGGCAGCAGGAACCCGGGTTGGACGTGCTTGCTCTTAGCATTTGGAAACACCAGAGACCGCAATCACCCCTTTACTATTGCAAAGGGTAGAGAATACACTTCCCTGTGCTATTTTTTTCTCAATATATATATTTTTGTAGGGGGCTTTGGTGGGGGGGGTGCTCCCGCACAATGAGAATTATTTATCCCTGAAATGAGGCATTTTTTGAGTTCGTTGTTTGTAGAGAATGTGGCAGTGCCGGCGGGCGGCCTCTGGGCTGTCTGGTTTCTCTTCGAGAATACGGGAAACAGCCGCTATCCGGGAAACTTCTCCCCCGATTGCTCTGGGAGCTCATCACCTTGATTTAAAACTTGCTAGGACACAGGTGGACTTTTAAGGGGTAAATGGAAGGAAAGAGAAAGGCCAAGTACTAGCACAAGTCCTTGGAGCAGTGCTTGGAATGTGAGTCGCTGGATCAGTGGTATTTCATTTTTCAAATAATAGAGGGATTTAAAAAAAAATTATTTCCAAAGGGCCATTGTATTTGCCTATGAATAGATTGAAGTCTTTTTCTATCTCCCTTTCTCTTAAGCTAAGACAAAAATGTTCAATTATTTGGACTGAGCAATCAGAAAAAAAAATATTTGCAGCCAAGAAAGGCTGACAGATGTGGAGAAGAGGAAACAAAAAAACATGCTAGGAAAAGTCGCGATATTAGATTTTCTTTAAAAATTTTTAATATTCGATTTTATTCCTTGGCACAATATCCTAATCCTATTGTTTCAAATTGCCCTAATTAAAATGTCAAATATTGATGGCTTTTTCTCACGTTTTCAAAATATTTGATGGCTTTTTTTTTTTTTTTAACCTTTTCTGGGACCAGAAGAAATATCCCTGTGTGGGAAAATAATGCATTCAGTGTATTTCCTTTCTAGAATGGTATTCAGAGGCAGGCAATCCGGCTCTGGTCTTGAGATGTCCGAATTCTGCAAAGACAAAATCCTAGCTCCAGTTCACGCCAGAATGAGAGCAAGGGGGATGCTGGCCAGTGTTCAGACAAGCCTGAATAAATGGGGAGAGTCCCTCATCACTGAGTGAAGGGTACAGCCGGCTCCCAAACCTGTCTTCATCCCCTTTCTATCTCCCATACATCCTCTTCCCTCTAGGAGCGCAGAATCCAGATCAGAACCTTGGCCCCCAGCCTGGAGCCCGGAGGTGCAGCTTGATGTCAATTACGGCCCAATTCCAGAGGTGCCATCGAAGAGTTAACTAGGATGTCCCAGTGCGCAAATGTGGGATAATTGGGAAACAAATTCTACAAACATCCTGAAAGGGGCAAAAGACCTTTGATCTTTCTATAGAAAGGCAGACATTACAGACGTTACTGCCTTTTGGGGCCTGCACACATCTCCTACCAGGTTAGAGGATGGCATCTTTCTGAGAAATCAGCCGACACCTAATTCCATCGTACCTTAATTATCCTAACTGGTTTCGTATGTCTCAGGGCATTTTCCCCAAAGATTAGAGGAGAAAGAAGGACGGACAAAATAATTAAATATGCAATTTGCCAAGCGTGGGCAATATGGCTTTGAAATCACCTTTTCAGGAAGTTTTACCGCTTGTTCGTGGACACGTATATTACAGGCTTCAGACTTCTCTTTAAGCTCTTTTGATTGCCTTAATGGATTAATACCTGCGTGCCATCAGCGAGGGGCTGAGGCCCGAGGCTGTTTCTAATTTTGCAAATATTGTGCCTGCTTCCTCTGGTGTTATGACAAAAACAAGCACCTAGAATTTGCCTTCTCACTTAAAGCAACACGCCGGTCCCCTCCAATAATTGCCTGCCGTCAGAATCTGCGTCTTGCAAGCGGTGTTGTGGGCTACAGGAAACTTCCGTGGTGCCAGGGGCCTGGGCTGTGGGCGGCTGCGACATTGGCAGGGCTGGGCAGGCCCGTGTTGCGCGTGGGGGCCTGGATCGGTTTTGGGGGGCATTCCCAAAACGAGCCCACGTCTCTGGACTGTGTGACGCCTCTCAGGCTAGGGCCCCAGCAGCATCCAGGGGTGCGGAGGAATGCGTTACTGTCCCTGCTTAGGACTCCTGACGTGGGTAAGGAACATTCCATAGGGAAGGGGCGGGGGAGGTGCTCGTCGGGATCTGGAGAAGAATCTTGGTTTAGGCTGCTGTATCCGGAAACTAGAGCCCCAGAGTTTGCTCTGGGGGAATAGTTTGCATTCTGTACTCATGATGGGGGAGCTGGAGTTCAGGAGAAGGAACTGGCCAGAGTGATGGCACTGTTCTCCTCTTTTGGCTGAGCTGGCCGCCTCGGGGTGGGCGTCCTGGGGCCTGTTCCAAGGACAGGCGGGCACAGCCTCCCTGAGGACGTTTCATCTGGTCTGGGACATCTGGGGGTGCCCCGGGGGCCGAAGATGGAACTTTAGGGACACGCACGGCAGCTGTTGCCGAGAAGGGAGGAAACAGAAGAGAAAACAGCCAAAAAAGATAAAAGGACAAAAGGAAGAAGACACCCTATCCAGGCTTTCCCGCGCTCTGCGCACACACGCTCTGCACACACTGAGATTGCCTTTGAAGGCCGAGGGCCCAGCCTAATTGTCCCAGGGACACACGGCTGGCTGGGCCGTTTCATGGTTCCCAGATCTTCCTAATGAGGCTGTGGCCTCTCTCGGTGGGGACGCTGCTCCCTGGAATCAGCTTTGATAAAGTGGACGGACCCGTCTGGGACGAGTTACCAGGTTTTCCTCTTCCTTTGGGAACCCTGCGGTCGTTTTGCTCTTTCGTGGCAACAGAGCAGGGCCAAAGTCTCTGGCATCTGTCCTCAGCGGACGCAGGCCATCCCACCTCTAGGCTCGGGGCTCAGGGAGATGGCAGTCCCTGGATGGGGGACGCTGGCCCAGGCTACAGGCAGTGGGCAAGGAAGGTACTGGAGACTCCGTATTCAGACCCACTTGCCATCGCAGGAGCCCCCCGGGGTAAGCATTGCTTAAAATGCATCTCAACAAATCCCAGTAGCCATTGGCTTGCCCCCACCGGCACGGGGTGCCTACACAGGTGGATAGTAACACTCGCCGCTCACCGAGCGCTCAGTCTGTGCCAGGCCGCTGTGCCAGGTGGTTGAGAGTCCTTTAGTGGCCTAGCACAGTCGTGCCCCTTTCACAAAAGAGCAAAGGGAGGCTCCGGAAGTTAGGGTGCTTGCTGTCAGAGGCAGCATGGTACCAAATCTGTCATCCTAGAGTCCCGGCTTTTAACTACTAGCCTTGGCCAAGGGGAGGGAGCCTCAGTTGGCCCTCAGGCCCCCTCAACAGACAGTTTACTGTCTGCATGGTTCCTCCCTCATTTCTTCTTACCTGTGGTGGGCTTTCTGAGGCCACAGCCATACAGTCCACAAGACCTCAATTCTGAGGTCCCTGCCTCCTCTAGGTGTCCGGAAGTCTCTCTGAACCTTGACTGACCTGGGCAGCCTCCTGGCAGTGAGGGGACATTGAACCAGGCATCCCAGGTGGGAGGAGAAGAAAGGGCTGCTCCAGGCCCCTCTTGGCTGTCTGCTGGCCCCCCAGGACCCCAGGAAGACCCTCCCCACCCCCAGCCCAGTGGGACTTGTCTCTGATCTCTAATGGTTGTAACTGTATACCCTCCTAGGTGGTTTCTCCTCATCCAAGAGGGAATCCCCCTGCCCCCAGTCATCCTCCTTGCTGGCTTGCAGACGCTGAGCAGCCCGAGAAAGGCTGTCCCATTCCAGAGGCTTCACATGGGAGAGGGCCTGCTTTCGAAGGTCGCTCTGGGAAAGCTCACCTGGAAACCTGGTTCTGGCCAGGTCAGATTTGTGTCTGGTCTAGCAGTCTCCCTGCCACACTCCCGTCTCTGGCCCCCGCTGCCTTCATCCTGCCCTGATGCCAGTGGCCCGCGTGTCAGGCCTTTCCATGCTGACTCCTCAGGCCTGCCGCCTGCTTACCCTCCACTGCAGTGGCCCCGGAGGACCGGCAGCAGGCGTGTCTGGCCCCCACACACCACCAGCCCCTCACCCCGATCTGTGGTCAGCTGGCATGTGAGGAAAGACCTGAAGTTTATCCTAACTTGTAAAGAGAGAACCTAGACCGCAAGCTTGAGTTCATTCCATCAAGCACCCAGTTTGTGCCGGGCTCTGGGCTGGTGCCGGGAGCCAGCAGCGGTGAGGTGCTCCTGGGGGGCGGGGTTCTGATTCCGATGCACACCCGACTGTGCCACACACTTCACGGGTGAGTGGAACACCCTAGAGTGTGACTGTGCCGTGAGGAGAGAAAATTGTGGACATGATCTTGTACTTGGTGTCTGATGACCGTCCCGGCCATGGCCCTTTTGGGGCTCTGGGGATAGTGCTTGATGGGACCATCACACTTCTGCAGCTCTGTGCTCCCACTGGAACCAGCTCTTTCCAGAGCTCGTGGCAGAGCCCCGTGATGCCTTCATTATGAGAGGGCAGGTTGAGTGTGCCTGCCCTCGTACCTGGCAGAATGTTCTCTCATGTCTCCTTGTGGATGTGTTTCCTTGTACCTCTGGGTCACATCTGTGGTGAGAGTGTGCAGAGGGACACAGCAGTGAAGCCTCCCTTCAAGGATTTTCCCCAAACGTTCTTATTATGAAAATATTGGAGCACCTAGAAACGTTGAGAGACAAGTACAAAGATGCCCATGTACCCCCCTCCTAGACTCAACCCATGTTCACATTTTACCGTATTTGCTTTATCTACGTAGACCTATATCTGCAAGTATTTTTTTGCTATGTTGGGAAGTTAAGTTTCGTATGTCCTCCCTAAACACTTGGAGTGTGCGTTTTCTGAGAGTAAGAAGAGTTTCATCCATAATCCCAACACCATTACTATTGGAAGAGGATTAGGAGTCCTTTGAGAGGGTGGAATTTTGATAGACATAAGTGCTGGTACCCCAGAAAAATGAAAAGACTCAGCAGAACATGATTATTTGAAAAGCTTCTGTGGGTTTCAGTCTCCATACAGGGCAGCTAGAAGGAGGGTGGAGTGACACTTGGTGGCAGTGTGTGTGAATTTGGGGTGTGGGGGGAGAGCAGCGTGTTGGCAGCTCGTAGGCACTCGGGGAGCAAGGAGCAAGGCCCTACTTGCACGCCAGGCCAGAGCCCACCCCTCCTTCTTCCCTCCTAGCCCCTGGTTCCACCTCTGATCAGAAGACAGAGGCCTATGGGGAGAGCCGGGGCTTGGCAGGCAGCCTGGGGCTGGGTTTCAGTCTCTGGGATGCCCGGGCCAATCCAGGTACCTCTCAGTCCCCAGCTCCCCTCAGGGCCATCAAAGCTGGGCCGAGGTGGTGCTGTGGTGTCTCCCTGGGGTGCTGTGCGGCCCCTTCTTTGACCTTGCTGCGGGGCGGGGGTGGAGCATTTTAAGGTGTATCGGCGGCTGTGACCGTGTACTTGTGTGTATGACTGTGTACGTGTGGGAGGTTGGATGAAGAGCTCGGCTACAATGAAACAGTATTCAGCTTGAAGAAGGGAGGCCCCTCTGACGCGAGCTCGCACACCGTATCCCTAAGGGCGGCCGGGGAAATGAGCCTGTCGCAAAAAGACAGGTGGGGTGTGACGTCACCCACAGGAAGTAGCTGGGGGATTCAGATTCACAGACGAAAGTGGACTCGTGGCTGCTGGGGGTGGGGGTGGGTGGCAGGGGTGGCGGGGCGTTGTTGAATGGGTACGAAAGCTTAGTTTTGGGAGATGGAAAGCGTTCTGGAGCTGGATGGTGGCACCACAGTGCGAAGGTGATTTATGCCAGCGAAATGAACACTTAAAAATGGGGAAGATGGTGAATTTTACCTTCTGCGTATTTTACCGCAAGAAAGAAAAGTGGGGTTCAGGGGCCTGTGACTGGCTGCATCGTGAGGTTCTGTTCATGAACGATGGTGCTCCCCACCTAGCCGTCCCTTCCCCGGGGGAAGCCATGGCTCGCTGTTGCTCACCGAGAAAGCCGGACGGCTGTCGGTCAGGGCAAGTCTAACGGAGCCGAAGATCCTTGGGAGTGTCAGGCCCAAGACCTGTTTCGGGAAATGGTGCCTCATTTGAAGCGAATCTCACCAGCCAGGAATGGAACAGAGGCATTTTGTCAAAGGAAAGAACTTGATGAAAAATTGTTTTATGAAACCCGAATTTTGGCATGTTTTCACATTTCAGTTTGTCAGAAGGGCAGACCAATAAATGTTAAACATGTTGTTTATTATTGTGCACGGTTGATTTCTTTATGATGACAATTTTATTTCAAGGTTCGTCATAGAGGAGTTGCAGGACAGGTGGGGACATCCAGAAGAGAGGGGTCGAGAGTATTCCTGCAGGACTAGGGGGCGAGCACTTTTTATTCAAACAGCAAAAAAGGAGGTGGCCCAGGCCCTCCAGCTCCCGCAGTGCACTCGGGGGTTAGTGTGGCATGCTGGTGGTTGGGCTCCGGGTGCCTGATTGTGGTCCCTGCCAGCTTGTGCAGGCCGGGCTTGCCAGGCCCCCCAGACTCCCTGCTGCTCCCATGGTCTTCGTTCCTTCAGCGACATCCCCTGTCAGGGGTGCTGGTTTGTGGTTGTAAGCGGAGGGTGCTGGGATCCAGAGCCTTCATGCCACAGCCTCTCTCCCCGCAGGGTGTGGACACCCCTGCAAACCAGCCATGGCCACAGCAGCCATGGCCACAGCAGCCGTCCCGAGGGGTACAGGTTCCACTTGCGTGAGGTCTCTTCCCTTTGACCTGTCTTTACTGGAGTAGGGTTCAGGTTCCAGCCCCTCATGAGCTGAGGGCAGAGGAACCCAAGAAGACGCTGAGGTCGCACAGCTGGCCCTTCCCGCCACCTTTCCTCTGAAGCTGTGAAATGGGGTCTTTGTCCCCACCCCTCAGGGCTCTGAGCTCCCGTTTTGCGGGTGTGTACCCTGGACTGGGTGCTCTGGCGACAGGTTCCACCCAAACCCCAGGACAACCCTGTGTCCAGTTGCAATCCACATTTTCAGATGAGAAATCTGGGATCGGAGAGGGAGCCACAGTACTGAAGGTGGGGCCAGGCCGGGGTTCTGAGTCTGTCTGCTCAAACCTGTGGGGACGATAGGGTGACTGCTCTGCCCTGGCTGGCTCAGGGTGGGTGCTCAGTATCCATGAGGTGACCCAGCCCCCGGTCTCAGGCTGAGGAGGAAGGACAGGCTTCCTTTGAAGCCCAAGGGTCCTGACAAACATGGGCCACTGTAAGCCCTTAGGATCTCTCCTTTGCTAGGGTTGGGTTCCTGGGTCTGTGCTCTTGGCCCAAGTCTGGTCCCCTGGGACCCACACCATGGAGGAGTTCCCACGTCTGCTTGGGTGGCAGGGCATCCTTCGGTGGGTTCTGGGCTGGGAAGGCAAAGTAGGGGAGGCACTGAGGCTCCAGCCAGTTAACCCTCCCACCTTGGTCCTCCACATCCTCTCTTTCCTTGGACACGTTTTGGGGAGAGGGGTTGGAGGGAGGAAGCGTGCCCCCCATGATCCTCCCCACCAAGGCCTTGTCACGCATTCTGTTTTCACACCCAGACCTGGGCCAGTGGCTTTGAACGCTGATGTGGGTCAGGATAAGCCGAGGAGGCCAGCCAGGGGCCAGTTTGGCTAGTTTGGGGTCCTTTCCCTAGATTTGGCCCAGAAACACATCCAGCCACCCTCTAGGGCCCTTAGTCGCTACCCCTGCTGTAGAAAACACTTTCTCGAAAGTGGAGGTCGGGGGGGATCAGCGCTGGACGGGGAGTGAGTGTCTTGGCCCTGGCCGCTGGTTGTTGGGGGGTGGGGGGGCAGCTCCTGCCCCTTCTGACCGACGCCGCTTCAGCCGCTGGCTGGCGGGGCCTCCAGCAAGGCTGCCTGATCCTCCATAAAAGGATAAGGATCTCATTCTTCACTTTTTAAGCCGCACAAAAGCTGTATGCATAATTAATGTGCAATAAACGTGAGCGGCTGGAAATTAACTAAATGAAAAAAAATATATACTTAATTGTAAAAATTTAATTTTGCTTTTATTCTTTTCTTTCTTTCTCCCCCCCCCCCGCCGCTTCCCTCCACCCTTTTCCAACTTGTTATATGCTTGGAGCCCCTCAGATTTTGCCAGAGATCATATTCTGAAAGCGTCGCCTCCTGACCTCTGGCCAGGGCGCCGTGGACAAGATTAGTTTTAAGCTGCAGTCCAGCTAGTTACTTTCAACAGAGGGTCTTAATGTGCCCACGAGTGAGGTGTTACTGTGTCACACAAAGGAATGTTGTAATCATCCCCCAAGACCTTCCTTGGGGGACCCCTGTGCCTGATTTTAAGGGCTTTGGTAGATGTAATTTTGAGAATCGGCTTTTGAAACTCCGAGAGAGCCCATCACGGTATTTAAAAATTCCTAAACATGAATTCAGCGGTTAAAAAGCCAAAAAGGACTACATACACTTACTTATAGTCAAAGTATTTGAAGCAATACCATCTAAGGCTTCTTTTTAAATTTTTAAAGGACAAGACCTTTCGAGATGATAAGATAAGGTGGAAAATTTCCCAGAGGAAAAATTTATTGACCTGTTCTTATTATCATATCTCTTAATAAAACCCAAGGATTCAGCCTCAAGAAACAACCCATCCACTTGAAAGATTTTTTTTAATTATTTTTTTTAGGAAAACCCTCTATTAACAGATACTTCAAAATATGATTTATTGCACACGCAGAACAACAATAACTTAAAATATCAGATCCTTGGAAATAAATCACTGCTGATCCCATCTCCCTTCCATGCCAGCTGTTTTCCTGTTTCTGCCGTCTCTCTCTGCCTGGTCTGTATCAGCAGATAATTTAAAAGAGGAAGAAAAATCAAGAGACCCAAACCCAGAGGCATTGGGCTGTTTTGGGCAAAAAATCGTGTTTCAGAGCATCCTATTTTCTAGACATTTCATCGCTGGCCCTTCTCGGGGGATCCCTGAGTCACTCTGTTACCAGGTTAATTTATAACAAGGAGTCCGTCCAGGTCCTCATGCTTGCCCTGCCATCTTTGCCCAGGTACCTGGTTTTGTCTCGGGCAAACTGCCATCGTCCCAGAGATGCCCAGTGGTCGGGGACCACTGGCAAGCGGTAAATAACCCGGTCTGTGGCGGCAGATTCGGCTCTGGGCAGCCGGCCTCGCCAGCGTCCACCCCAGCCCAGCCGGCAAATACGGCTGCCTTGTAAACAGGTGGTCCGGGGGGCCGAGGGCCCGCAATGAGCCGGGGCTGCAGCCTCGTTTCTGCTGCAACCTTTAAGAACCGGTCCGTTGGGAGCCCGAGACCCCCACCAGCGCCCTGCCGGGCCCCCGCCACAGACCTCTGCGTGAAACAGGTTCTGACACTAAAAATCAAGGTCTGTCGGCTGTTGTCCTAGGAATGCAATATCCTCTGGAGGTCCCTTATTAAAAAAACTCAGTCTTGCTGCTGCTGCCTGGATAGATTTCTATTCCATTGTATTGATCACGGGGGAAATGTCTCATTCCCTGGCTGACAAGTACAGTCGGCAGGGAGGGAGTTCGTGTGTGCGGGAAAACATTGTTTCCACGGTGATCTGGGGGACCCTGAGCGGAAAGCCGTGGTTGTGCTCCACGAGGCGGTGGCGGGTACCGGCTGTAACGCAGCATTACAAACGTGGGGGTGTCGGTCTTGCAGAACAATGGAGCCTGCCACGGCTTCCGAGACTACCCAGTGTGGCCTCTGCGTTTCGAAGACTTCAGGCCAAGAGAGGGGACTTGCCGTACCCACATCCCAGGTAGTGGCGTTTCTAGGAATCTGTCCTACAGAGAATACCTGTGTGTGGAAGGATATGTAGCACAGAGCCGTTTGTAGGTGCCAATGGCAGGAAGCCACATAAATGTGCATCACAGGAAACTGGGTTTGTATGTATTTATTTAAGCAGAACCATATTTAAGATGCCAGTTTTGCTGGTCAAAACTGGTTGGATATTGACCATCTCACAGTTGAATCTATTACACCTATTGAGTGGAATGATGGGCTGTCTTAGGAACAAGATGAACTCTCTGAGATACGTTATGAAATGAAAAAAGCCAGCTGCAGAGTCGCGTACCTCTTCTCCATATCCATCTTTTAAAAAGGCAACAGACCCGTATTTGCTGGAATAAGGCTTGACTCTGGAGGGAGGACCCAGGGATTGTCCCTGCAGGGCTGCCTTGCGGAGGGGACCCAGGGGACTGAGGAAGGGAGAGAGCAAGACTGACTTTGCCCTTCACGGCCTCTGTACCTTTTGCATTGTACCCTCTGTGTGTGTATGGCAGATGGAAGCTAAATTAATTAAAATGTAAAACACAAAGCCCAAAATGTCTGTGAAGCCCTCCTTACTGGGGGGAGAGGGGGGTTAAGATCACAGACTCTGTGGTCTGAGAATTCTGGGCTTCAAGTCCCTTCATCTCAAGGAGCCTCAGTTTTCTTGTCTGCCCAGTGGGGGTAATAGTGGTGTTCACTTCGTAGACTGGAAATGGAGATTTCCTTGAGACCTGAATGGGGAAGGCTCGGCACAGGGGCGCAGAGAATTCAGTTACGTGTTGTTCTAACACACACGGAAGTCGTTACAGTGACTTGCTCTCGTTTTCGTTTTCTTGGAAGAGAGATTAGCTGTGTGTGTGTTTGGAGTCAGGAGTGGAGACCCGGGTAGTGCTGTGTGGACCTCCGTTTGCAGGACCATTCCGTGATGCAGGGACGGCCGATGCTGCATTTACAGGGTGGGTCTGAAAATTTTTTTTCTGAACCCGTAAACGGTCTTCTGCATCTCTATGTACACAGGCAGGTGAACTAATAGAATTAAGCTTATTGGTTTAATTCCTCTGGGCCCCCTTTGTGAGGGGAGAGCAGCTGGATGAATATTTTAATTAAGGTCTGACACCCAGAAGTCAAAGTCCCCGAGTGGTCCCATCGGGCAAGGTCTCGCAGTTTGGGGTTTAATCAAGTTCGGCCTCAGAGTTCAGATTTCTTCCTGGACAGAAATATGTCATTAGGCGTCCAAGATTTCCACTGGAAAAAAAAAAATACAACTTGACTGTATTTTCTCTAGAGAATGACACCATGATTCGATTAGCCCCTTTTCCTTGACATTTTGCCCACTTTATTAACTTCTGCTTTGCTTTTAAGCAGGCAACTACTGTTTTACTTCCCTGAAGAAGCTCATAATATTATAATTCAAGTGTCAGGACAGATTAGGTTAAACGAACTGTGTAATTCCCGAAGGAAAACAAACTTCAAAACGGACGCGGTTTGCCTTGTAACATGTCATGGATCGCATTAGCCTCGAACAGGGCTGTCACCTCATGTGCTAAAGTTGGCTCGAACGTTCCCCACTCCGCAAGGTGAGAAATTACTTAGCTAACAAAACATTTCGTTTTCCTCTCTTTGCATTCTTTCTTTATGAGATCCTGAATGTGACATTTTCACCAAAAAATCCCTGTGCTTATTTGTGAAAAATGTATATTAAAACCAAAACCCATCAAATGGAAAGAAATCACAGATGGTTTTATTCACAAGCAGTAGAATTAATGGCCACTCTTCTCTTTATAAATATTAGAAGCAGATGAGTTCATTACGATTTCACCCTAATAAAGAAAACCTGCTTGATTTTGACAAGACACCGACTTATCTGATACGTCTCCTAAATAACAAAGCTACTTCCCGTCCGTAAAACACGGCTCGCAAACACCAGCTTTACCTGGACCGCTCCTAAATTAATGAAAAACACTCGAATCCAAAGAGAGCAAAAGAAGTGGGGAGTACGGGGTAGGGGGGGCGGGTGGTGGGGAGCGGTGCAGGGAGAGCTGGAATTCAAGGGATTTTTGAAAATGTGACTGATTTTGAAAAGAGCTAGTTTTGAAATGTTTACTTTGTGGTGGTTTGAAATTTTTACATCTTTCAACAAAGCGCGCGGAGAAGTGAAACCATCTGAAAGGGCTTTTGAAAAGAGCAAATCAGCACAAGTTGGATGAAGCTGTGGTTCCTTTATCTTGGGCGATCTGTGCCCATCGTGCAGGAGGGAGGCCCGGGGCCCTCGCCCCCGCGGCTCCTGGAGCGCAGGGGCTCAGCCAAGCCGGCCTGGGCTTCAAAGGGCTGTTGGCGGGAGCGTCCTGGGAGGGAACCGGACACCTCACTCCGGGGCCAACCGGCCGGCCAGCTCGTTCTTCTCCCCCCGCAAGGCTGCCTGATGCAGTCATCTTGTTAGTCACGGAAAGCCGGGCCCCTCTCTGTTTGCGCCGCTTTCACCACTTATTAAGTGAGAAGTGGGAGGCTTTACTCGAAACTGCAAAAGATGTTTTTTTCTCCCCAGGGCCACAGCAGTTGGGGCCGAGGCTTATCCATCACGGCAGAGATCGGCTCTCTGAGAATCAGAACGAGCCAGCCCTGCCCTGGGGCCGGGGTGGGGGGGTAGAAAAACGAGCGGCACTTGGGGCCCGCTGTCCCAGGACCTTCTTGGCTTGGCTCCCGTGGAAGGGCGTCGGCGCCTTCATCTGAAAAATGCCGAGGGAACGCCTTGGGGGAGGCAAGCCGCACAGCTCAAGGAAAACGGCCCAGTGTCCGTGGCTTTGGTGCCCCGTTCTACCGATCGGGACGCTCCGAATCCTTCCCCAACTTCCCCCAGCTCCAAGACCACCAGGGACTTACACCGAAGAGATCCAGACACCTGTACAAACGTGGCCTTGCTGGGGTAGGGGGTGGTGGTGAAGGTGGAATTATTTCTGAGCAGCTCCTTAGAAGGGGACGGATTCTGGCACCTCTGCATTGTCTCGGGAGCCTGCGTCTCGCCGGTCTGTACTCCCTTCCTCCAAGTCAGGGGCTGTGGGGTCTCTGACAGGCCCAGGTGGAATTCTGAGTTCTGAGATCATCGGAGTCCCTCCTTCAAGCCTTGGTTCCACAAGCATCAGACTCCTGTGGGGAGATTTTGGGGGAAGCAACATGTTCGAGCCAAGAACCCATGATTGAAATTCTCCAATAAATCCCTCCCAGCTGAGCCCGTAGGGTCTGTCGTTGGTTCAGCAAGCTGGGATGGCAGGAAGGGGGGGCGGGAAGGGTTGCAAACTTCAAACAGGACCTGGGCTTGGGGGAGAGACTGTGGAGGGGGGAGGCCACCGACAGAGGGCTGAGAGTTAATTAAAGAGGCTGCGTTGTGGGTTCCTATAAACGCAGCCCTCTCCATATTAAAGTGCCAGCAACTGGAGTTCTGTGCAGGGATGCCCTCTCGCCCCAGGCCGAGCCTGGAAGGGGGAGGAGGCTGGAGCTCCACTTAGGGTGGACGTTTGCAGACCCCTGGAAGGACCCAGCCAGGAGCGCTTTGCCCTTCCACCTAGGAGTTCCAGAGGGTCCAAGCCTGTGCTCAAAAGCCTCCTTCAGCATCGAGGGTGCTGGCTGTCTTCCAGTCGCTGGGTTGGGCACGCGACCTGGAAGACAGGGGCCATCATCCCTCCCATTTTACAGGGAGGGAAAGTAAGGTTGAGAGAGGCCAAGCCGCTAGCTCAGTATATATGGCTGGTAAGGGGGACAGGCAGGGTTGAAGCTGGCGATGGGGCAGGGACCAGCATAGGACAAGTTGTCCCCGCTGCTCACATCCCTCCCTCCCACACCTCAGCTCAGCCCCGCCCCACCCCGCCCCCTCGCACTGTCCTTGACATTCAATCAGGTGCCGGTGATGTCTGGCCCAGCAGTTGGGGCTGGCCTCCGCAGCTTCCCGGCGACAAATGGTTCTCATTTGAAAGAGAGGTTATAAAAACATATGCCCAAAGACACTGTCAGAGAACTGAGGATTAATCTCATTTCAGTCAAAGACCATTCCAAATATTTTTTTGGGGGGATGTGGGGGCAGGCAGCAGCCCTGGTTGGGAAGGAAGTCCAGGTTCTTGACGTGCCCTCCTCCAGGTTGTGGCGGGTTTGGAACCATGTTGTCATGTGGGCTGGTGGCAGTGGGGGGGGGGGTCACCCCATACCTGGCCTGGCTGAGTCTGCCCCAGGTGTTGCTTTGTTCCCCAAGTCCCCAGGCCGGCTTTACAGGAGACCACAACGCCAGGGTGGACCCCGTGCTGCATTCAGTACCCTGGTTTCAGTTCAGGGCGGTTTCAGTTGCCAAAAGGAAGGGAAGGATTAGATGCCTGGGACATTTTCATTTTTCTGGCCAGTGTCAAAAAAGCTGAGTGCTTTTTGCCTGGTGACTCAACCCGAAGGGGCCCCAAGACCAGCGTGGACGGGTGTGGGCACTGCCTCGCAGTCGCCCGTGAGCCGCACCGGAGCGCCCCCTTTGAGGCAGGGGTGAGCGGGAGCTCCAGCTGTGCTCTGAGCCGGCAGCTCCCAAACCTGGGTGGCCTGGTCTCTGAGGGGCTGGCTGTGGGCTTCTGGAGCACAGGCGAGGGGCCAGACTCTGGGGGCAACGCTGAGCTCTCATGACCAGCCCAGTAGCTGCTGCTATTTCCTCTGCCCAGTGGCCTTGTAAGGACTTCCTTATCCCCATTTTATGGCTAGGGAAACCGAGGCTCAGGGAGGTAGGCTGCAGATGGCTTGCCTAAGGCCAGGAAGCAGGAGGACGCTGATACGATTCCTCTAACCTTCTCAGCAACTTTCCGAAGTGGGGGCTGTTGACTTCCCCATATTAGAAATGTGGCCGTTGAGGCTCCGAGTGGAGGATCTGTGATGTGACTTGTCCAAGCCCTCCATCTGCAAGGGAGGGTGGAGCTGGGGGCTCAGGCCCTCAGCTCCTCGGGATTCCTGGGTAGGGCAAGCGCTCCGGCCTGGCCAGGCGCGTCCTCCGTCCCTCCATCCGGGCGGTCCGGGGTCCACGCGGGCCGTTCCCCATGGGCGGGGCGGGACCGCAGAGGGACGCCGAAGGGGGCTGGCGCCGCGGGCTGGCGTCCACCCAACCAAACGTCCACCGCGGGGAGCCGATGGATTGATTTTCCAGCGGCCAGGAGAACTTGCAGAACTGGCACTTTCTGGAAGGGTGGGAGAAGGACCAGCTCTGCGGACGGGTCTGGACGGGGCGCAGCAGAGCGCCCCCGCGCGGCCGGACTAAGGAGTGTGTGCCCCCGGCGGCCGGGCACGTCCTGGCCACTGGTCACCCAGACCGCCAAGGGTGGAGGGGCCTTGTCTCGGCGTTTTCGTGACACCCTGCCCAGCAGCCTTGAGAGGGAGCTGCCAGGACGGCCCTAAATTTGCAGAGGAGACAACAGGCATAAGAAAAGTACAAGAGGACTTCCCGGGTTCCCCCAGCTGGGGTTTGCCTCCGTGGGAGCTGCTACAGAAGTCCACCCTGGGGTTCGTCGCCGGGTAGGGGTGCCGGGAGCCCAGCTCCGCAGCCCTTGCCTCGCCCGCAGTGGCTCAGTACCCCAGCATGAAGCTCAGACCGATAACAGCGATAACAGCGAGGCCAGCGCTGAGTTTGGAAGCAAATTCCCAACAGCGAGCGCTTGGGCCTTCTGGCCAGATTTAGCCAGGGAGAACTGCTGGGGACCAGCATGTACTGGGCTGGGGGTTCCCACTCCAGGTGGACAGGTTTGCGGTGGGCCATGGTCACTGTAGACACTCAGTCCCCTTTCTTGCTTTCTGGGCCCTCTGCATGGCCAAATGCCTTTGGGTCCGCCACTGTCCCCAACACTGTGCCCTGCCCTGGGCCCAGCAAATTATGGGTCTTAATTCAGGTGCCCAGGAAAGCCTTGGGTGCCTACTTGCTTTTATTCCAGAGCCCCGGGGTCACATTCAGGTGAAGTTGCAGAGCTGGGCATTGAGTGGGGCCAGTCTGACCTCTAGGCCTGAGAGGTCAGATGTCACCATCGTGTGACTGCATGCTTCCATCGGGGCCATGTTCAGGCAGGGCGCTGGAGTTGGGCATTCTCGATCGGGCACCCCGTGCTGGCTCTGGGTGCTTCCCAGCACTTTCTAGAGCTTCTGTTTTCATCCCTGCCGGTTGGGGGGGATCGCTGCGTGCTGGACTCTGGTGGCGACTGTGAAGGGTGCCACTCTGGCCGTGTTTGCAGATGCTGCGTGGTCGCGTGTGATGGCCCCCACTGCTTCCTTGTTTACCTCTCACTGGGAATGTCCTCCATCCCAACCCTGTGTAGACTCAGTGCACACCTTGTGTCCCCCAGGGGCTCCTCCTCTCCCATCTTCCAGGGCTCCTCTCCAGGAGAAGGTCCTGGCAGGAAAGAAAAGGTGTTTTTGAACCTGCTTGGGAGGATAGGCAGATTCTTTTTTTTTTTTTTTTTTTTTTAAAGATTTTATTTATTTATTTGACAGAGAGAGATCACAAGTAGATGGAGAGGCAGGCAGAGAGAGAGAGAGAGAGAGGGAAGCAGGCTTCCTGCTGAGCAGAGAGCCCGATGTGGGACTCGATCCCAGGACCCTGAGATCATGACCTGAGCCGAAGGCAGCGGCTTAACCCACTGAGCCACCCAGGCGCCCGGATAGGCAGATTCTTAAAGCAAGACACGGAAAGCACTAACTATAAAGGAAAAGGTTAATAATCAGACTGTGTTTATTAATAATGTCTTCACAAATTTCTAAGTTATTTTTAAAATTGAGGTATAACATTTGTTATTTTCAGGTGTACAACATAGGGCTTCTGCGTTTACACATATTGTGAAATGATCACCAAAAGAAGACTAGTGAACATCGGTCACTATACACAGTCACAACACTTCTTTTCTTGTGATGAAAACTTTTAAGATTTATTCTCTTAGCAACTTTCAAATACTCAGCCAGGATTATTAACTATAATCACTATGTTGTACATTCTGTCCTCGTGACTTATTTATTTCACAACTGGAGATTTGTACCTTTTGACCCACCGCCACTGCCTCTGGTAACGGCCACTTTTTGTATTATGAGTTGAGTTTTTGTGTGTTTTTTAAGAATCCACATATAAGTGATATCATATGGTGCTTGTCTTTATCTGACTTATTTCACTTAGCATAATATCCTTTTTAAAAAAAGATTTTATTGGGACGCCTGGGTGGCTCAGTTGGTTAAGCAGCTGCCTTCGGCTCAGGTCATGATCCCAGCGTCCTGGGATCGAGTCCCACATCGGGCTCCTTGCTCATCAGGGAGCCTGCTTCTCCCTCTGCCTCTGCCTGCCATTCTGTCTGCCTGTGCTTGCTCTCTCTCCCTCTCTCTCTCTGACAAATAAATAAATAAAATCTTTAAAAAAAAAAAAAAAGATTTTATTTATTTCACAGAAAGAGACAGCGAGAGAGGGAACACAAGCAGGGGGAGTGGGAGAAGGAGAAGCAGGCTTCCCACCAGGCAGGAAGCCCGATGCGGGGGTCAATCCCAGGACCCTGGGATCATGACCTGTTAGCCTAATATCCTTAAGATCCATCCAGGTTGTCACAAATGGCAACATTTCATCTCTTTTTATGGCCAAATGGTATTCCGTTACACACACACACACACACACACACACACACACACACACACACATATATATGTATATATATATCACATCTCCTTTACCCATTCATCCATCAGTGAATGCTTGGGTTGTTTTCACATTATATTATAAATATATATTATAAATAATGCTTCAGTGAACATGAGAGTGCAGCTATCTTTTCAAGTTAGTATATTTGTTTTCTTCAGATAAATACCCGGAAGTGGGATTGATGGGTCACATGGTAGTTCTATTTTTAATTTCTTGAGGGACCTCCATATATACTATTTTCTGTGGTGGCAGCACCAGTTTTCATCCCCAACGACAGTGCTCTATATCCTTGCTAACACTTGTTATTTCTTGTCTTTTTGATAATAATGATTTTAACAGGTGTAAGGTGATCTCTCATCATGGTTTTGATTTACATTTTCCTGTGGAGTGATGTGGAGCATCCTTTCATGTACGTGTTGGCCATCGGACTGTCTGTCTTTGGAAAAATGTCTGTTCAGGTCCTCTGCTGATTTTTAAATCAGATGTTTGGGTTTTTTCTATTGAGCGCTGGGAGTCTAACTTTGGTTCATCAAAAGACCCCATTAAAAGGGAGGATAGAGAAGCCACAGAGTGAGAAGAGATATTCGCACAAATATATGTTAAAGAACTCTCTTTGAGAATGTTTACAGAATTTAAGAAATAAACTAAGGAAAAGGTAGACCATGCAATAGAAAAATGGGCAAGAGACTTACCAGTTTTTCACAAAAGATGATATGCAAACCAAACATTCAGTAAAGGTTCAAACGTGTGTTCAACCTCATTAGTCAACAGGGAAATGCAAATTTCAAATGCAATCAGATACTACCTCGTATCTACTAAAATGGCTAATTTTTCAGTCTTGAATCTTGTTAAGGGTGTGGAGCAACTGGAACTCTTTTCCTTGCTGGTGTGAGTGTAAATTCCTACAGCCATTTTATTTTTTTAAAAAGATTTATTTATTTATCTTAGAGAGAGCACGCAAGTTGGGGGAGGGACAGAGGGAGAGGGAGAGGGAATCTCCAGCAGACTCCGCACGGGATCTCATAACCCTGAGATCATGACCTGAGCCGAAATCAGGATCGGATGCTTGACTGAGCCGTGCTGGCACCCTGATCAGAGAGGATTTTAGGTGCGATGTCAATACTTTGGAATTTATTGAGATTTCTTCAGCGGCTTAGTACACAGTACATTTTGAAAGGAGACGAGCTCTATGTTGGATCGAAAGTGCTGTGCTTCTTAATTAGGCAAATTACTCAAATCTTTTATCAGTCTGCTCATGTATGTTTTTAGTTGAGGTACAATTGCCATATAACGTATTAGTTTCAGGTGTACAATATGATTCAGTGTCTGTGTATCTAGTGGGGGGGAGGGGCGGTCACTACAACAAACCTAGTGGACGCCGGTCACCCTTACACAGTAACAAAAATAGTTTTTCTTGTGATGAGGACTTTTAAGCTCTATCTTCTCAGTAGCTTTCAAATATACAGTACAGTATCCTCAGCTCTAGTCACCGTGCTGTATGTTATATCCAGACGATCTAATTATGTCACAACTGCAAGTTTGTACTTTTTGACCCCCTTCACCCCTTTCCTCCTACTCCCACCACTGCCTCTAGAAACTGCCAACTTTTCCCTCTATCCCTGAGCTTTTTTTTTTTTTTTAAGGATTCTACATACACATGAGATCATACAGTATGTGTCTTTCTCTGTCTGACTTAGCACAGTGCTCTGAGTTCCAACCATGTTGTCACAAAATGGCAAGATTTTATTCTTTTTTATGGCGGAGTAATACTAAGTGGTGTAATATATACCTCGTCACACACCTCCATTCATCCGTGGATGGACACTTAGGTTGTTTCTGTGTCTTGCCTGTTGTAAATAATGCTGCAATTAACACGGGGCGGGGAGAGGAGTGCAGATACCTTTTTGCATTAGTGTTTTTGTCTCTTCAGATAAATACTCGGAGTTGGACTTGATGGGTCATACTGTTGTTCTATTTTTTATTTTTTTGAGGAACCTCCATACTGTTTTCCACAGTGGGCATAGCAGTTTACGTTCTCACCAACAGTGTGCAAGAGGTTTTCTACGTCCCCTCTAATTCTTTCATTTTGAATTTTTGAATTCAAATTTTGAATTTTTCATTAATTCATTTTGAATTAATTTTTGTAAGGAAATGTAAGGAACAATTTTGCATATGGTGTGAAGAAAGTTCAGGTTCATTCTTTTGCATTTGGCTGTCCAGTTTTCCCATCATCGTTTATAGAAGAGGCTGTACGTTCCCCATTGTATATTATTGGTCCTTTGGCTTAAGTTAATTGACCATATAGGCACGAGTTTATTTCTGGGCTCTTTATTCTGTTCTGTTGATCTGTGTGTCTGTTTTATGCCAATACCACATTGTTTTGGTTACTCTAACAACTTTAGTAATATAGTTTGAAACGAGGGAGAGTGATTCCTCCAGCTTTCCCCCACCGCCCCCCAAATTGCTTTGGCTCCTTGGGTCTTTTGTGGTCTCACACAAATTTTAGGATCCTTGGTTCTAGTTCTGTGAAAAATGCCATTGGAATTTTGATAGGGGTTGCACTGAATCTGGAGATTGCTTTGAGAAGTACAGACATTTTAACAATATCAATTCTTGGTGTGCCTGGGTGGCTCAGCGGGTTAAGCCTCTGCCTTCGGCTCGGGTCATGATCTCAGGGTCTTGGGATCGAGCCCCGTGTCGGGCTCTCTGCTTGGCGGGGGGCCTGCTTCCCCACCCCCTCTCTATGCCTGCCTCTCTGCTTACTTATGATCTCTGTCAAATAAATAAAATATTTTTAAAAATATCAGTTCTTCCTCTGTGAATATGGAACATCATTCCAGTTATTAGTGTCTTCAATTTCTTTCATCAGTGTCTTATAATTTTCAGTGTGTAGGTCTTTCACCTCTTCAGTTAAATTTATTCCTATGTATTTTATCCTTTTTGATGCAATTTACAAATGGGATTGCTTTCTTAAATTCTCTTTGTGATGGCACAGGATTCGTGTATAGAAATGCAACCGATTTTTTATATATTGATTTTGTATTCTCTAACTTTACTGAATTCATTTATTCTAACAACTTTTTGGTGAAGTCTTTAGGGTTTTCTCTCTATTGTATCATGTTGTCTACTAATAATGACAACTTATTTCTTCCCAATTTGGATGTATTTTATTTCTCTTCCTTGCCAAATTGCTCTGGCTAGGACCTCTGATACTATGTTGAATAAAAGTGGCGAGAATGAGCATCCTTGTTTGGCTCCATCCCTGAAAACTCTTCCCCACTGAGTGTGTCAACCACGGGCTTGTCCTATAAAGCCATTATTATGTTCTAGAGAATGTATGGGAATAAGAATGTATAGGTACATTCCATTTATACCCACTTTGTTAAGAGTTTTTACCATAAATGGATGTTGCATTTTGTCAAATGCTTTCTCTGCATCTATTTTATCCTTTGTTTTGTTAATGTGGTGTAGCATTAATTGATTTGTTGATATTGAACCATTTTTGCATTCCTAGAAAAAAATCCCACTTGCTCATTGTAGTTGGTCCTTGTAGTGCATTATTGAAATCGGTTTGCTAATGTTTTGTTAAGGATTTTTACATCTGTGTCGACCAGGGATGTTGGTCTGTGATTTTCTCGTGGTGTCTTTTCTGGTTTTGGTATCAGGGTCACGCTGACCTCGTATTTGCTCATGTTTTATAAATTTGGCTAGTTTCTAGGAGAGATATAGTAAAATCTTCAAGTGGGACTGCTGATTTTTCGGTTTCTTTTCCTCTCTGGCCTGTTAGTATTTCCAGGCAGAGGGGTGGGACAGGTTGTTTTGAATAAGACCTTAAATGTTTCCAGGGTCGTTCTCTCTCTCGGGGAAGCTAATTTTTGTTTATATTAAACTCCTTTTCTGTCTGGACTATGAGTTCTTCTTCTGATGTTGGTTGGTCAGTGTCTTGTCTTCCTTTTGGTGGACCCGCTCTTCTGGAGTCTGTTCTCCTGTGAATTTATTCCCGGGGACTCTAAGCTTCATTGCTGGTACCATGTAACCGAGGGACGAGTTAGAAGCCCCCAGCTTGGTGGTTCTTAATCTCAGCTGGATGTTGGCATCACCCGAGGAGGCTGGAGAAGACTGACTCATGGGTCCTCTTCCACAGATTCTGATTTCGTGGATCTAGGTGTGGTCAGGGCACAGGAGGTTTTAAAAAACTCTCTAGGTGTTTCTGTCATGCAGTTAAGGTGAGGAAACCTTGTGCCCCCTCCAGAGAAGGACAAGGTGGATGGGGGTAATGGATGTGCCTTGGGTGTTCAACTGTGCCAACGTCTGCCCATGTGCCCTCCCCCTTCAGGAGATCCAGATCCTCATGGAAATGGCCAAGACCTCTTTCCAGCACCATTTTCCCTAAGATCCACGTCTCTGGTTGCACTTACCTGGCCCAAGGTGTGGGGAGAGGGGAGGAGGGAGCTCAGGGGTCAGCAGAGCTGCTGTTTTGGTGGTGAAAAGATGAAATGACCCACCCAGGGCAATGGGTGTGTCTGTGTGTGATGAATGAGCATAACCAGCAAACTCGTCCCCCCACGTCATCCCTGATCTGTGGCATTAGCCCTCTTTGCCTCTGGTCTGCTCTTCCCCAAAGCCAAACCCCTCCTAGCTTTAGTGTTAGCTACTATGATCCATAGATCTTCTTTCTGTGGCAGCCCCGGGAAGTTGGGCTCAAGGGCAAGAACCAGCAGCCCATGGCTGTTCATCTTCCTGCCACACACCCGTTGTGGATCTTACTGGAATGCCATGGCTTCAGATGGGCCAGGTGTGGGCCCAGGTCTCCCTCTGGTTTCTGGCCTCTTTGGGGCCAGCATCAGGACTCTTCCAGGGAGGGCTGCTGCTGGTCATCATAGTCCCTGAGGTGGTCACAGGCCTCACAACACGTGTCACTGGGGGCCCATTCTTCCTGGGCTGCTTGGCAGTGGAATGCAGCCCACCTGCACCTCCTTCCCACTTTGAGGAATTCATTCAAAGAACGTTGCTCATGCCTGTTTTTTATTCTAGGGCTTGTGCTGGGTGCTTGATTTGCATATGTGTGTGTGGCTAGGGAGGAACGTGTCCTAAATGAGACCTGTACCCCTTCCTTCGGGAGCAGATCACCTAACGGAAGGATCAAAGAGCTGTGGGGTCTCATCGGGTCAGTGGTTCCAGGGTACAAGGTGTGGCCTGGCTTGAAGGGGAGGAACATTAGTTTTGCCTCCAAGGGTTCAGGCAGGACATCACACAGGAGGTATATGAGTAGAGTCTTAGAGGATGAGCAGGACTTGACCAGGCAGAAAAATGAGGGAAAAGCATTCTAGGTAGAGGGAATAGCATATGTCAAGGCGAGGAAGTACAACGTTTAGAGTATGTGAAATCACAACCCATCAGAAAGATTTGCAGGCGGTGGGGCAGGGACAGGAGGCAGACTCAGATCGAGAAAGGTGGTGCTGGGAAAGCTGAGGGACTTCGATCTCGTTCTTAGGGTGAGGGGTGAAGCAGTGTAAGTGGAGGAGCTGGGTTAGGTGGCTCCGAGGCCGATGCGGGGAGAGGAAGACCCTGGAGGTGGCGGAATGGTTAAGGGGCCCAGGCTGTAATCGAGATGAAAAGTGTCAAGGGACAGAATTGAGAAAGGAGAGGCAGGAAGAGAGAATAGTAGTGGCTGAGTTTGGGGTGCACATTTAGATGGGAGAACTGTCTAGCTGGAAATGGGGTGATCACAGATGGCTCCAGGTGGTGGCAGAGGCAGCTCTGCAGGAGACGGGGTGGGGGTGGGGTGGAGGGTGGGGGGGGCTGTTCCAGGATGGGGAGTCAGGAGAAGGGGAGCCGTTTGGGTCTTGAGGGGGGAGATGGTACATTCCGCTTAGGATGGGCTGAGGTCAAGGTGTAACACGGAGGTGGCGCCCCCAGGTGGCTGCTGGAGCTCAGGGAGATTGGCTTGTGACCAAGCTGAGCACAATTGAAGACCCAGGCTGCCCTGGGCGGCAGTGGGGAGGATACAGAAGCGGAGGGAAAGGTCAGGGTGGGACTCAGGGAGGAGCCCAGAGCTATAGCCATGAGCCAGGGCGGCTGGGAACCCACAGGCAGAAGCAGGGGGAGAAGTGGAAGAGACATGGTAGAGGGGATGTGGGGGGTGGAGTGGGACGGGCTAGACAGTCAGCTCCATGAGGACAGGCATGACAGCGGTGTTGGGTCCCTGCTGAATCCTACACATGGGCTGAGGTCCTACACGTGGAAGGTGCTCCCCCTACCTGGTGGGAGGGGACGGATGGATAGACGGATGGGAGGATGAAGGATGCTCCGCGCACCTCGGGGGCTTCTCCCCATGGCACAGAGCTGCTGATGGAGGACTTCTCCATCTCCCCGGGAAGGGCTGCCCCCCTCCCGCTGCCCCCAAGGCTTGCGCTCCCCTGTCAGTGGGGAGATGCCTGTCAAGGGTCTGA
Source organism: Lutra lutra (assembly GCF_902655055.1). Classification (NCBI taxonomy): domain Eukaryota; kingdom Metazoa; phylum Chordata; class Mammalia; order Carnivora; family Mustelidae; genus Lutra; species Lutra lutra. The sequence goes on along the minus strand of NC_062290.1, from coordinate 87,007,770 downwards.
ATAAATCTAGACCTGCTCTAGATATGTTGTGATCACACACTCCCCTGCCCCCCATCCCCTCAGCCTGAGCTGCCGGGGCCGGAGGGGTCACCTGACCCAGGCTGGCCAATCAGAGTCTGTCCTGGGACTCTCGCCTTTGGATCTTTTGAACGGAGATCCACAAACTGGAGTGGCCGTGTGGACACACGAGTGTGTGCGCCACGTGTGCTGGCACAGCACACGGGAGGGAAGACCAGAGTGTGCAAGGCAGGAAGCAGCTGCCCAGGTGGGGGCAGGTGAGGCAGTGTGGGCAGGAACAGGAGACACGGGCACCGGTCTGGCCACGAACCCTGCCCGGGCCTAGGCTGCTCTGAGTAGGGTTCTGGTTTCTCGCTGCCCAAAGGCCGGCCAGGTGCCTCCCCCTGGGCCCCGGGGATCCACTCGTCTGCCTTCCCGAGCAGAGCCCGAGGCCTCCTGCAACTAGACTCGGGGTCCTGGATGCCGGAGGGCTTGCCGGCCCTCCCCTGGTGACCCAGCTCTAGCAGGGACTCCGTGGTGTGGATGGCAACACTGAAGCCAGGCCCGCGGTCTCTGCCTATGCTCGGTGCCCCACGGGCATCCTCGTCCCCTCTTCCCGGCCAAGCCACGGAGGGAGGCAGGGTCCCCCTTCTGTGGGTGGTAGGTGACCAGCTGAAGGCCACACGGTCAGGCAGGGCAGAGCCAGAATCCGACTCCAGCTCCTCCAGCCCCACATGGAGTGTGCCGCGTGGGTGTCTCTGAATCCTCTGGGCTGCGGTTCTTTTCTTCCCAGTGAGGCCAGAGGTGGGGGTCCAGGGCTGGAGGCGCAGACACTTCGGGGCTCTCACGGTCCTCGTGAGGGAAGGTGGCCCCTTTCGGAGTCTGGCATAAACAGGGCCCGAGGCAGAGACAGCTCCGACCGTGACGTCTCGCCCAGACACGCAGAGGTCACTTCGGGAGGAGGCGGAGAGCTTTGATCCTGAAACCTGAACTGACGGGGCCTGCGAGGAACCCCGGGCCGTGTCCCGCGGCCCTTGGGTCCCCTCCCCGGTGTCGGGAGTGGCGTCTCTCAAGCCGGTGAGCAGTCAGGACAGGACTGAAGCCGCGGGGGCCGCGCGTCCTCCTGAGCAGCCCCCCGGCCCTGCACGCGGTACAGACAGGGCCCCGGGCCCTCCGCACCTCTGCATTCCTGGCGGGTGACCTGTTTCACGTGCTTTTGTGGCGTCTTCGCCTGCAAGGGGCATTCCGGAGGGCTATTCCCAGAGGACGGCAGGGCTTGCTTTGCCCTCCTGAACTCCCGGGGCTCGTACACAGGCCTCTCAACTCAGCGGGGTGCAGAGAAGCCTGCCAGGCCTTTCTAGAGGGCTGGGAGGCCCGGTGGTGGCCCTGTGCCCCCGTCCCCTCGGCCAGTCGCTCCAGCATCTGGGGTGATGCTGACTTCGCTCAGGAGGCGTCACAGTAGCAAGCCGGGAAAAGGTTAAAACAAACATTTATTTAACAAATTATATTAAGACAGACAATCACACAGTGAAACTTCCCTTTGCCAAATACAGGAGTCACCTCAAATAAATACAGTAAGGGCGTCGTTCCTCTGCGGGTACACAGCAGCCTGTCCCAGGCCCCGTGTGGTCCCAGGGCAGCTCCCGGGCCTTCTGCTGGGAGAATGGAAGCCCTGCTGCGGGGTGGTGACAGCCAGTCCCGGGCCCCATTCGGAACGGGTGAAGACAGAGGGGCCGACCCAGGGGTGCCGGGCTGGGGGGTGGGCACGCGGCAGCTGCCTCCAGGCCCCGAGGCCCCGGTGGATTGTGGCCTGAGTCAAATGAGCTCGGCTTCTGCCCTCCTGAGCAGGCACATGGCTGCCGTGTCAAGGCCCTGCTTGGCCCTCAGGCTCCCCGGGGGTCCGGGGGGCCCTCGTCGTCAGGGTGGAGCGACTGGGCAGGCTGAGCACCATGGCACCCTGGAGGGGCGGCCAATCATGCTAGAACCAGGGAGGCTGGTGGTGCTGGGAAGTCTCCACGGGGCAGGAGAGAGAAGGGTCAGAGAGAGGCATGTGCTTGGGACGGGCCCCCTGGCGGGGTGGCTCCGAGAGGAGACTCGGCTCCGGATCCCATCTCTGCCACTGACCCCTTGTGCTCACAGACGAGCCTCCGCTGCTTCCTTTGTAACAAGGAGTGACGAACATCCACTTCTGGGGGTTGGTTTTTTAAGGGGAATAACAGGGGAAAATGTGCTTACAGTGCCGGCCCAGTGGCTGGCGAGGAGCAGGGGTTCTGGTGCGGGTGAGTCCTTGCCGGCCCTGTTCCCGCCGCCTTTCCGCAGGACACGGGGCCGGGGAGGCAACTGTCGGGGTCTTCCTGCCGCCAGCTGGACCCCAGGCAGGACTCCCAGCGAGGGAGGCGCCAGCAGCTGCCCTCCTCCGACTGGGGAGACAGGTGTGGGGGCTGTAACCTGTTTCCTCCGCCACCCACCCGGCTGTCCGGCTCTCCGAGCGGGAGAGGGTTGTGGCCCAGATTAGTTCCTGGACTCGGGGTGGGAAAAAAGCCTTGATACGACTTTGACTTTGCGAGTGAACGTGGAGCCAACAACTTACTCCTTACTACCTTTGTGCCATATCCAAGGGCGCTGGAGGGAGACTGTGCATGTTCGGGGGAAAAGGAAAGACAACAGGAAAACTGTGCTCTGGTTAGTCTTTTTGAGGAGGGATGGAAGCTGGGAATGCTGGGGTGGGGGGACGAGGGCCAGGCCCGCTGCCTTCATGCTTCCCAGAACCCTCATCCTCCCTCCCCACGTGGCCCCAGGGTTGGAGAAGAAACGCTCCCTCCCAGGCACGAGCCAGGGGTCCGGCTGTCCTGCGGTCCTCATGAGCCCCCACGCGCACCCCCCAGCCTACCGTCACGTGCTCGCATTGCCCCCCACCTCTCAGAAGGCAAGGAAAGGGGCTAGGAGCAGCCTACAGTCTACCACTGACACCAGCCTTTCCCTACCACGGTCGTTGCATAACTTGTTTAAGCTGTGGTTCAGGGGTACAAACCGTCACTGTCACACGTAGCTTCCGTCTATGGTGCTGTCAGGGTGGCCGCAGCCCGGCCGAGCCCAGTAGGTCTGCCCTCTTCCTGGTGCAGCCCGGCCTTGCCCTCCATCGGTCCCCTGGCTGCAGGACAGCCCCAGGGGCTCGGGAGGGCAAGCACCCACCTCCTCCTGGACAGCCCCCCTCCATGCCCGCTCTGCCTTCATGCACCTGGACTCCAGCTCCCACATGCTTGTCTCTGGAACTCTCCGCTAAAATGCCTGCTTGTCAGTTAAGGGACAAGGGCCGCCAGGGTGCTACCTGTCGGATGACAACCTCACAATTAGGCCATGAGCAAAGTGCACGAACCAAGGGAAGAGGAGTAATGGGAGTCGCCCCTCTCTGCTGGGCTTCGGGTCACATGGGTCACTTGCTTTGGACGAGCCGCCCAAAACGCAGCAGTAGACACGGGTTCCAGCTCCCCAGAAACACGACCGGCTTATTTCAGTGGGTGCATCTGAGACCAGTTCAACAGCTCTGTCCTCTCCTGGTTAAGCACCAGTCCCAGAAGGGCCGTCAGACGGACTGCTGGCTCCAGCCCGTGCCCCTGGGGGGTTCCACCCACTTTGCGGTGGGGGCCCAGGAAGGCCAGGCCTCACCGGGACATCCTCAGGTCCGGGCAGAGGCAGGCAGAGGCGAGCACTTCTCTAATGCACAGAGATCAGGAGGTTTTGGATGAAAATCACCGGCGACCCGGGGCGCGGGGAGCTGCTCGAGGTGGCGGCCCGATGAAGGTACATGAGGTATTTGGCCCGGCCCACTGCTTAGCCGGCGGCCACCCTCCGCACGGTGTTGGCCCGTTCTGAGACGTCCCAGGCGCCCTGGGGAGGGAGGCTCCGTCCCTGGCCGTGGCCGTGGCTCTCCCGTGCTTTCTTTGTGTTGGGGGACCCTCCCCATTCTCCATGCCCCCTCCCCAGCCTCATGGCAAGCCTCACGTCCAAAGCTCCAGCCATCAGGGACCCCCCCCCCACCCCCAGAGGGGAAATACCAACATTCTGTGGAATTGATTCAGGACAAATCCTGAGAGCTAGACCAGGCAGGCCACCAGGGGGAGGGCCCGAGCCCCCAGGGACGGGGACGGCCCTGTTCTCACGGCAAACACAGGTGGAGCTGAGCTCGGCGGCCGGTGTGGTGAGAAGAGCCTGCGAGTCTGCTGGCCAGTTGTGGTAGACGAGTCTACACTGGTCCCAGCTCGGTGGCCTGGCTCAGACGGACTTTCTAAAACAAACGCTGCTGTTTGCGGAGTGCATCGCGATGCCGCCTGGCTCTGAGGACCAGGCTGACAGTGTCCCCGTGTGCCTCTGGGGCAGGCCACTGGCTGAGCGTCGTCTCACTTGTGGCGGGCCTGTCCCCGAGGCAGGGCATGGGGCCGAGGCAGCTGGCGTGGCAGTTGGCACATGGGGGTTGCAGAGATGAGCCCTTTGGGAGGAATGGGGGTGTGTGGCGGGGGAGCACAGTGTCCTGGGCAGCGACTGCCCTTCGAGCAGCACCAGGTCCCTCCGCCTTCTCACCCCGAAGGCAAGTCCTCTGTGCGGGCCACCGGGCATCCTCTCCCCGACCTTGGTGTGTCCAGTGTGTGACTTGGGGGTGGAGTCTGAGGTGTGGCTGCCAGTGGGCAGGAACCCGGGCTCGGGGTCACTCCGGGACCACAGGCTTCTTCCTCCCCTGTGTCCGCGTCGCCGTGAGATGCTCAGGGCGCTGCCGCTGGTGTGAGGGACTTGTTCCACGGCAGCCCCGGGTCTGGGGCCCTCGGGGAGGCCTAGGGGGATGTGCACAGTTGCCACCCACATTGGGCCTTCCAGAAGGATGCGGCTAGCTCTGTGGCAGGCAAGGTCAGGAGGAAAGGGAGCCGGCGGCGTCACTGGGCAGCTCCAGCACGCGTGCGGGGCCCTCGGGGTGACTCCCGGGGTGGGTAGGGTCATTTGTAGGAGGGCCGGTCGTCACACAGACACGTTAAGAGCCGTTGGTCACTACAGCAAACACAGATTAGTGGCAATTATGAACAGTGTCCCCAGGGAGGCGGGGGTGTCCCGTTAGGCAAGCCGCGGGCCAAGGAGGTCAGAGCCCAGCTGCCCAGAGTCTCCTGGATGAGCCCCACGGTGGGCCGGTAGGGAAGGGTAGGCAGGAAGGCCTGGGCGAGGGAGGGGCGCTCAGTAGTCTGGGCAGCTGCGTCTTCTCCTCATGGGGACAGGGTGGTGGCCGGCCCCTCAGGACTGGGGGATCTGTTGACACCGGGTGGGGCTGGGCGGGAGCCGGGCGGCCGCGCTCTGCTCCGTGCGGAAGCTGTATTCATACTGGAGGAGGGAGAGGACAGAGAAGCAGGGTCAGTGCATGAGAAGAGCAGAGCAGCCCCTCCTCAGCCCCAGGCCACCTTGCCCAGCGTGTGCCCTCGTGCAGTGTGTGGTGTGGGGGCGTGTGTGGGGACACAACTCTGTGGCTGTAGGGGGCCCCCAGTTCCCGATGACGGATTCTATTCCCAGTCCCTGCTCTCCTCTCCGCAAGGAGGGACTGTGGGGCCTGAAGCCATGAGCTGGCCATGGGCCGGGCTGCCTGCTAGGAGAGGGGTCGCAGGTGGGGTAAAGGACCGCTGTGGAACGCCATCCCCCACCTGACCTGAGGCCAGCCACAGCCCCAGGCCCAGGGGAACCCTTGGTCCCAGTGCTTCCTTGCTTGCCTGCTGACAGGCTAGGTGACCCCAGAGAGGGGCAGGCAGCACCCCACACGTGTGTGTACTCTCTGAGTTCCCAGCGCTGGTCCCTGAAGTTGTGTGACTGTCCTCCGTACCTGATGAGGGCCCGAGTCTCCAGGAGGGCAGCACCCCACAGTGGCCACCCAGCCTTGGCCAGAATGTCCCTGGAAGGGCACACCTGTCCCCTGCCCCACCTCATGCTGAAGACTGAAGCTTACCTGGCTCTCGGTCACGGACAACGGGTAAAGGCAGGTTCCAAGTGTGATGGAAATTCAGAGATACTTGCAGAGGGAAAGGGGGAAGGCCTGCAGCTCAACCCCGAGGGCCAGGAGGGATGGCACCTTCCAAATGTGGGGCTGGTGGTCCGGGGCCGCAGAGCAGGCCCGGGGCGGGGGGGGGGGATGGAGGTGGGCTGCAGCAGAGCTGTCGGCCGGGCCCAGCACACTATAGGCCACAGCAGCCGCGTGGCCCCATGGCTTTAGGACTGAGGAGTTTAGAGGATGTCAGGCGGGTTCAACATTTTGAATCCCATCTCAAGACTCTTTAGCAGTAGAATTGCCCAAACAAGGGCTCCTCCCTGTACGCAGAGCAAAGCAGGGCTGCCTGCGCTGAAACAGCTTTTGCCTCAGGGACACTGAGGGCAGGATGAGAGGAAGCCCCAGGCGAGCTGCCGCAGCAGGAGAATAGCTCAGAGCTGAGGGCTTCAGCAGTTGGTCAAGATGAGGGGCAGCCGCAGGCCTTTGAAGGTTTTCCCTCAAGTAGAAATGGTGAGGAGGCACCCAGCGCACTGTGTCCTCAGCCGCCCCTGCTGGAGGGGCCCACAGGGTTGACCCTACACAGGGAGAAGCAGACCTGGGCTGAGCCCATCCCGACCCTGTACGAACCACAGGAGGGACAGCCTCAGGTGGCCCCTGAGCCAGATCAAGGGCCCTGCAACGCCAATATGACGGGGGACCCTACAGACATTGTCCATCACCAGAAGTGGCGTGTGGGAAGGACTTAACTTTGAAGGGTGACCTCAGGCAGGCCTTTGCCCATCTCTGAACTGGGCCAGGTAAGAGCTGGCAAGTGTTAGCGAGGACGTGGAGAAAAGGGAACCCTTGGGCCCTACTGGGAACGCAAACTGGCGCAGCCCGCCATGAAACACGGTGTGGGGGAGACTCACAAAATTGGAACTAGGACTCCCTAGGACTCAGCAATTCCTCTTCTGGGAATTTATCAAAGAAAACAAAAAAACACTAACTCAGAAAGACTCCGCACCCCCACATTCACTGCAGCCTCTCTCCAAGAGCCAAGACACGGGAACAACCCTAGGTGTCCATGACGGGTGGGAAGGGATAAGAAGATGTGGCGTAGAGACATGATGGGCTCTTACTCAGCCATAAAAAGTGAAATCTTTCCATTTGCAAAGCACGGATGGACCTCAAAGGCATTACATGAGGTACAGTGAGTCTGAGAAAGACAAAGACCATGAACCCCACTTATATGTGGAATCTACCAGCCAGGGCGTTGCCCGGGAGGGGGTCTGGATGGGCGAAGGGGGTCGAAAGGTACAGATTCCAGCTATAAAACGTGTCCTAGGGGTGTCATGGACGGCAGGGCGATGACCATTAATACTGCATTCCATTTCGGAAGTTGCTAGAGCAAATCTTTTGTAATCATGGTGACAGATGTTAACTAGATGTGCTATGATCATTCTGCATATATACAAATATGGACTCTTATGTTGTGCACCTGACACTATGTCCTATGTCAAGTTACACCTCAATAAAAAAGTGGGGTCACAGTCTATCTCCAGGGCAGGCTGTGGGGATGGGGTGAGCTGTGTAGGTTAAGGGCTCATGCGCCACGGTCACCAGGCAAGCACTTGCTGCACATTTGCTGGCTTGGGAAAATCTATCAGAGCAGCTCCCACCTGCTCCCTTTCCTGCTCCCTGATGACCAGGGCATGGGCCCTGGCTGGACTCAGCTCTAGGAGGCTGGCCCAGTGGAGCAGCCCCCAGAGGAGGCCCCGGGGCAAAGTCTGAGACAATACCGCCACCTGGTGGCTGCTCGGGGTGCATCACGGGCAGGAAAGGTTCCCTGGGCTCCAACATCGCCCACGCGGCTCTTCACCCCTGGCTGGGCTCCTGGGGTCAGGCGAGAGCCCCATGAGGGCAGCAGAGCAGGGGCAGGCCAGCACCTTTAACTCGAATGGGCAACACAGGAGGAAGGGGCGGTTGCGGGGGAGCATGAGTGCATTTCTACCCGGGCTCAGGGGCAGCTGCCTGGCTGGGGGCGGCTGCGGGGAGCATGAGTGCATTTCTAACCCGGGCTCAGGGGCAGCTGCCTGGCTGGGGAGCTAGGGACCCAGGTATCAAAGGTTGGGAATGGCAAGCACTGCTGGAGGAGGGGGTTCGGGGGCGGAGGGAATCTGGGGCGCCAATGGAGAGAGGTTTCGGGAGAAGCACACAGGCTCAGAGGGTGAGGACAGGCCTCGTACTTGGGGTGGGAGGACCTGGAGGGGAGGGCCAGGGAGGAGAGCAGAGGGAGGACACGGCTGGGGATGTGGCTTCCGCAGGAGCAGCTCTGGGTGGGCGAAGGTTGGAGAGCTGGCAGTGTGGCGGGTGCGGTTTGCCCCTCAGGGGTGGGGAGGGGGGCACCCAGGGAAAGAGCCGAAACAGGCTGATCCCACTTTACTGCACAAAAGTCCCTGGAAGTCTTGGTAAAAGGCAGATTCTGACTCAGAAGGTCTGGGGTACAGCCCAAGATTCTGCGTTTTCAACCAACTTCCAGGTGATCTGGGGACCAGTTCAGACAATTCTGTGACCCAACCAAGGGGACGAAGGGTGGATGTGGGTGGGAGTGGGCAGAAAGCAGAGGGCTAGAGACATTAGGGCTGGGCTGTGTGGGAGCTGTGGAGGGAGGGAGGCTGGGGGTGCTTTACCTCCGGCTGCGTGGAGGCCAAGCCCGGGAGATGCCTGCCTGGGCAGCAGACAGAAGGCACCTCTCGGAAGCAGCCAGAAGTCCCAAGTGCACACGCTGCCTTTTCCGGATTCACAGCCTGTGCACGCCCCTCCCCCCTCCAGAGGGCCGGGACTTGGTGCCCTGCACAGATTGCTGTCCCCCCATTCCTACCCTTGGGAGCTTTTCCCTTTTTAGGTTATCTTGGCTGGAGAAAAGCATTATTCCCCCCCCTCCACCTCTTGTTTTCTCTAACTCCCAAATGAAATTTCAACATATGTCCCCAGACATAATCCCCCTTAGGCTGCGGATAACCCTTCCCACAGACACTGTCTTCTGCCCGGGATTGCTGGCCCCAAAGTGTTTGCCCAAGAGACTAGGGCCGCTTCTGGAAGGCCTTTCACTCCCTTGGGCAAACAGTGAGTACCTTTGAAGGTGGATTTGGGCCCGGATCTGTTTACTCAAGACATTAGTCTCCTGCATAAGGAAAACCTGCACTCGCGTACAAACAGCAAATCCTTTTTGAATTAAAAAAATTTTCAATTAAAAAGCATTTGGGTTCACAGAGCCAAGCCCAGCTGAGCGGCGCCAGGCCATGGCACCCTCTGGTGGACACCAGCCATCACAGCAGCCAGGGCCTGTCTCCAGGAAAGAGATGTCACTGTCAGGGCTGTTTCGAGCTTTCCTGGGGCCCAGGGGCCGCAGTGTCTGTCCGCCTCCGCCACCCTGCACCTGATGCATCGTGCCTCTCTAGCTGCGGGGCATGAGGCCCAGCGAGGCCATCGTCCTGGTCTGTGGGACATGTGGACCCTGGCTTTCAGCTGGGTGGTGGAGGCTGTCACTTAGACCCAGCCTCACTGGCACAAAGGGGGCCAGGAAACCCTTGTCCACTCACAAAGGCGTGAGAATCACCCGAGACACTTCGCCTGAAAAGCCCAGTCCTCCTGCTGCATCAGAATCAAGGTTTCTCACCAAGCCACTGGTGCCCAGGCCCCATCCGGCGTGGGGTGGTTCTGGTTCAACCTGGTGTGGCGGGGGCGGCATCTTCCAAAACACCCAGGACACCTGACAGATTAGGCAAGTGAGAACCTGCCTGGAAACTACCAAATATAGTTCAGACGGTCCCCGAGTTATGATGTTTGGACTTTACGACACAGCGACAGCAACAAACGTTCAGTAGAAACCAGACCTTGGATTTTGAGTTGGACCCTGTCTTGTGCTGCTCAGCAGCCGCAGTCCCCAGGCAGCCACGCGACCACGAAGGTCCATGACAGACACGCTGACGGCCGGGCTGTCCCCATACGACCGTCCTGATTTTCGCCTTCAGCACAGTATTCAGTAAAGTACACGACGCGGCCAACACTCATTATAAAACAGGCTTTGTGTTGGATGCGCCGCCCAGCTGTGGGCTCCTGGTCGGGTTCTGGGAGTTGAGGGCAGCCAGGCTAAGCGGTGCTGTTCGGTAAGTTAGGGGTAATAAGTGCATTTTCAGTTTACAGTGCTTTCAACTCATGACAGATTTGCTGAGAGGGGGCGGTCCACCCCCTTGTAAGCTGAGGAGATCTACAGAGGGCAGAAAGGGCGAGCAGATACCTTCCCTTCCTGGGTCTGGCGACAAGCAAATCAGAGACTCAAATCAGAGGAGAAAGGACAAGAAGGATTATTTCCAGCACCTGAGTTTTGTAGATACGGAGGCCAGAGACCTGGGGCAGGATCAGACTTCCCAAAGGTCCAGAGACAGCCAGGGCAAAGCTGGACTAGGCCCACAGGGGTGCCAGGGGTGGGGGACAGGCGAGTGTGTGCACACCCCTTCCCTGCAGCTCGGAGATGGGCAGACTGACATGGGAGCCAATGAGTCAGCGTAAGCTGGCACTGGGGTGGATCACAGAAAAAGCCTGGAAGGGTGCGTCGAGAGCAGGTCCAGAGCAACCAGGCTGGGCCTCAGAGGCCTGGCCAGGGGAGAACAGGTAGAGGGGAAGTAAGGGGGCCAAGATTTAGGTCAACAAAGAGTCTGGATCAGGGGTGAACGCACACTGAAGGGTGGGCTTCAGCAGTCATGGAGGGTCCCTGGGCAGGCAGATGGGCCTGGCCCCATACAGTTAGGAAGGTGGACGAGGTTCTTAGTGGCTCTGCTTGCCCAGAGCCTGCCCAGGGCCTGCCCTCCCAAGCCAGTCCTGCACCTGCTCGGTGCCCCATAGCCCCAGCCGTGACACGGGCTCTGCTGGTCACCCACAGCTCAACCTCTCCAGGGATTTCAGCTACGGGAAGCCTCACTCCTCACTCGAGGCCTCCGCGTCCTCCCCTCTGTCTGCACAAGTCCGGCTGCTGGAACTCAGCTGCAGGGGCGCAAAAGGCTGGTGTCCCTGAGGAGTGGGCACAAGAGGGCCTCGAAACCCCACAGGGCAGCCTCATCTGTGTACCGGGGGGGGGGGTGGGATCCAGCTGATTTGAATACATCGCCCCCTTCAAGCTCCTGAAGGGGAGACTGAGGACCAACACCTCATTGGACAAGCCCGGGAGTCCTTGTTCCACACCTGGACTATGGTGCCACGTGGAGATCAGAACCACTGAGCAAATGGGGGATGCGCTGGGGTCCCAACAAGCAGGAACGATGGCTTTACCTGGACGAGGTCTCTCCATGTGCATACTGGGGGCTCAGAGGAACGCAGGGGATTCCAAGACTGCCCTCCCCATTCCATAGGGAGGTTCTAGAACACTCCAGAGCTGGGGAGAACAGGCCAGGAGCTCAGGGCTACAGCCCATGAACCCTGTGACTCTAATGTCACAGGAGATTCCATGTCCCGAGTTGGGGTGCTGGGACCAAATCCGTATGCCCCGTGAAGCTGGTATTGCTGTCTTTCCATCCCAGGTGGGCAAGCCGGGGATCTGAGTGGCTGAGAAGCCTTTTGATGCCATGAGGAATAGGGGGACAGCAGGGAGGCATCTTCAATGCCACAGTCCCATGGGGATGCTTGGGTCCCTGCAGCTGCACAGAGGGGAAGGCCCTGCAGGCCCTTAGGGAAGCCGCCTCGGTTTCCGTTCCAGCTTTCCCATTGGGTTCCTGGGCTCTAATCCGAGAGGCGTAGCCCCGAGTCGGGGCCTGAGCCCCACCCAGGCCCACTGCTGGGTCCCTCCCTAAATGATGATCCAAACAAGGGCCCTTCCAAGACTCACCTGCTCTGGCAGGAACCATGTCTGTCTGGGCACCGGACCCGGCAGCGCCAGCCCAGAAAAGGGCTCCGATAGCGGCCGCTCAATTCATCAAATTCACAGCCTTCTGCTGATCCAGCCCCTGGGTCTTTCCACTCTGGGGCATCCAGGTCCCTTTCAGGGATCCTCAGCACCCAGCCCTCCCCCCTTTCCTGCTCTAAATCTGGGACTCCCAGAGGGGGTGGTGACACCCGCGTGCTGCCCTGCACGGCCTGCCTCCTGGGCTCAGTGCCGGGAGAGCCCCCCACTCCCAAGGCAGCCTTCACTCACAAAGCTCACAAAGCACCTTCCCGCTAGGACCCAGACAGGAGAGTCATTGGAGAGATTCCAGGAGTGGTGCAGGGATTCCCACATCCCTGCTCTGCCCCGGCACAGCGCCAGGCCCTCCCCTCCTCCAGGGTGAGGTTTGAGTGGGTTCTGCAGAGACCTCTTCTTCCTCAATCCCCAGCACCGAGTCCTAAATGGGCCGGGCCCAGCCACACCTTTGTGCCTTTCCGAACGCGGTTTTCCCTAGGACGCTTTTTCTCTTCAACGGCTAAACTCTTGTCTTTTAAGGCCCAGCTAAAGGGGTACTAGTTCTGGACATGTTCCTTCCTTCCCTGGGGAGAATTCATCCCAACACTTCACATATCCTCCTAAGTGCGCGGTCAGGATGGGCCACAGTTGTCTCTGTAGCTCCAGAGCCTGGTGGAGGCTATGGCCTAGGATGGATGGATGGACGGATAGACAGATGGACGGGTGGATGGATGTATGGATGGATGATGGATGGATGGACAAATACATGGGTGGGTGGATGGATGGACAGATGAGTGGGTGGATGGATGGATGGACAGATGGGTGGGTGGATGGACGGATTGATGATGGGTGGGTAGATGGATGGATGAGTGGACAGATGGACGGGTGGAAGGATGGATGGACGGGTGGTGCAGGATGGGTGAATCAAGGGACAGATCAGTCTTTGGGCCCAGCTCAATGCAAAGGAGAGAAGGCAGCTAGCTTAGGGGCTACGTTCTGAGGCAGATGGCAGGTTATTCTGATTTTTAGTCTTTTGTGGAAGCAGCAGTCGGTCCAGCCCTGGGTTTTCTGACTTCTCCCAGCGCTCCGAGCATGATGGTGGGATCGGTCCTATCGTGCGTTATTTAACTCAGGCGTATAAATCCCAAAGCTCAGTTCTTGTCCACGTCACCCCGTGAATGCAGGAGTAGGAGTCTGAGTGTTTTTATCTCCACACAAACACCATGTGCAAGCTGGAGGTTCACACGCTATTGGTCTATGGGATGTTTAAAAATAAACACTGAAAAGTTGAGACGTTGCCTAAAATGCCAGCATTTTCCAGCTTGTTCTAGAAAAAAATAGGGGGCTGTGGCAACTCTGGATGTTCATTCTTGCAACTAGAGGCTGCTTCCTTTAGAGAGGCATGTACTTTCCAATTTGCCACACTCCCCACCACCCCCTATAAACTGCCCAACTGATGTTATCACTGTGATTGTACTTTGTGAGTGTGTGGGGTTGTGGGGACAAAGTAAGCAAGAAAGTGAAATATTTCTTGTACCCATGTCTACCAAAAGTAGGAGAAGGGAAGAGAGACTGAGAAGGTCGTGTAATTTTAAGGAAAAGGGGGGAAAGGCACATTCCATGGTGGTGCTAAAGACCGCAGTGTGGTCAGTGAGGACACGGAGGTGTCTTGCTTGTCCCCAGCCCCTCCCTCACTGCAGGACCAGCGGCCTGGCAGGGGCCTACGTGTCTAGCCTGCCCCCTCGAGTGTGAGCCTGGCCGTGGATGGGGACTTTGTGGCTGAAAATGCCATTTCTATGTCTGTAAGCAACCATGGGGCCTTCCCCTCATTGGGTCAGCATTTCAAGAACTCACCTGAGTATTAACTTTAAAAAAACGGATCTGTGAACTTTCCCTGCTCTAGGCTCTTTGTAGGAAATATTTAAAACACCACCACTTGCCACCCCTGGAAGGTGAGGGATGTGGTCACTCTGGGAAAGTGCCCTCCCTATTCTTTCTGTCATCTTTATGCGTTTTACCTGCGTGACAGGCAACCTTCTCAGAGTTCAGTCTGGGGGGGGGGCGGATATTACTTTAAAACATGGGGGATGAGAGTTCCCAAAACATGAGGAGAGAAAGATCCTTCTGTGAAGGGCTTGCGGGGGACCTCGTATTCATCTGGGCTTTGGGTGGCAAGAGCGAGGGCGCAGGTCACGATGGTGACCGGCACAGGTGAGGCTGCCGGACCTCACCTCTGCTGTGGCTTCCTTGCCACCGGCTCAGCCTGCAGCTCTGAGCTCTGTGATACATGCCCGGGGCCCGGGCTGGGCGGGGGCTGCTGCCGAGGACACCGGGGACACTACCGCCTGCAAACCCAAGGGATGGTGTGGGGGAGTGGGGGGCTCAGAGACTCTCAGAATTAGGGACTCTATTAATATAATCTAGCATATTAATATGCCTGTGGAGAAAATATATGATCATCTCAATAGATGATTAAAAGACATTTATCAAAAGCCACCATCCATTCCTGATAAAAAACCATTAGAAAAATAGAAATGGACGGCTAATTCTTTAGCAGGATAATAAAAAAAAAAAAAAAAAAAGAGAGAGTGAGAGACGTGTCTATACATAACAAGCCCAAACGCAGCATTATGGGTTAACACTGATACTAAAAGCTTCTACTAAGGCACAGGTCAGACGCAGCGGCACAGTGGCCAGAAGGCGGGGAGGTGCAGGCAGGTGTGGCGGGAAGAGGCCCCATTGGGGTCTGCAGGTGACACAGCGGCCTGCCAGGGACCCCGGAGGAAAGCAACTGAAAACCTATCAGGAACAATAAAAGAAGTCGGTCAGAAGCCTGCAGGTTCTTGACCTGTAAATGTCGGGAAATACGACGTCGGAAAAGAACGTTCCCAAGAGCCGCGAGAACATCCAACACCCAGAAGAGCCCGAGAAGCAGCCTGTGGGGTCGGCAGTTCTGTGCGTGGCGACAGAGACCACCAGCCTTGGGGTCGGGACACTTCATCTAAAGTGACAGTCGCTGCTCTGCTAATCTATGTGGTCAGTGCAGTCACAATAAACACCTAGAACAGTTTCTGGAAACCCTGCCCCCAGAAGGTTCTCTAGTGAGCTGGGAGAATAAACATGTGATTAGAAAAATTAGGGGGTTATGAAGGGAGAACTCTGGCATATATCGAAGCTCATCATAAAACTGTAAGATTCAAAGGCGCCTGGGTGGCTCAGTGGGTTAAAGCTTCTGCCTTTGGCTCAGGTCATGATCCCAGGGTCCTGGGATCGAGCCCCGCATCGGCATCGGCATCGGGCTCTCTGCTCAGCAGGGAGCCTGCTTCCTCCCCCCTCCCCCGCCTGCCTGTCTACTTGTGATCTCTGTCAAATAAATAAATTAAATCTTTTAAAAAAACCCGTAAGATTCAAAACAGGGTGGCAATAATATAAGAAGAGCAGAGAAGAACGGAGTCAAGAGAAATGTCCCCTGGTCTGCTTACATTATAGAACAGTATAGTAAAGACAGCATTTAAAATGCATTGAAGAAAGCAGTCAGTGTTGAGAAAACTGGCTAACGCCATGGGAGAAAATAGGGCTGGTCTTAATTCTAGTAGATTTCAGATGGATTAAGTAGTTGAAAAGAATTTCATATTTTAATATATTTAAATATGAAAGAGTAGAAGAAAACAGACTGATTATTTTTATCATCTTCTAACTTTGGCACAAAGCGCCAGATAAATAAGATGCTGAAACATAAAGACAAAAGAGCCTGTGAAAAAATTAAAACTATTGTACAGCCCAACACATCATTAACAAGAAGAGCCACTGGTTAGAGGTGTGTTTGAGCAAGGGACAGGGAGAAAGTTGTTATAAAGAGCATAAAGAAGGGGCACCTGGGTGGCTCAGGCGGTTAAGCCTCTGCCTTTGGCTCAGGTCATGATCCCAGGGTTCTGGGATTGAGTCCAGCATCGGAGCTCTCTGCTCAGCAGGGAGCCTGCTTCTCTCTCTTCCTTTCCCTCTGCCCCTCCCCACTGTTTGTTCTCCCTCTCAAATAAATAAATAAAATCTTATTAGGAATTCTTAAAAATAAATGGAACAAAATGAAGCCAACAGAAAAAATAAGGCAAAGGGGCACAGAGAGATTTGCAAAATGCATACAAATGGCCAATAACCATGTAAAGAACGTTCACTTTCAGATACCAGTGATGTCAGCCCTAGTGAGAATGTGGGAAATGGGCACTTGGGTGGCTCAGTGGGTTAAAGCCTCTGCCTTTGGCTCAGGTCATGATCCTAGGGTCCTGGGGTCCTGGGATCGAGCCCTGAATCTGGCTTTCTGCTTAGCAGGGAGCCTGCTTCCTCCACTCTCTACCTGCCTCTCTGTCTGCTTGTGATCTCTGTCAAATAAATAAAATCTTAAAAAAAAATGTGGGAAACAGGCATCCCCCTCATACACTACGGGGTGGGAAGGTCACAATGTGCATGGCCTTTTTGGAAGGCAAAGTGGTAATATATATTCTCCTAAAGAAAGACCCAGGGGAGCAAAGACACATGTACAAGGAAATATACTGCAGCCGTGTAATAGTGAATAATTGGAAACAACTCAAAACTCAATCAATAGTGGGTTGCTGAAATAAATTATGGCGTAATCATAAAAGGGAACCACATGTAGTCATTAAAAAGAATGAGGTAGGTCTGTGCGAAGTGATAGGGAATGTTGTGGAAGTGAACAGCAAGGTGAGGCTTACGTACAGTGTGAGCCTACATAATGCCCATGCGTGTGTGTGTGTGTGTGTGTCCACATTTTACTTCCCATGTTTTTGTGATGTTTACAGCTTTATAAACACCTACAACCTTTGAACTTAAGGGGAAAACACTAAATATTAAACAACTGATTCTGATTGGCAGGGTAGCTGTTTCAGATGATAAAGTGCCCACAAGATCCACTACAATTTACGGGGAGGGAACTCATCTCTGGCATGAAGCTGGTCCCTAAGCCGGGGTCACACCCCTGAAGTCTATGCAGGGGTGGTCCCCAAGCTGCTTCCCATATTTCAGGAGAAGCCTAACACCTCCTGTGTGTCTTCAGAAAGGCCGTCTGTTAAACTATGTCATTAGGTTTCTTTGTTTTGGGCTGGAATGGTCTGTGTGTATAAGGGTTTGGGTGGCAGCTTGGTGCCTTTGAGCAATATAAAAAAGGGGCGAACAGGTTCACGTCTATTTATTTAACTGACTTTTATATAATAAATGAATTAGGCAGGTTTCTTTCCCCAAACGTATCAGTTACTAAAAAATCAAGAAAAAGGATTCTGGGGAGAACAAGGCTGCTGAGTTCCCGTTGCAGTTTAAGACCTGACCACTAGATGGTGCAAAGGGACTGCACATTTTGCGCCCTCTCCCTCCACAAAATTTCTTTCAACGTTAATAAGCACAATGAAAGCTTTCCAAAAGTAGAAGGAATGAACGATTGTGCTGGGACACGAACATTTTGCTTTTATAAAATTGGGACTCTGCCATTTCATTACCGATACAAAAATCTTTTGCCTCACTTTCTTCCCGCATATGCAGGTCCCAAATCTACTCTCATCTCATCTATTTGAAGGGGCCTGAAGAAGCCCAGGCAAACTGGATGTCCAAAAGTTGAATTCGAAAAAAATTTTTTTTTCTATTTTTTACTTTGCAGTGCCAAAGAGGTTTCCATTAATTTCACCTCAATGTCGTGACGTAAATGCTAGCGGAATAGGCCCCCAGCTAAATAAGCAAATAAGCCCCATTTTCAACACACAAACACATAAAGATGTCAGCTCAAACTGTTTACTAATTAACACTTAAAAAGACACAAATTAGATATGCGTGGCTAAGAGCAATTATAATCAAGACGAATTTCTCTAGTCATTTGGGAACTGAGAAAAATGCCTAATTGCTGGAACCAATGTTTTAAAAACTGAAATCACGCCAGTTAGCAAATATGTTCATTTAAAGAACATTCCACGTGACTACACTCTTGAGGATTGACTACAAACATGAGAACAAGGAAAATATTTAGGTATAAAATTAAAATTTTAAGCTCCCTTAGATTTATAACTTCTTCATTAAAGAGTCTGCAAACAGCAGCCCATAAAAACCTGTAGCAATTAAGTGGTTAAATGAACTGCCTCCCTTGTCAATTTTCAGGGAGTGATTAATATTAGATCGTCCCTTTACTAATTAGACTCTCCCGTGTCTTACAGCTTTAAAGTCGACTGAAAATGGAGGCTGTGTCCTACCAGGGAGCACGGTGGGGTAATGACGCTTCCCTCGCCAGGCTGAGTTTTCAGCATGGCACCCACGGAAGGAGGGTGAGCGTCATGGTTTTCCGTGGGAGGTCGGCGGTAGGTGGGGAGATGGCTTTGCACCGGGCTGGAGGGCACCGCGGATGCTGGGTGCCGCTTCATTACAGGCATTGTTGGCTCCTAGTTTTAAAAGGCTTGCAGGTTGTTATGCGTGCAGCGTGAAATACAATCAAGGCCGCCGTCTCTTGGCCATTATTCCTTGAGTCCAGGGATGGAGAGTCTGCAGGGGAGGCGAGACTGGGGGTGGCGGGACCACAGGGCAGGCGGGGCTGTGGGCGGGGAGGCAGGATAAACAGGCACAGTAAAGGGAACGGAGACAGGATTTTAGAAGCTGCAGCCTGGGCTGCGGGAGCTGGGGTGCTCCCACCCTGGCTGTGACGGGGAATCCATCAGATGGAGAAATGGAGCAACTGCTTACAAGGGAAATAAAGAGCGGCAGAGACGGAGAATATTTATATGCCCATCTTCTCACTCCGAGAGGAGATGCTTCATCACAGGGGTCGGCTGCGAAATCACACTTTTCCTGACTCCTGAACAGAGAGCAGCTTTTGTTGGGGCCGCGGGGAGGACAATAAGGGTCTCACGGGGACACCGTCCCCCGGGTCACTGCCACCCTCCTGCTGCCCAGCCCCGTGGGGGGAGGGTTCCATGCCTCGGACTAATGTGCACGAGCCGGGGATGGACGCGGATGGCAGGGAGTACACGGCTGGGGGAGGACAGGCTGGGCAGGAAGGAGGCTGCCGGCCCCATTGGCGCCAGGAGAGTGACCGCATTCACGTGGGAATTTCTTTATCAGCCACAGCTTTGTTCACTTCGACCCCCCACACCTCAGAGCATCCCTCAGTTGTGAGAGGTTTCATGTTTGTCAAGAATTTTTTCTCCCCAAGTCTGCTTGATTGCAGGTAGTGGGATTTTAATCACAACCTTAAAACATGACCTTCCTTGCGGGGTCTTTCAAGAAACTTAAGCCCGGCTACAAGCCGCCGCTTCTGGGGAATCATGATGCAGGCGGGAACAGAAGCTACGGGGACGAGCGCTACACCCAGGCTGGGGCCATCAGACCCATGGCCGGGGTGGGGTGGGGGCCAGCCGGGGGACCTACACAGCAGATTTGGCGTGCTACCCCATGCATTCAGACGCAGACTGTCCTCTCCAGCCCGTGCCGTTTCCTCCACAGTCTACATGGTCAACGAATGTCCCAGCAAACACCCGGGGTGTACCCACCAACGTGGCAGGGGCCTCTGGTCCGCACAGCCAGTGAGCCTTGTCCTGTCCTCCTGCTGGCAGGGCCCTGGGTCTCACGCTCCCTGAAGCTCGGCTGATATTGGGGGGCTGGAGGTGCACTGCCCAACCACACCTGGGGTGAAACCTGGTCTCTCTCCATCTTCACTCGGGCGATTCTTGGCTGTGGTGGGCTGGGGGGCACTGCGGGTCCCTGCCGTGGGGGGTGGTCCCTGCTTGTGCCGGCAGCTGGCTAAGCACCAAGTCAAGGCTGGCAGGGTCACGGGTTCGTTCATGGAATGAACGGTCCCTGTGGTTGAACGGCGGTGATGGGGCACGGGCTTCAATTCAGAATCGTGCCCCGGGCAGAGCATGGTAAGTAAAGGTAAAGCTGGCAGGAAAGCAACCCCAGCCCAGTTCTGGGCAGACAGAACACCGTGCTGTCATCAGGGCTTCCTTCAGCGCCCTTCTCACCTGAGACCATGCGAGCCCAGGTCTCTGGGGGAACCTCAGGCAACACCGCATGTCCACACGGGGGGCGGCGGGGGCGGGGGTAAAGGGGAGAAGCCCCTCCCAGCACTAAGCAGCCTCCATGGACACTGGCCTCTCCCTGCTGTTCAGGAAGCCGAGAGCTCGAGGAGGCGTTCGGGGTGGGCAGAGACGCGGTTCTGGTGGTGGGACTGCCCCGGAACCCAGAGGCAGTCTCCTGCCTTTTTGGGGGAAGGGGTTTGGCTTAATCGTGTAAAATATGACAAAATAATACACAGCAAGCCAAGCAAAGTCCTCCACCAAGCCCCCCCCCCCCCCCCGTCCAGGGGCAGCTAGACTTGCTGGGGACGGAAAGGAGCAAAATCATCCCAACCAAAGGGACTCCCAGCTACTCAGGAGCGGAGAGCCGGGGCCAGGGGGGCAGCGGGCCAGGCTTCTCCTCGGCCTCAGACTCCATGAGCAACGCTGAGTTTAGTGGCAAAAAGGGGGGAATTTCATGTTTATTTATGGAGAGAATTCTCTGCCATTGTTGCCGAAGCTGCAGCCCGTTCACCAGAGCGTGATATCAACATACTAATCACCATGAAATGCACGCGGACGGCCGGGGCCAGTAACTTCTAAACCCTCAGATTAAATGAAAAACCACAGCATTCTTGCCTGCGACGGCATCTGTGATGGTTTTACACCCCACGTAAGGTTCCTACCCTTCCTCACGTCCCCGCTTTGTAACTCCACGTTAATGTCCTTCAGCAGAGAACACAGGCGTGTGTTTTCAGCCCATGACTGGGACAAGAAATAAAGCTATGTGTGGGCAGCTGGGCCAGATCTGCGCCCACTCACCCCCCGTCCTGAGGACAGTGACAACAGCGAGCACGACTGTGGCCGCGGCCAGACCCCGTCCTGGGCCCTTCACACGACTCAGACCCCGTAAGCACTGGGTGCGCAGCGTTTTGTTACTCTACTGATTTACAGAAGAGAAGACGGAGGTTCAGAGCAGTTAAGTGGTGCTGCTGAGACTCGAGCCTGGGCCAGCCGAGCCCAGAAGCCCTCTGCACCCCTCCACGCTCTGCTCAGAGTGCCTGACATCAAGACAGCACATTCTAACAAAACGTGTGTTTGGGTGGCATTTTCGAATTCAGGTTTCTGGTGGCTTCTGCAGGCTGCTCTGAGCCCTACAGGCCTCCCAGAGTCTGCCCCATCCCGGTGACTCAAAGGCCCAGCCCACATCAGGTGGACCAAGCTCCCTAGCCCCGTTGTCCCCAGCAGCCCATGGAGCCGCAGGCTTCAAGTCATAAGGGGCAGGGTTTGGAGTGTGAGCACTGGGTCTCAGTCTTGTCTTGGGCAAGACCTTTCACCTCTAGAGTCTCACTTTCTGCCCCACGAGATGGGAAGGAATGACACCCACTTGGTCAACGGTAGGGGCGGGGGGTGGCGGGAGCCAGTGAAAATGCAGGGAGAGCCCCAGAGGAAGGTGAGCACAGAGCAGGTGCTAAAATAAAGCAGGGACGACTCTGGGCAAGGGAAAGTGTGACATCCAGACGGTTGCCCCCCTGGTTTAGCACGTGCCACCTCACAGCTTCCAACCTATGGGGCCGGGTCCCTGTGCTTACACACATTCGCGTGGTGTTCCTGAAAACCCTAGGGGGTAGGTTCTCCCGTTATCCCAGCTTTAAACAGAGAGGGGGTGACCTGTCCCCTGTTGGCGTGGAGCCGGGTTGGACGTCTGTTTGTATGACCTTGTCCATCCTATAGTGGTCAGAGGCCATGCCCCCGCTTTCCCCCAGCAGCCAGAGGAAGCCACCCTCAGACGCCTTCTGCATATACTCCCCGGGGCCGCCCCACGTGGGACCCCACACAAAGGCAGTTTGCAGAACCACCTGTGGCAACTTTTCAAGAAGGGCTGGCACGGAGCTCCATGGGCACAGGGACCTCTAAGGTAGTCGCCCTTCCTTCCCCCAAGTTTACAGCTCCCCCCATGCCCCCCACCAACCTATAAATGACAATCACGTTGGTCTTTATGATCTGCTGAAAATCAAAGACAAAGGGGGACTTTTTTTGGTCTTGTTTTTGCTATGACAGGTTTAGAAATTTGTTGTACTACGTCGATTCAATTTTCCTTGGTTTCGGCCATCTTTCAGTAATGCAACCTGCTTCTGCTAGCTGTGTATACAGGAGAAAACCCAGAGGAACTGAGAATATTGAAATGGTTCTACCATTTCCATCTTTGAGACAAATGTTCCTCTCAGAGGAGAGCTGGTTGCAAGCATGTGACTGTTTAACGGCCGTCTACACATGGAACACGACACACATGCACTCTAACGCTGTCTTAGGAAAACAGGGATGACACGGGCGGGTCAGACCTCCGGGTTCATCCCAATATCTCAGCTCTCCTTCCTCAAGAGTTGTCACAGTACTGCAGGCCTGGATTTCTTTCTCTTTGGTTACGCAAACATCCAAACTATGTGGAACCAGGCGGCAGAACGGGGTCTGGCTTCTCGGGCACAATGGAACGGATCCTGATCCTCGCTCTAAATCATTAAGAGGCTCCGGGGCGCTTGGGTGGCTCAGTGGGTTAAGCCGCTGCCTTCGGCTCAGGTCATGATCTCAGGGTCCTGGGATCGAGTCCTGCATCGGGCTCTCTGCTCAGCAGGGAGCCTGCTTCCCTCTCTCTCTCTCTGCCTGCCTCTCTACTTGTGATCTCTCTCTGTCAAATAAACAAATAAAATCTTAAAAAAAAATAAATAAATCATTAAGAGGCTCCGTGGACATGTTCCCAAACCTCTACTGGCAGCAAATAGTAGAACCCAAGAAGGAGAGAGAGGAGATTGCGTGTCCATCCCCTACCTCCCACCTTTTAAAACCGGGGGCATTTTACAGCCTGGCTTTCAGAGAACACAAAGAAGTGTTGGTCATAACGGACTTGAAGCAGTGAACACAATCAACGGGAGATTCTTTTTCTAGGGAATAGATCTGAGGGATATGGAAGTGTTTTCCTCAGAGGGGCACCACACACCTACATCTTCCCCGTTCCTGGGACAGACTCCTACGGGGGACTGGAGAGCCCGTGGGGAGCAAGCAGCCCTAGGCCCCACCTGCCCGCTCTCTGGGCGGCATGCTTACCTCCTTTTCAATTTCTGCCAGAGATTTGATGGTAATTCCCAAGAGATCAAAGGGCTGCATCTGCAAATACAGATCAAATCCTTTTAAACGGTTGGAAAATGCGGTTTCACATTTGCTTTTATGCATAACGATTGTGACCCCCTCAAACCACCCTATGTGATCTAGCATTTTCTCTACCCTCTTTCAAAGGGAAGCCCACCACTGTGACTCTAGTGATTACGAGCAACGTAAGCAAACGTTCCAGAAAACCCGGCTGACAGCAGGGCCGGTCCCTTCTGGTGGGGACCCTTGCTGAGTCATCTGTGGGCAGCCCCGGGGAGGGTCCCAGCCCTCCTGAGAGACGGTGCCAGGCACTGGTAACTTCCGTCTCTCCTTTCTCCCTGCCTGGATCAAAAGCCGGTTTTCTCCTTCTGCAGCTGGAGGGACGGAGGGGCATGAGGCGAGGCCACGGCCGCCCTGACTGCAGCGTCTGGCAGTGGGTTGGGTTAAGGAACTGGGGGCGGGAATTCTGGGTCTTCGAAGATGGAAGGTGAGTGAAAGACCTACCCATCGATGGTCATCTGAGAACTCAATGGTGGTGAAAAATGCTATCCCTGCATTTTAATGGGTGTTTCTAGAATTTCCTGATGACGGGAGCCTTCTCTGAAAATGCTGGCTTTCCCCCAGCTAGCCGGAAAAGCCAAGTTCACGAGGCAACAAGTCAGCTGGCGGCACAGAGAGCCCGGGGCTGGATGCACGGTGAGAGGTAAGAGGTCAGTGGCAGCCCGTCCCTGAGGCCCCCGCTTGGAGCCCCTCAGCATTCTGTATTCCCGACAGGAGCCAGCAACTGGCAGCTGGGGATGAGCAGGTGAAACTGGGGTCCCGGACAAAACCCCAGACCCTCATGGTTCTGAACCGCAGCCCAGAGCCCAAGTGGAGCCGAGCCCGCAGGGATGTCCCGCCAGGTGCACGAGAAAGGCCAGCTCCCCAGTCCACGGACCTGGATTCAGAACGGGGCAGCTGTGGGTTAAATCACGGCCTCATTTCCTCTCCCGCTCAGAGCAGCGTGGCTGGGTTCTTGGGGCTGTGCCGCCGGGAGGGGGAACTCGAGAAGCGCATGGAGGTGCACGGCATTGGGCTTGGCCCGAGCTGCTGAGAGGGCAATGGCACGCGCGCGAGGGTGACCTTGGGACAGGGCCACCGCATGAGCCACTCGGCTCCCGGGACCGCTCTGCCAGTGGCCACTACGCAGTGTGGCTCTCTCCGGCTGCCAGCCCGAGCGGCGAGCACGGGGCCGCTTGCCCGCCGTCCAGCAGAGGCCCAGCTGTTGCATCATGAGGCTCTAACCGCCCCACTAAACTTTCCCGACTGGAGCTGGTGCGCAGGACAGAGCAGCCTCTCCCAGGGAGCGGGCGGGAGAGGCGCCAGCGTCGTCATGGCAACGCGGCCAAGTGGCGTCGGCTGAAGTTACTCATGCTCCGCGTGTCACGTCACGAGCATTTTTCAAGATTAAGCTGCTTACCAGAAGGGTTCAGAGGAGGCCTATTACATTTCACGAAAATGGGAACTACAGAGCAGGTTAAATCGCAAGCCGGGTGGTTTTAGGCTGGATCCAAGAAATACACTAAAGGATTCTTTAGCTGGTGCCCAAACCGGGGCCCTCATGGTTATTAGCTGCTCGTGACAAACTTCTGCAAAAAGGATAAAAAGACCCAGGAACAAGCGTATTGAGCCAGCACGGCCCGGGCCTGAAGAGCTGGGTGGGGAGGGTGGGGTCGGCGGGGGATTCCCACCCCGGGGGCAGAGAGAAGGTCCCCTGAGTGCACAGCCTGTGGTGGGCGCCCCTCTCAGTCTGGGTTCTGGCCTGCGGGCCCGGCCAGCTCATGCCGCCCCTGCGTCATCACAGACGGCTGGCTAGTGCGTGTCGTGGGGTCCCCGGAGGCCTGCAGCGAGTGGGCGACCACAGCTCAGGGCACACACACTTGCCAGCCAGCCCTGCCGCTCGGAGGCCTCCCTCCGATTGAGAGCAGAGCATGGTTATCACAGAATCCAGCCAATTACAGTGAAAAAAAGGAGGCAGGCTTCTTTCAGCAAGATGTTATCACGGTTAAATAAAACAGAACAAAAATTAATTACGTTGAACTTGGAAACCAAGAACATTCACAACTAGTGAAGTTCAGCCCCATTTACTGTCACATTTGAAACAAAAAGGCCCTGTTGTGGCCGAATTGGGATCTGTCTACTTGTCCATCTCGCTGCCTCCCCGCGCCTCATCCCTGCCCTCTGTCACTCCTCGAGCACCCACTGTGTGCAGTGTTAGCTGGAGGGGCCCGGACAGGAAGCCCTGTGGTCGGGACAGCGCGAGGGTGGGGGGCATGTGTGCTGAGCAGGGGTGTGCGGGCTGGGGCGGCCATCACGCAGGACCATCACGCAGAACACTTACACTTTCTGGAACGCAGGAAAACTTCTCCGAGATCATGAAAGGCACACCATCCATTGCTGTAAAAAAAAACAGAAACAGAGAAAATGGCATTGCAGATGCTGGCGGTGCTCGGAGGCCAGAGATATTGGCAGGACAGGCCCACGTGGGCCCCGGTAAGTGGGGACCCCAGGGGCTCCAGCCCTGCACCCAGGACACACACCTGAGCGCCTCACCAAAGTGCAGACCGAGCTGTGGGGGCAGAGAGGGCTCTAGAGCCTGGTGTCTGCTCTCTGACCTGTGGGGGTGCTCCCGAGGGGCTGGCAGCAGGACAGAGGTGCGTGTGGCTCGGGGGAGGGGGGACAAAGCTGTGCTCTGGGAGGTGGGCAGGGAGCATGCTTGGGAGACGTTCTCCCCACTGAGAAGGACGCCATGCCCCAGGCTGCCAGGCCCATAGGGAAGGTCTAGGTTGGAGGAGAGAGTGACTTTGGAGTCAGAAAGACTGGGTTTGAATCTTTCAGTAAGGTTACGTTATGTTTAGAAGGAAGATGGCGGGGGCGCCTGGGTGGCTTAGTCGGTATCAGGGACCCGGGATAGAGCCCTGTGTTGGGCTCCCTGCTAGTCCTCCCTGCTCCTGCTCTCTCTTGCTATCTCTGGCGCTCTTTCTCTCAAATAAACAGAATTTTTTTTTTTTTTTTTTTAAAGGAGGATGGCAGGGCCCGTGAGCAGGGGTGTGTGTGAGCTGGAGATGCATGTGAGCAGGGGTGCGTGTGAGCAGGGGTGTGTGCGAGCTGGAGGTGTGTGCGAGCTGGGGTACGTGTGAGCTGGAGGTGTGTGCAGCGTCAGGCACAGAGCAGGTTGGGGGGCCACATACAGCCAGCATGGTTCCCTCTCTATCTCCTAGTCCTGGGCTTCACAGTGGCCTCAAGGCATCAGGCTGCTCGAATGGGGACATCAGAGAAAGACGGGAATGGGTCCCTAGCAAATGAAAACACGGGGTCAGTGGAGCAGTCCCCTTCCCACGGCCCGCAGGGAGATGGTCTTCCTGCCCATTCTGCTTTGGGAGGACACGGGGAAGGCCTGGTGAGAGGGTTCCCTGGGAAGTCATGTTCTCTGCTTCCCCCAACATCTAAGATGGGGGTTTCTCTGGTACACAAGCGGCAATTTCTTCCAGTCCTAAGAAAGAAGAGTTGCAGAAGCAAAAAAAGAAGAAAGACAGGAGAAAAATAAGAAAAGGAGAAGTCTGGGACTAATCCTCTCCAATCAGCAAGCTGAGCCCAGTAGCTCACTTTAAGCAATGATCATAATGTGTTCCAGGAAAGGAAAAATGAAGCCTCCTCTGGTAAGTCTGAAGAAAAGGAAACAGCACAGCTGGCCCCAGCTGTTGCCCTGGAAGCCTCCTTTCTTTGGAAGGCTGCTGCCTAAGGTCTGGGCCTGGGCCCGGGCATAGACATCCACAGTTGGGGGGGCCTTTTCCCATCTTGGGCCCCTGCGAGCTACTGGGACTGCCTGGGGGAATGCTGGCTAAGGGCCAGGAAGTGTGACACTTCTCCATAGGAGGTGGGGAGGAAGCCCACGGTAATTTTCAGCCCATCACACGTGCAGACATACGAGTGACATTGGGGTACACGTGCGTGCTTGTTCATGCATGGCTGGGAAAACCCATCCCTAAACAGACAACCCTTGAAAGGCCACATGCCTTCTAGAGAGGGACAGGACGGGGTCCCACCCAAGGTCCAAGAAGAGGCCACACTCCCTTCGCAGCAATTGCCACCATCTGCCCAACTCCGGGTGTGGGCCAAGGCCTATCCCACATGGCACTCTGACGCCTGCCACCCGACCCTCTCCTGGTGCCACAGAGATG
This sequence comes from Lutra lutra, assembly GCF_902655055.1. Taxonomy (NCBI): domain Eukaryota; kingdom Metazoa; phylum Chordata; class Mammalia; order Carnivora; family Mustelidae; genus Lutra; species Lutra lutra. Next base: position 86,980,446 of record NC_062290.1, on the reverse strand, counting down.
CACGGGCAGGTGCCACTCAGCATCTGCCATCATTTCACAGACTGGGGCCTGCTGAGGGCACTCAGGTAGCAAGCAGGGATGCCAAATCCTCTGGCCCTTCCACTGGGTATAAATGGAATTTTTGAGAACAAATCTGCCTTTTCCAGACCAGGACCTTTCAGGTTTTGATGGCCATTACCACGTCCTCCCGAAATCTCCAGGTGTCCCTTCCACCAGCTCCTTCTGATCAGACCTCCAGGCCAGGAAGTGGGCGTGTGCGCAAAGAGCCCAGTCAGACCTGCCACCACCTTCTCCCCAAACCCGCTCCTCCCTGCACCTCCCGGCTCACCAGTCACACGCCAGCCTGCTCCTGCCCGTCCCAAGTCCAGGGCTGGAAGCCACAGCCTACTCTGCCTCTCCTTTAAATCTCACAACCCGGGGCGCCTGGGTGGCTCAGTGGGTTAAGCCTCTGCCTTCGGCTCAGGTCATGATCTCAGGGTCCTGGGATCAAGTCCCTCATCAGGCTCTCTGCTTAGCAGGGAGCCTGCTTCCTCCTCTCTCTGTCTCTCTCTCTGCCTGCCTCTCTGCCTACTTGTAATCTCTGTCTGTCAAATAAATAAAATCTCAAAAAAAAAAAATAAATCTCACAAGCCCATGGCTCTCACCTGCCAGGGCCACGGCGCTCTCCGTACGCACCTCTGCACACACACACACTCTTTCCCACTTCTTTCTGCCAGCTAGACAGATGGCGGGGCCCACGGCTGAGCTCCGCCGCTCGCCCCACGGCCGTGCGCAGGAAACCCGCTGATCTCACGCCTGCGAGGGGTGTTCGGCGAGCACATCTGCACACATCCCGGCCCCGCGCACCCCTGATCAGTCACTCACTAGGTTTGCTGTTTTAAAGACCGTATTAGTGTCTGCGGGTTCCTGAGAAGAGAGGTGAAGAACCCCCGTCACTGCTGACCGTGCTCCGCCCCCATCTGTGTGTGTTTAGAGAACTCATGTCCTGAAGGGGAAGTGGGGTAACTTTCCACGGCCTGATCATCCCCCGCTCCGGAAATGAGAGGCCCGGGGAGCACGGAGAGCAGGAGGGAGGCAGAGAGGTGGCTCCATCCGGTTCGAGGCTGGCAGCCACACCAGCGCCCCGCACAGCAGGATTCCCAAGGGGGGTCCTTAGTGGCATATAAGGGTCCGCAACCCCTTCACAGAAGGCCCTTCCCCTCACACTCCTTATGTTGACACCTGACTGTCCTGAGGTCCGCTCCGAGTGTCTCTCCTGCAGCGAGCTTCCCAGAGGCGCCCCCGCCTCCCACTGGGTCCCCGGCCACATCTCCTCTCCGGCAGTGGGCTTCCCGGCAGTCCCTGTGTGAGTCGCCGCTGCAATTCCATGTCCCTGGCCAGGGCCGGGTTTGGAGGGGCTCAGGGGAGCAGGGGCAGGATGGTGGTAGCTCCCCCAGAATAGCTCTGAGCAGGGGGGCTCAGCCTGGGGCATGCACCTAACCCCCTGAGGCTTCGGTGAGCCGTTGCCAAAACCCACGGGTTTCTGGAAGGAGTCTGGGCATTACCTCTAGGAACTGGGGAGATTTCAGCAGGGAGGAAGGGTATTTTGATACTTAAAAAAAATTTTTTTTTAGCACATCAGTAACAATTTAGTACATTTTGTTGAGCTAAAATTCGCACAATACAAAATTCATTTGAGAGTGAATGTTTCAGCGGCATCTGGTCTGTTCATAATGTTGAGCAAGCACCATCGTTCCCCAGTCCCACAGCATGTCCCCTGCTCCAGAGCAACACCCCGCCACTCAGTACTTTCCCTCTGTCCCCCTGGGAGTGTGTGTTCCTATCTCCTTCCAACTGATGGTCAAATCTTTGAGAAAGAAAGATCTAGAAAGAGAAGACTGGCTTTCTGTACCATGGTGGCCTGCTTGCATTTCAGCCTCGTGGGCTATGACGGGAGAGGGGCTTGACCCTTGGGACCTGGAGGGCTGTAAAAAAAAATTGAGGAGAAAAAGACCCAGAAAAAGGGACTTGTAAAATCTGGATACTAACAATAGAATTTTGTGTGTGTGTGTGTGTGTGCGTGTGTGTGCGTGTGTGTGTGGTGTGTGTATAATAAAAATACACCTTTACATCATGCATGTTTATAGAATGCATGCATGTTTATAGAATATATAAATGTTTTGAGATTATATATGTGTATGTATGTGTGTACATATGCATATACACGCACACACACAGCATTTCCCAAAGGCCCCGTCTTAGCTTCTAAAACAGACTAGAGGAAGGGAGTAGAAGACACAGCCACATCCCATAGAATTTCTGAGTGGCGGGAAGTCGGTCTCATTCAGAGGTGCCTCCTGTTCACCTACGGCCCCTTCCCCACCACCTCATTCCTCTGGTGAAATCCTCGCTCCCAGACCTGGAGAATGGTGGGGATTTGTTGGGATCAAGGGCCAGTCCCCCACGTGAACAATGAAGGAGTTTGGTGAAGACACGCCTTCTGGTCCCTGCTGGGTAGGCTCAAAGGCAATTTCTTCATAGACCAACTTCTTGAGGGGGCTGAAGGCAGAAGACCAGAAGCAACATCCTTATGGGATCACACCAAAGGCAGCCCTTTTGGGGAAGAAAGGGAGGAGGCACCCCCGAGACTATGTTGGAGAGGCAGCAGTGGCCTTCAGGGTGCCCTCCTGATGGGCTTGGTGGTAGAAGAGATGGTGGGGAGGACCACTCGGACCCAGCCTGACCCCCAAGGGGAACTGCCTGGTGATGGGAAAGAGATGGGAACTTTGGAATAAATTTCACTTTATCTTAAAGTTCATGATAGAAAGATAAGCACAGTCAGTTCCTTCTCATATGCTCTTAGAAAACAGACTTTAATAGTCTTGGATGAAAAGAAAGTGAGTTGATAGGATCCTGTGGGTAAAGATTTGCTAGACAGATAGTCTGCTGGCCAAACTTCGTTTACTTAAAAAAATTTAGCACAACAAAGATTATGGCAGGCTGAAAGAATGTGAATTTTAGCAAAACATTTGACAAAACTTCTCACATTACCCATGTGGACAAGATGGATAAATACGGCTAAACAATGTTAACAGGAGGAGAATCCGTAACTGGTTGGACTAGATGCTCAAGAAGCTGATTCTTAGATAGATGTTGACCTCAACCGACCTCTCTGGAGGGTACCAGGGCGTTATCAGTTAGTTCAATGGAGATACAAATAGCCCATCTCAGATGTGGCCAGTGGGGAGTCTGGGAGGACAGTCTATACACTGGATAACTGAGAGAAATCCAATGAAGATCCCCCCAAATTGGGATCATGGTCTAAGTTTAAGGATGGGACTTACCACAGGTCAATGCTAGTAAGTCCTGTGCTTGAGGTCTTAAAAACCATATGTATTTGATGGAATGAAAGACATGTGGAGGAACAGCAGAAGGTATGAAAACAGACTTGCCTGCAGTCAAATGAGTCAGTAGTGTGGTTCAACTAATGAGACGCAGGAGAGGTGCCATGGGAAGTGACCGCGCTACAGTCCCAGTGCGACGTGAGGGAGCCACCATCTTGGTCTGCTCTGGCCTTGAGAGTGAATTCAGTGTGGGGACCAGTTGTCAGAGGGTCTTCCCGTGTGGCCTGCAAGGAGTCCCAGGATGGTGGGGGACCCAGAGTCTGACCACACAAGGAGAGGGGAGAAAGCCGTCAGGCCTGATGCTCCAGGAAGGCATCATCCTGTCCATTTTGGTTCACCATCAGCCCCTGCCTGGCACCCTAGAACCCAGAGCTGTGCCAGCACGGGGGGAAGTGCAGCGAGATCCGGTCCAGGTAAGACTCGAAGGGGAGCGTAATCAGAGGTCTGCACATATTCTCAGCGCTGCCCCGGGGGGAGGGCTAGAGGGATGGTCCCTTCCTCTGGACGAGACACGAAAGGGAGGATAAGCAGAGCTGGCTGAGCAGGTCCTGGCCACGTGCTGGGGAGCTCAGAGGAGATTTTGTTTGTTGGGTGGAAAGCCGATTCATGGGACTGCTGAATCCCCTTCTAATTCCATAACATCCATTTCTACTCTCTTTATCTGGGCAGTCATTCCATATTTTAAAATATCTAGAGATTTGCCAAACATAATTCTTAAAATCAATGGCACACATTTTTCATGTGTTCTGAAAGCATGTTTATAAATCATCTCCATCCTGGCTTCTCATGGGGGAGCCACGCTTCCTTCCTTCCTTTCTTTCTCCCCTCACTGAAGCCACTATTTTGTCTTCACTATTCTTCCACGCTCAGAGACTGTGACACTCACTCTAGCCTTCAGTCTATCACTGAGACTACTCAGAGGGACATGTGCGGGGGCAGCTGGAGGGAGAGCCGTGAGCGAGCATCCTTGCTTTTGGAGAGAATGTTTTTCATCTCCCAGCTTGCCCTCCCAGTCAGCCTGGGGTTCGCATGGGGATCCCAGACGGCCACTGCCTGACCCATCTGAGGTCACAACCCAGAGGTAGAGACGGTGCCTGTCCTTTCTTTGCTGGCACCAAAGTCAGCCTTCCTGGAACGTGCACCGAGTAACGTTAGCCTCAAGGCAATTGCTTGCAAGTTAGCCTCAAGGAAGCCAAGGCTTAGAGCAGTGGGGTAGCTTGCCAGGGCCAGGACTCAAGCAGAGTCTGGCCGGTGGTGGCGGGGGTACTGCAGGGGTGTGATGGAAGAGCAGCCCGGGAGGTCAACAGCCTGGGCCTTCCCGCCAACTCTGTGGGCGTGGGCATGTGGCCCAGCCGGCCACCCCACCTCCCTGAGCCTCAGCTACCCTGTCTGTGAAATGGGGAGAAGACACAGCTCTCAGAAGGCAGCATGAGGGTGACAGGGACCACAGTCACACAAGAGGGGAGGCCCCCCCGGGTCACAGATGGTAGTGTCTGCTTGGACCTAATGCCACGTCCAGGCAGCCTTCCTTTAAGCACCAGGACACTGTTTTCTTCTTCTGCTCCTTTTTTTTTTTTTTTTTTTTTAAATTTTGTTTTTGGTGGCAGTTTTAACAAAACACTGATCCCCGGCACAGAGCGGCGTACAGCAGATGAGAGCAAGGATGGGCCGTGGGCTCCGTGGTGCAATTAGCATTCTCCTAAACAAACGAGCTTCAACAGAGCTGTAATTAAGCAGGCCTGTAATTAAGTATATGCCCTTTATCATAACGATCATGCTTAAAAATGGCATGATGCATGGAGCTCTGTTATTAATGCTGTAATCCCAAACTGAAGTACGAGTACATAGAAATCAGCGTGTCAGGCCTGTCACCGGAGTGTTTGTAAAATACATTAAAGAAAAAAACCAGGAAACAATGAGCTCATTCAACTGTTCTTTTTACAATCGGCACTACGAGTCAAGAGGATGGCGAGTGCTTACAGAATCTGCAAGGTTTAAAACAAATAAAGCTCTAATCTGCTGCTGTAGTACCACCACCCTGGATTTTTAAAAGAGGAGAAGGCGGAGGGAGGATTTCTTTTTTTTCCCCAACTGACCCGATTACCTGACTTTGCTGTTCCTGGGGAAGGAGCCCAGTTTGCGGTGCTGGATTTGTGTGGGCGGGAGCTGGACTCCTGCTTGCACGGACAGCCTGCTAGCTCCCGTGTCTTTCCTTCTTGTGGGAACTGTAACTGTCCTTGCCAAGGCAGCCCCTCAGAGCCATCCCTTGATTCTCCCCCCAAAACACACACTTTCGGATTTCCCCAGGCTCGACTCGGACTCATCCTGATAATTCCTGAGGGCTCCGGACCCAGGCCCACCTGCTGCCTTGGGGGGCCCCACAGTCGCTCAGAGCTGCCCACCCCATCCCTCACCGACATCTCGACGAGGAAATGCTCTAATCAACACGGGTGTTAATTTCAACATGTCTGATAACAAGTCTTAAAGTCATGTGGCAAAACAAACAAAAAAAGCAATATTAAGAGAAAAAGACCGCATTACCAGCATCTCAACTGTCCCTGCTTATAGCCGTGAGGCGGTGTACCGTGAACCGGGGTCCCAGCATCTCAGAAGGACTCGTACAGATGGCGGTGAACGATGTGGCTTTATCGGCAGGTAGACATTTGCAGAATACAGTCAAATGCAGCCGGAATGGTGGGGGGGAGGCCTTTAACCCTGGCTACTCGCTTGTAAATAACCAGCAACCTGCCTCTTTCTCCTCTTCTTTCCTTTACAATCTGTGACGGGAAAGACGCCAACACCTCAAGATCTCAAGGCCGGTTCTCGAAACTCATTTGCACACCGAAACACCACGCCTGTTTTGCTTTCTTGCTGGTTTCACTTCGGGGATGTTCCTAGGAAGATATGTGTAGATGGCTCCAAGACGGTCTGCTCTGTGACATTCCCACTGAGTCCACACTAGGCCAATGGCTTCCTTCTAGATCCCCCAAGTGATGTGTTTTGCCAGTTATTCAAGAGTCAAAAGAACTGACTTATCAGCCACAGTGATGTCCTGAGGCCGATGGCACCATGGGGAGGAGGGAGTGGGCACCAGAGTCAGACCCGAGGGAGCCCTGAGCCGGGCTCTGCCACTTGCTGGCCATGGGGCTTCAGGCAGGTCCCTCAGCCTGAGTCAGACTTGCACCTGTCAGAGGAGAACCACGGGCACTTGACAGCATGGCCGAGGGCCTGAGCCTGCAGAGGACAGAGATCCGAGCGTGGACTGGCCCACAGCGGGCACACAGCACATGGTGGTTTCCGGCGACTCGCAGATGCCAACCAAGGGGGCCTGCTTCTCAGAGGCGTGATTCAGGCCGGGTCCACCTCAGACCTAGGACAAATGTTGAATCTCTGTGCTTCCCCTTCCTCCACTGTAGAAGGAAGGAATAATCCTACCTGGGCTGCTGTGACATTTAAAGGAGATAAACCATAAAGCCCCCGGGAACTACCTGCTCATTCTCACCATCATCACGAGATGGGGAGAATGTCCTTCCAAGGAAGTAGACCTTTTTGGCTTTTGACCTGATTCTAGTCATTGAAATGGAAGTGCAGCCACATTGAATTCTGTAACCCGTGGGCTTGCAGTCCCCATGCAGAGGCTTCTGGAGGTGTGGAAGCAACGCCTGCCCAGGACTCCCTCCGGGGGTGCCCCTGACCATGGCTCTCCCTGGCACCTGCCACCTCTGGATCACAGGTCAAGCTCAACTGTAGGAGCAAGACCCACGCTGGGCCCAAGCCTGCTTAACGTCCCCTGGACAAGAGCCCCCGAAGCAAAGTAAGTGAAGAAAACTGCCCTTGGTGCCAGGAGGTTCACTTGTCAGGTCAGTCGGAAAGACCGCACTCTTCAAGATAAAGAGGCTTCAGCCCACAAATGAATGTTCTCTGAGGCTCTATGAAGTGAGGAGGCTCTCCGTCCCCCACACAGAACACGTGCCAGGAAGTGTCACTTCAGCTGTGTGGCCCAGTTCATGTCTCCACGTTCCCAGTATCCTGGGAGGAAACCGAGGGCTCCGCACTTGCCCGTCCTCCTTCCACAGCTGCCCGTCGGTGGCCTGGTGGCTGGTGTCTGAGCCATGGGAGCTGGGAGGGCAGAGGGCAGAGGGGCAGGGCCACGCTCTGCAGCCACGAGAAACTCTGGGTACATGAACAAAAACATTCCCCCGCTGCTGCAGAAACGCTTTCTAAAACGTCATGAATATTGGTCACCTGGGGCCGAGACCTGTTGCATTTTCCTCAAGATAAAGATAAAATCTAACCAAGCGCCACTTTTCCACGTGAGTGAAAAGGCGCCTCGATCGTGGGGCATTGTGGGGAAATCCTGCGGGTCCAGGCCTGCCGTCCCACAGGGCAGCACACACAGAGACCCCTAAGCGAGCCGCAGACAACAACAGGGGCTCTCTCAAAGCTGGACGAGAAGCAGAGAGGCAGCCTGAGGGCCAATGGAGGTTTGCTGCTCTTAGGAGCGACCGCACTCCTCCAGAACACAGGCGTGGTCTGAACAAGCGGCTTCATCCACAGCCAGTAGTGGATGGAGGCCAAGCCTTGACCTAGGACAGGTCTGGCCTCTAGCTGTGACGGGTCCGAGTGGCTAATATCACTGCCTGCCGGGGGGGGCCCGGCCGCGTGGGCAGGCAGGTGCGCCTCCCCTCACAGCCCCTTCTTCATCTTCTCAGGACCATCTCACACACAGGCTGTTCCAACTCAGGACAGTCCCACTTACGAGTTTTCAATGGTGCAGAAGTGATACGCCTTCAGTGGAAGCCATACTTCAGGTTCTGAGTGTTGACCCTTCCCTGAGCTAGCGGCAAGCGGTTCCATCCTTTCTCACGGTGCAGGGTGGCGACAGCTCCCAGACAGCCAGGGGACCACGAGGGTCAAGAGCACATACACGGACGGTCATTCTATCCCTGTACAGCCGTCCTGTTTTTCACTTTCGGTACAGTATTCAAAAGACTACAAGAGATATTCAACACTTTAGCACAAAATAGGCTTTTGTTAGATGATTTTGCCCAACTGTAAGTGGTTCTGAGCATGTCTAAAAGTAAACTGGGCTGAGCTGTGATGCTGGGTAGGGTAGGGGTAGTAAATGCATTTTCAACCGATGATGGGTTTATTGGGATGTAACCCCACCGTGAGACGAGGAAGACCTGTATATTTTTAAGTTGTATTTTTTACCCCCTCAATAAAGGAATACATTTCCTAAACAAACGATTCCAATAAGACAGCTAAGTTAAAGTGCCCTTCAACGCAGAGCCCTGATCCCGGAGCCTCCTTGGGGCTAGCCCTGGATGTGATCTACGCACAGTTCTCGGGTTCTCCCAGCTGTTGCTATTGTTTGCATACACAGAATACAGAATTTTGTTTTGTATGTGTCTTTGCTTTTCATAAAAATAGTATTGTAGCATAACTGTTCTACGATTTGCTTTTTTTCAGTAACTGTCAGAGAGTTCCCCTGTCGGGAGCTATAGATGTATCTTGGTCCTTTGAATGGCTGAGCAGAAGTACGAGTGGAGAGATGACCGATGACCAGCTGGTCAGGAGCCCTGACTGCCTGTTTAAGAGGCCTACAGGTCACCATGAGGTCCCTGGGGAGCCGCTGATGGGTTTTTGAGCTGGAGAGACATTTATATTTCAGGAATGGCTTCCTGGCTCTAGAGAGAAGCATGGATTAGAGGGAGTGAGGTGGGGGTGTGGGGGCAGGACCACCAGGGGGGAGGTTCTGGCAGTAAATTAGGTGAGGGATGCTGGTAGCAGTGTCTAGGACTGTGATGGAAAGAATGGAGAAGAGGGGACCGATCGAGGGGAATTCTGATGCAGAATCACGGGACTTGGCAACTGGCTGCGGGAGTTTCACAACTTTCCAGGGGGAGGAGATTTCTGGCTTAACCTTCAGGAGAACGGGCGCCTGGGGACCTGGAAGACGTGTGGGGTAAGCTGGCAGGGTCTCTTTTGGCCGTGCTGGGTTTGAGGGGCTTGTGAAACATCTCAGAGGAGACACAGTCAACATGGTTGGGACATGGTAAGCAAGATTCAAGATTGGTTGGTAAGGACCGCCCGGACGGAAATACAGAAGTAAGGCGACCAGGGGAGGATCTGGGGCATCCAGCCTGCCGGTGACTGGGGCACAAGAGAAGATGAGAAGTTCTGGGAAGAGCATGTGGTGAGAAGAGGGCAGGGCCAGCACAGGGTTCTGAGCAACGCAACATCGATGCAAGTGCCACAGAAAAGTAGCCCGCCAAACAACGGGAGAAAAATTCAAATGTGCTCCGTGATACTGGATCACAACCAGAGGTGTGGAATGTTTTTTTTTAAGATTTTATTTATTTATTTGACAGAGATCACAAGCAGGCAGAGAGGCAGGCAGAGAGAGAGAAAGGGAAGCAGGCTCCCCGCTGAGCAAAGAGCCCAATGCGGGGCTCAATCCCAGGACCCTGGGATCATGACCTGAGCCAAAGGCAGAGGCTTAACCCACTGAGCCACCCAGGTGCCCCAGAAGGTGTGGTTTTAATAAGCAGACATACATACATCGACACACAGAGGTATGTGTTTATATGCATATGGTTTTATATGCATGCACGGGTACACACACACACACACACACACACACACACACACACACGGACATCTATTTCTACCTGCTGACAGCCCAGAAGCCGCGAGCACACCTAGTGCCCAGAGTTTTGGGTTCTGGTGTTCTCCTCTGAGAGACACAGGGGATCTTCAGAGAAATGGCTGACGGAGGGGGAGGCAGGGAAGGAGCAAGCCTACGACATCTTGTTGTACCAGAAAGCAAGATGTCCTCAAAGAATCACAGGAACTCAGCAGAAGGACCCAGGAGCCAACTCAAAGGGGCTCCTCCTGGCTAATATGGAACCATTTGAGTGTCCAAATAAATAAGGACAATAATGAATTAGAACCCTTCAGTCCACACCAATGTGCACAAACAAGGGATAAAGGGAACTCATCCTTACAATAAAATGCCAACTCACATCGAAGGAATGAAGGAGTTATAGAAATCAATGGATAATCTGATTAGGAATGAAGTATGCACATAGTCCCAAAGTATTTCCCACTGATGACATGTTAATTACAAGAGGAAAAACAGTAACTTTATGGTAAGGAAACTTAGCAAGCAGCACCGTAAGCAGGTGATCCCAGCTGGGTCATGCCAATATCACAGACTTCCGGATAGGATGCACATAGAAGGATACACTAACAGCTGACACAGTGACAGAGAAGACAGCTGGCCCTGCAGCTCGGTGTCCTCAGATGAGAGTGAGTGGCTGGGCTAGATGACCAAGCTGGTGCTGATCTGTGGCTTTTTTTTTTTTTTTAAAGATTTATTTATTTTAGAGTGAGCATGCGCAGCAGGGGGAGCGGATGAGGGGAAGAGAGACTCTCAAGCAGACCTCCTGCTGAGTGTGCAAGCCAATGTGGGGCTCTATCCCAGGACACTGAGGTCATGACCTGAGCCGAAATCAGGAGTCAGATGTTTAACTGACAGAGCCACCCAGGCGTCCCTGACCTGTGACTTTCAAAAACCGCCTGCCGTTCCTCCTCTAGGAACTTCTGATTTACTTGGTATGAGCCATGGCCCTGGGAGTCGATAGCTTTTCAAGGCTCCAGCTGATTCCCAGGTGCGACTAGGCTAGAGCAGTGCTGGGCTAGGTGAGATCTAAAATCCCCCCCACTGGACATTCTTTAATTTCAGAATCACTGTATTAAATATGGACCTGTGATCTGAGGTCCATCGCAGAGGATGCAATTTCCAAACGCACTGTAGGTAACAGCTGGTTTCTAGCTGACTTCTCCAGCCCTCATCTGGATTCTACTCACAAAACCTTTGGAAAAGCAACAATCTCGAAGGGTAATAGCAGCTTCTGGTCAGATGCCTCCCTGTCCTGGAACCAGAGGGCAGGGAGAGATGGTGTCCCAGGTTTCTGTATGTCCAAAGCCAGGACTGACTGGCCACTACTCTCTGGGGGCAAGGACAGCATGTCAGGGCGTTCGCACACAGTCCCATTTAAATCTCCGAATGGCCCTGTGAGGCGCTGCCCTACCCCCTGCCAGAGGGACCTGAAGCACAGAAGGGAAGGGACTTGTTGGGGCCACAAAGCTGGTAAATGGCACAGCTGGTGCAGAAAGGGAGACCTTCCAAGTCCACTGCCTTCCCACCGTATGAAGGATGAGGTGGGGATGCCTTCCTCCGGGAGATGAAACGTCCCCTACAGACAGCAGCCCAAGAGTCCAATCAACAAGGACGAGAAAGCGGATGGAAGTTGTATGGGTGTAGAAGGTTCCCGGGAGCCACCCCTGCAGCGTCCCTGGGCACTCTCCCCGGGGACACCCTCACGGCCAAGACAAATACCCCTGCTTCAGGGATCTTGGCCGTTTGTCACCAGTAAGTCAGCTTTTAATTGTCTAACTGCCCAAGTACTTTCTCAAAAGGATGGTGGCATCACCCAAAGGGGAAAAGCAGAACCTCATTATGCATTTTATTTAGGATTTGAGAAGAGATTGCCTACCGGTTAAAGAAAGATGGTCTGAAACGTAACAGCACAGAGTTCTTCTGACCTTGGTTAGTGGGATTGAATTCCCCAGGGCCCAGGCATCCCCCAGTGAAGGAGAGAACCGTGGACCAGAGTCCTGCAGCTAAGGGGGAGGGGGGCAGCCACTGGGGGAGAGGCTGCCTGCGTGGGCCCCAGGCTTCAGCCTCCCTGAGCTGCCGAGTGCCTCCAAGAGACCAGGCACAGTGATGGACACAGGTACAGGCCAAATAAAAGGGGACATCCACGGGAAGTCTGATAGCCCTCTAAACACACTTTATGCTTACTTAACATTGGGCTGCTTGTGTACTTCGAACCAGGACATGACTTAATAAAAGTTCATTGGAAGAGGGAAAAAAGGGCATTTTTATTACTCTTCTCTTTTTTACTCTTCTCTTTTACAGAAAGCTCAAATACTGAACTTCCCAGTTCAAAAGCGAAGGCCTGGCTGTCGTCCCCCTCACATAACTAGACCTGTAACAACTGGTTGAGGTGGGCAAGCTCTGCCGGTCCCCAGGGCCAGACGTGGAATGACAGGAGACCACAGACTCATGCCTATGGTTGGGATGGGGCCCAAGAGCACACACACCAGACCTCCATAGCCCTGCGTTTCCAAACTGCATCATTTTCCAGAAACGTTGCCCTGGGGAATGGCTTCTCTTGAAAGCAGCGTATCACCTTCCCCCAAACTCAGCTCTGGTGGACAAGCTCTCGGACCACGCTGACATGAAGATAAAGTTCCGAGACAGAACCGGTGCCTGAATGGACACCCACCTTGATCTGGGAAAACCGGGGAGGGCGCTCCCTTCTGTCTCACTTGACGCGTCTGCAAGTACAATGCCATAAATTACCCAGATCTCAGACTTAATATTAACCTTTAAAGGGCATGTCACAAAAATGTATTCTCTAAATATTGGTTGTTAGCTCACTTTGTAAGTCTGTCGTGGAGAACAGGTGTGAGGCTGCCACCCATCTCTGACGGCACCTGTCACGGGCGTCTCCCGCCACCTGACAGTAATTCCCACCAAACGCGCAGCCCCATGAATGTGCAATTCAGCCATCGACTCGAACCACGGCCTAAGCTCAGCCTCAGGACTTAATAATAGAGCCTGCGAATATTACTCTAATTTCTAGAGCTGACGAACTTTCAGAGGCAATGCGAGTTGAAATAACTGAGCGCCGGCATGACAAAGAATTTGAATCCGAGGTTCTCGGAACTATCCGGTATAATGAGCACTTGTTCCTTCCCCACAATGGGCATGTACAAGAGAAATCTAAGTAATAATTGCTGTAATTATCGTGAAAAATATGCAGAGATTAATGGTGATTATGAAAATCTGTATAATTGTTCTCTGACAACGTCGCCGATCCAGGGTGTCTTGAAATGGCCTCTGCCAGAGAACTTTCAACACCGAACATGTGGGCACAGAAATGTGACATTTTGGCTCTCTCCCTGTAAAATATTACCCTGTGTGTGCGAAGTTGGTTTTCATCATTCCCAACACCCCAGCCTGCATTTTAACTCTTCGTACCAGTGCCCTGCAAAGGTTCCGAGACGCCCTTAATGGGATGCGTATGTCATTGTGGTTCAAAGCCCCACGTTCAACTTGTTATTTATTCAAATAATTAATTACTCTTGTATCCATCGAGCAGTTTGTCATGACACATTAATGACTTGATAGACTTCTATGAACTGGTGAACACAGAACAGCAGAGCGTTTTTATCGCCATTTAATTTTAAAACGATCCTGTGTGAAATTATCTAGTCGTGAGTGATGGGAGCATAAAGAACAGACTCAGCAAAGCCCCTTTTGGATCATTGCTTTATTAATGGTAACGTCAGGGAAATGAAAAATGCTAACATTGTCATATTCCGCTGCTGGGCGGAGACGGATGGCTGGGGGACCAGGCGGGGGCTCCCAGCGCTCACTGCCAAGAGTGCCGAGCCCCTCCTGGTGCCGGGCCGGCGGGACCCCAGCCTCGCGTACCCACAGGCTCTGTGAAGCCACCTCGGTGCTCTGTCTCCCTTTCCTTTATGGCACTCGGTGTCTATTACTTTGTGTGTGTGGTCGTCGTCGTCTTTTTTTTTTTTTTCCCCCACTTGAATTTTCCACTAGTGATATAAAGCACCCTCACAAAAACATTTCACTTTATGGCTTTGAACATTAAACGTTATTAATCCAATAGAAAAACGTTAAAGATATTGCTGTCACCTTTAAATGTGAAATGATATTAGGTGCTAAAAAAAATGCTGGGTTAGTAGAAAAGATGTTCCCTTAGTTTTCCTTTCAAGTCTTGAGATAACCATTTTGGGTTGATGATAAAATAATATTTCTACATGGCTCACAGCACAACATCTGCTTTAAAAGACACTTCCTGTTCAGCTATTTTTTTTTAAATACTGAAAATTGTTTCTCAATTGTTTTAATTACAAACTTGGGAATCCATGCAAACTACTTCCCAGCGGTATGATTCAAAGACAACAGCCGTCCAGCCCTGAAGAGCCGCGGAGCCAGCCAGCGGGCGGAATCGCGGGGGCTCTCTGACGGCCACGTGCGCGGCCCGCTGGGGACCCGACAGGAGAGGCAGCCAGACGGTGTCCCTGCCCTCTGCGGACAGAGTAGCAAGGGCAGCTCGCTCTTCCCTTACGAGCTTCCTGCTTCCGTTTCCCGGTCCCAGTGAAGAGCTCCACCACCCACCCGGATGTCTAATCCTGGGGCCTGGGACAACAGGGACTTGTCCCTGTCCCTCACACCTGTCATCAGTCCTTTCAGTCCCCGAGAAGGTAGTGATGGTGGCGGTGGCTCGCAGTGAACTGAGCTCCAACTCCGTGCCAGGCCGTGGTCTCTGTGCTTTCTGCGAACGGATGGGTTCCTTGGGGCCATCCTGAGTTACGTTTGTGGTTATTCATTATTGTTATCACGCCCCCACTTCCCAGTTTCGCAGAGGACGCTCTGGCCGAGGGCAGTTGGGCAACCGCCCAGGAGCTCACAGCAGGCAAGACGCGGCAGCGGGGCCGAACCCGGGCGGCTGCACCCAGCCTTCCGCACCACACCACGGGGCTTCTGATTCCCTCCGGAGAATTCTCTCCACAGTCCCGGACTTGGGGGATGCCCCCCTCTATGGTCCTGACATCACTCTACTCTCCCCCAGAAGGCGATCTGGAAAGGAATGGGACAAAGCAGCTCCTTCCGCAGTGGATGTAAAGTGCAAGAAAAGCAGAGCATTTGGGGCACATCCTGGGGAGAGCTGAGATGGGGTGGGGTGTCAGCTTCTGAGGTTAAACACTTCAAAGGACCTGAGAAGATCCAAACCAGAAGCTGACTCTTGTGTCCTGTTCTGTGGAACGCTTTCCTTTTCCAGGTGGAGACACTGGGGGCAGAGCACTGACGACTTCCAGTGGACATTGCCAGCAACGGGGCAGCGAAGTGGGAGCTTAAGCCCTGCTGGCCCTCGACTCCAGGTGGCCTCCCCCCAGGACCTGCTCCTTGTGCACGAAGCGCTGGTCCCTGCGGGGGAGCACGGCCTCAGGGAGGTTGGAGCAGAGCCGCACACGCAGCTAGGTGGGGGTCTGCCAATTTTAGGGACAGTGGGGTGGCAGATTCATTTGGGAGCCTGCTAGGGGGCGTGTCAAAGAGACGGGCAGGCGTCCTCCAGAGCAACTGAGGCCAGTAGAGCCGACTGTAGACGACCCAGGCAGGAAGAATAGTGGTTTCAGAGTCGGGCCCCAAATGGAAAGTCCAAGCAGATGACCCGAACTGCAGGAGCCACTACTTTGCAACCAGGGCAAGTCCTCTGTGAAGCCAGCGCAGGGAAAAGCAGCTCTGAGCACAGGAACCCTCTCTCTCTCCACATCCCTGGAGAGGACTAGGGCACCCCACAGGGGAGGGGACAGTCCAGACAAGTGTGGGAGGCAAGGGGGCCTTGCTGAGCTGGGCCTCTGGTACCGCCTTAGACATGTGTCTCCAGAGCCACGCCCCCTCCCTTCGCTTCCAGAAGACCCGCCCTTTCTCTCCGAACTACAGGCCCTAGTGTGTCAGAGTGGTCTGGGATGCTCATTACCAACTCAAATCCCTGGCCTTAGACCTCCAGACTTTGGCTCAGGAACTCCGGGACAAGGGCACCACGAGAAGCTCCAGTCTGTGCCTGGAGCCTCAGAGTGCGGTTCTGTGAGCCTCTGACCTACATATAAGCCACTCTGGGACCCATAAGGACTAAGCAGGGCAGGGGCACAGAGTACCGCGGCACTGGTCACAGTCGTCACTTGGCAAAATCTTGGACTTAGTGCTAGACACAGTCACAGCCCAGAGAGGCCAATGCGCTCACCCTGTCCCATGGCTGGGAGGGGCAGGTGGTCCTACTTCCAGCTCAAAGGGAGGCCAGGAGTGCCAACCTTAGAAGGCCAGGCTCTTGACACTCCTACATAATTTAAGACACGATCTCAAGAAAATGTCAGGGCCACAGCATAACCAGGTGCTCTGCTAGTGATCATTTATCACTTATGATGAGACCCAACCATGGGGTTTCTCTTTGTTTGGATCTTTTCTGGACTGAGCCTCCAAAACTCACAAGATTTTAGGAGCCCAGAAAGGTCCTTGGTTTGTCTTTCTCTCAATCTACAGTGAACTTCTGGAGCACTTGGGGTTTCTGTGGCTTTTACCTTCAATAGTAGGAAAAAAAGGTAACATTCAGGTAGCCTGTGACCATCTTTCCTGGGATCCAGACAGAAGGCTTTCTCCTTCCCTCTCTCTAATGCCTAATTCCAATTGAGCTCTACATATCGTGAAGCTGGAGAATTTATTTCTAACTTGTGCTGGATCCTTGAGTTTCCTTCTCCAACCCTTCTGTGCCTTCCCGAGTAATGACTTCCAGCACTTGAAAATCTGCCCTGAATTTTTCAAAGGGAACCTTTGGTCAGAACAAAGTATGAAAGGATACATTTCAACGGAAACTAACAACTTAAAAAGACACACGTAAGTGATTTCTCCACCAGGAAGCTTTCAGACCTGCTGTAGCCGCTAGACGGGATGGTGGGTGGGAATTAGGGGGGCACCATCACAAAACGCAAGTCCCGACAGGAAAGGAGAGGCCTGTTCTTAAAAATACTTTCTTTAAAGCCCCAGGAAAGGGGGAAATATTACGGGAATTTAAAACCCCCAAACCATCAACAATACAAAGAGGCAACCCACGGAATGGGAGAAGATATTTGCAAATGACACTGCAGACAAAGGGTGCTGATATCGAAGACCCATAAAGAACTCCTCAAACTCAACACTCAAAAAACAGATAATCATGTCAAGAAAATGGGCAGAAGACATGAACAGACACTTCTCCAAAGAAGATATACAAATGGCTAACAGACACATGAAAAAATGTTCATCATCATTAGCCATCAGGGAGATTCAAATCAAAACCACACTGAGATACCACCTTACACCAGTTAGAATGGCCAGAATCCACAAGACAGGAAACAACAAGTATTGGAGAGGATGTGGAGAAAGGGGAAGCCTCTTATACTGTTGGTGGGAATGCAAGTTGGTGCAGCCACTTTGGGAAACAGTGTGGAGATTCCTTAAGAAATTAAAAATAGAACTTCCCTATGACCCTGCAATTGCACTACTGGGTATTTACCCCAAAGATACAGATGTAGTGAAAAGAAGGGCCACATGAACCCCAATGTACATAGCAGCAATGGCCATGGTCGCCAAACTGTGGAAAGAGCCGAGATGCCCTTCAATAGATGAATTGGATAAAGAAGATGTGGTCCATATACACAATGGAGTATTATGCCACCATCAGAAAAGATGAATACCCAACTTTTGTATCAACATGGACTGGAGATTATGCTGAGTGAAATAAGTCAAGCAGAGAGAGTCAGTTATCGTATGGTTTCACTTACTTGTGGAGCATAAGGAATAACACGGAGGACACTAGGTGAAGGAAAGGAAAAGTGAATTGGGGGAAATCGGAGGGGGAGATGAACCATGAGAGACTGTGGACTCTGAGAAACAAACTGAGGGTTTTGGAGGAGAGTGGGGTGTGGGGTTGGTTGAGCCTGGTGGTGAGTATTAAGGAGGGCACGTATTGCATGGAGCACTGGGTGTGGTGCATAAGCAATGAATCTTGGAACACTGAAAAAATAAAATTAAATAAAAAAAATAAAACCCCCAAGCCAGATGGGAAAACAGAAACCCCGCAGGTTGGCAAAGCTATAGGCAGAGTGGAGTGGGGGGTAGTCAGCCTGGGCATGGAGCAGCTTAGAAATGAAGGAACGGTGCCCCCCCCCCCCCAGAGTTGTACGACCCACATGGTGAATACCCGCGGAGCCTTGTAGCTTCCTTTTGGGGCTGCACACCCATTAACTGCTTTATCCTACTTTCTAGCCTGTCCCCGCGAGGCTGACCCTGGTCTAGAGTCGCCATGACAACGCCCGAGCTCAGAGAGTTTATAGGCTTGTTCAATGCGGCCCAGTGGGCCCGTAACAGAACCGGGTATTGAATATGGCCCTCCTGACTGTGGCGTAATCGTTTATGGGGTCAGTGGAAAAACCATTTCAGCAGAGGCCTAGAAGGGACTCCAGATCCCAAAGTCAAAGGCCACCTCTTCGTGAGAGAATGTTCAGGGCTGCTTGTCTGGGGGCATTGGGGGCTCAGAGGACAAGCGTTGAGTTTGCTCAGTCTTTACTAGGAAAGAATTTGCAAATGGTCTTCGACAGGCTCACCTTGAAAGCACACCTCTTTTTGGCTTGTTTTTATGGTTTTGTTTTTGGCGGAGAGGGGGCCGGTCTGCAGATCGGCGGTGCTCTAGGCTTGATTCCGTCCAGGCTGTTGGACAAACCCCAGACTGTGACTTCATTTCCACCTGAGGCGGAGAACACATGAGGCGGCTTTTCAGTCCTGTGCCTGTGAAGTCCCACAGGCTCGGGAGTGGGGTGCCGTGCCAGCACACCTCTGGAGAAGGAGATGCCACACTTCTTTAACCCCACGAAGTCCTCACCCAGGGCCGTCTGAGGTCTGATATGACACGGAGAAGGCAGAAGGACAGGGAGCTGTGTCCTCCCCCCTGAAACAGCCTCTCCCCCCAGTACTTGAGAATACAGCATTGGTGGTGTCTACTGCTGGTGGAAACCCTGACGGTCACAACATGAAAGAATTTGTCATTTTGCTAACATACAAAGCAGTTCCACGCATGGGGCGTCCAGCCAGCGAGCCAGTCTGACACATGCCCGGCACCTGAATTTCAGCCCAACTGTGCTAGTTCTCCACCTTTCTCCTCAAAACGCAGAGACTTTCTTGAAGTGACTGTTTCTTATTTTTTAAAACACACCCCACCAAGGAAGGGAAGATTGGAAAAGGTGGAAGAAAATGAAGGTGTGTGAGTGGCACGTGGACTGCTGACCCCGAGCCCCACATGCTGGTGGTAAGGAAGGAGGGGAGGGGACCTGGCTCGTGGGGATGCTGTTGGGGAAGCGACCGCTAACACGGCTTCAGGACCTGGTAGCTGGACGGTCCTGATGTCAGTGCTGGTGAACTTGGCCTCTGCTGGAAACATCAGCCTCCTCAGATGGAGGCCAGGTGTCCTAAACAGAGCCGATCCCCTTCCCGCTTAGTTCTGAAGCTGTTTCCACATTCAGCCAGGCTCCTGCCAATGTTCTGAACATCCTAGGAGGCGGGGGTGGGGTGGGGTGGGGATGGACAGGGGCAAAAGTGGGAACCTCGGCCAAGCACACTGACAGCCTGATTAGAAAAACCTTGGGTTTTGTCCCAATTCTTTTTTACATAAACAGAACTCACAGTTAAAATGATTATTAACAGTGATGTAATATGTGGAGGAATTCATTTTAGTGACAAAATTTATTTAAATAACTTTCTAAATGACATCGGTCTTTATTTATAGAATTGTAGTTTTACAGGTTCACCCAAATGTTTCACTTTTATGTTCCTACATTTTGCGGAGAGAATTATGTGCTGAAGAGCTGTTTCTAAATTTTGGCACTTGGGAATATCTTGGGGAATTATCCTACAAAAACATTTATGGTCTAATTATTATATTAGGAAGAGATGTTCAAGATGACCTATCAAAGTTTATTGTTCTAGAATCATCCAGGACAGAAAAACCATAACATAATGCATTAGAGACTCAAAAATGCCCACCCCCCACCCCATTATTCAGTTGGGTTTGAGGCTAACAGCACGCAAAGGTTAAAAACTGACCACAGGGGTGCCTGGGTGGCTCAGTGGGTTAAAGCCTCTGCCTTCAGCTCAGGTCATGATCTCAGGGTCCTGGGATCGAGCCCCATGTCGGGCTCTCTGCTCGGGGGGAGTCTGCTTCCCTTCCTCTGTCTCTGCCTGCCTCTCTGCCTATGTGTGATCTCTGTCAAATAAATAAATAAAAATCTTAAAAAAAAACAAAAAACTGACCACAGCCACACGGCCAACCACCGCAAACCTGTCCTTACTCGTGACTGGGAAACTCCTCTGGCTGTGACCAGGGCCTCCTTCTCCTCAGCCAAGCCTGGGCCACTGCGGCGACCAGTTACAGAGACTGGGGTTCACAGGGGCAGCTGAATTGCTGAGAACAGGAAGGCTTTCCTCCAGACAGACACAAAGGCCGATTTCACCCCACCGGGCTCTCCTGAACGAGACTCGGGCTGGGGCCGCGTGCTTCGTGGTGGGGAAGCGAGCTGGGGGGCTGTTCTGGAGGACAAAGGGGAGGTGGCTGTGCAGCGTCTGTGGTTAAGGGGACCGAGGGGCAGAGCGAACACATTTTCACAGCCAGACTATTCCTTTCACACATGTGTCAAACCTTTGGAATTTCACTGGAAAACTTTATTTCAGAAGTAATCTTTGAAGTTTGAAAATGAAAGCAGAAAGGCTATTTTTCAGTAGAGAGAGATGGTTTCGGACTCGAAAGGACCAAAGGAAGGTGCTAATGGGCGGTAAGTCGGAGCCACTCCAGGGGACGCGCTCTGCCCTGGTCTCTGGAAGCTCTCCTCTGCACTACTGTGGGTCTTCCTCAGATTTCCCCCGGTGGGACCCGAGATGTGTGTTTTCTCTCTCTCCTGATGTCCTGTCAGGGCCTGGTGGGCCTTCACCCCAGGCCTGGGTGGTACCCACCCCCGATGACGTTGATGATCTGGAGAGAAGGGGAGGCTGTGTGTGTGTGTGTGTGTGTGTGTGTGGAAAGAAACCACATGAGCCTCATAGCTGAGGCGACACCAAGCCTGTGTGATTGACTACCTCTTCCAAGAAGCACCGGGGGACACAGGGCCAGCGCGGTTGGAAAGAGGGTTCCCTCAGAGACCTTGTGAGCAGAGAGGGAAGAGTCCCTGAAATGCTCAACCTTTGAGTTAAAAATAAAACTCCAAACTTGAGAATGTCACATGGGCAAACGGTGACTCTGCCGTCCTCCCTCTGAACCCTGAGTCCCTGCCCTCACCGGGCCCCTCCCCCACCCCCACTCAGCTGGCTTCCCTTGTTCACCAGGGACGAGCCAGCTCACGGGCAGGGCCGTTGAAGGCCCATTGTTAGGGGACACCAGCCCCTGCAAAACAGATGCTCAAGAGAAACTTCTCGTGTTGAAGAAACTGGGATCTTACCCTCATGTATCTCACAGCTGATAAGAAAAGACACAGCGAAAGTGCCATAATTGGTCTTTCCTACCATCCCTGCTTACCAGACTGACCCGGAGCTCAAAGGCAGTGAGGGGCTTGTCCTAAGGGTAGAGCTGCTACCTGGGTCCAGGGCTTTAAAATGAAGCCATGTGGTCCCATAGTCACCATCCCACACCCCACGACAGGCCACTTGTCCCAGAGAAAGAGCTGGAAGTTGTGACGCATTCTATAGCTCTTTTATTTTTGGTGTCGGTCACCAATTACCCTTAAACATCGCCTCCTGTTCTCCCTCCTAAGAGATTCTAATTATTCCTCCCACCATTTCAGCCCAAACACTCACCCAAACCCAAATCACACCCTCTCCCAAATGCACAAGTCAGAGAGCAGAGGCACAGGCAAACGGGCTTGTCTTCCCTTCCTCTGCCGGCTGGAACACTTTCTACCTATTTACCCAGCACAGAGAGGCTCAACGGCAGCCCTGTCATTTCCAGCAACATTCAGAACAGGACCAGCATCCTGTAAAACAAGCTGGAGGCCCCGTGGGATCTGTTATGGTGGCTGGCCCCAAGTCACCAGACGGACTGTGCCTCACTGGGGCACGATTCCCTGACTCCCAGGCCAACGCCAAGGGTGCTAGGCCTACAGGCACCTGAAGCTGAGCACAGGCCCTGTAGACCCAGGGAGAGTGCCCGAGGCCAAAGGCGGGGCCTGTCTTCTGTGGTTTTTACCGCCTAAAATAAAGCAGAGTGACTGGCAGAAGGCAGGGCCTCAGGGTTTCATAAATGGCCGGCTGAAGGGCCCACACCCAACACTGGGTTTTTCACGTTGCAAATTCTACTTGGAAGCCCTGGTTGTGTGTCTGTGCACATACATGTGTATGTGTGGCCAGACGGGTGTGCATACGTGTGTGTGTGTGTGTGCACGCCTGCACATGGGACACACACACTACATGTGTGCACACACGTGGGCACACAAGATCCTCCAGGACAGCAATGACGTCCCTTTCTCATCTGCCAGAGCAAAAGAAGGTGCCTCTGTGCTCACTGACACCGCAGAAGTCTGAACGGGGCCTGCACAAGCGGACCCCTTGCCCCCTGCCACGCACAGGGCACTGCTGGGAGAGGAGTTTCCCAGAACCGGTAAGGGGGACTGAGGACCGAACCAGCACGACTTCCATAACCGCCCGGCTCCGAACAGTGCAGGTGTCCTCGATCGCAGGCCCACGTGGAATTTACACAGACGCTGCCAGCCTCGCGGGGTCAGTCACGAGGATCCCCTAATCCGCGCTTCCTATTCCGCCGGGCTTCTCACTGCTTACCTGTGCCCGGAGGCTGGGAGTTCTGGGGCATCGCTAAAGCTAAATCAGAAAGATAAATAAATGCTTTCAAAGGATACGTGGACACCCAGCCCAGGCCCTTGAGCATTTTCTCTTCCGACCTCGGGAAGGCAGGGGACCAAGGCAGTCCCACCGCTGAGGTCCCTGCGGCCCCCTCCCCCGGACTCCTGCTGCTGTGGGGCCTGACTCAGTCCACTCCTCTCTGTGGAGCCCTGCTATGGCCTGGTCTCCTCTGAGCACAGAGGGCCGCTTGGGGTGGCTCTCAGGACCTCCCGTCAGTGAGTGCCCATGGCCCGTCCCAACTGCTCCTCTACCCATGAGTGCCCTGAAGGGCAGAGCCCTTCACCCAGTCCCCTTTCCCTGCTTCCTTGGCCCACGGGGCAGCAAGAGCACCTGCTGCGGGCCAGGTGTCTCGCAAGCTCTAGTTCACAGAACCTTCCCTGTGCCCTCGGAGGAAGCTTTGCACGCCTCCATCTCTGTTTCTACGACGGATGAAACGGAGTGTGGAGGTTAAGAGTGGGTGCAGGCCAAGCTGCCCCAGAGGTGGCTGTGGTAGGTGAACTAGGTTGTCTGGCCTTTGTTTCTGGGGCTGGAGGCTGGGATGGAGGACGCCTCCCTCTTAGGGTTGTCAGGGTGGAAGAGACAGTCTGGGTAAGGCGCTCAGAGCAGGGGCAGACACTAGATGCTGGGCAAGTGCTATTACCATCATTCACCTCCTAAATGTGAACGAAAATGACCAATGTGCCCTCCCTCCCTGTGCCCCCCCCAATAAAAATCAGTCTCCTGCAAATAATTCTCCCATGGGGGAGGAAGCCGGGCAGGCCGGGAGGGTGCCCCCGGGTCCACAAGGCTGCCGTGACATGACAAATAAGCCGCGGGCTGAGAGTGTCTCCAAGACGTATTGGAGTTTACTTTGTCGTGTGGGTTCGCCATCTGCGCCGCCCCAGAGGGGGCTGGCTTCCCAGGCTGCTCTGGGAGCAAGCGGGAGCGTCCACCTGTCCCTGGACAGATTTGCGAGCTCAGGCGACCATTGCTTAGGCTGCCTAATGAGAGGAGATGGAATTTGCCCACTGCCCTCCTGGGCGCCAGGCCTTCCTTCCCAGGGAGGGCCCAGGTTTGCGCCCCGCATGGCGCAGGTAACCAGCGGCACCCGGGCCTAATGAGCCTTCCCGACTGTGTGGCCCTCCCTGCAGTGGCTGCTGCTACCGCCTGGGCCCAGGCTGGTGCCCTCTGTCAACTCTGAGGTCGTACATCAGGAGGCTGGGGGCTCAGGGACGGACGGGGCCAAGCACCTCCCTCATGGAGCATGCGCTGAGGAAATAAGGAGACGCAAAGCCAAGAGCAGAGTGTGAAAGGCTAGGACGGAGTTCTGTGGAAACCACAGGAAAGGCACCGTTGAGATTTACTGTGTGACCTTGGGGAACTCGCTTACCTCTCTGAGCCACTTATCAAATGGGGATGACAGTGATACCACCTGCTTCCCAGGGTGGCTGTACGGATGTAATAAGTTCACACATGAAAACGATTTAGCTCAATAAAGAATATTATTCCTGAAACCAGACAGACACTCCTCTCACTTGCTCCTCCAAGGCGAGGCTGGTCAGGAAAGGGCAGAAGCCAGGCCTTGTCACTGCAGGTAACGATTCCACAGCCATCCCCTGGGAATCAGGGCCTTCTGGGCCTAGGCCAGCCCTTCCAGGTTCAGCAATACTCTTCAGTCTCTGGGCAGGAAAGGTAGGAAGTGGCTAAATTTGCCCAAATTAGAGGCTGTCCTTACTTTTAACCATGAAGAATGACTCTCTGTCTTCCTCTGGAAATGAGCCTTAGCAAGGCGGTGGTGTGGGTATATTCACTCCCATCTGAAACCACACTAATGACAGGAAACCGCGGAGGCCGTGCTATCAGGCAGCCAGCCCGAGAGAGGTGGGCCTGCGGGTCTCTGGGGCCCAGGATCCCCCTGGGGCCCCTGGGCCTCCTCCAGTGACCCACCTCAACACGCCAAAGAGCAACCTGATCTCTACAATTTGTACTGCACGTTTCTGGTGGCAGGTCACAGCAAACCAGAGTGTGGGGGTGCCCAACTGCTGTCCTCAGGCTCTCTGCTGGCCCTGGGCATGCTACCAACCAGGCTTGGCCCTGAGCTGGTCCAAGGGAGGTACTCGGTCCCTGCTGATGGAAGGTGCTGCTGAACCTCACAGGGGTGGGGAGCCATGCCACGGAGGGGAGGACGGCCAGCCTGGGTGAGGGCACCTGCAAGTGACAGGGCTGGTGCCTGGTCGGGAAGGCAGGTGTCTCCAACACCCCTGCTGCCTCTTCTACACATGCTGCCCAGTGTTCTGTCCACGTCCCTGGAGAATCACCAGGGAATGTGGGAAAGCTTTCAAATAGTGTTTCTCATGATCTACATTTTGGAGTAAGGCTCTTGAAGCCATTTTTTTTTTTTTTTTAAAGAACAGTCTAGGAGCAGTGATCAATCTGTTTATAACGTGGTGACGAGGTGGCCAAGAAAGACTGAGCAGGCCTGGACTTGGCCCCACTCTGAAAGCAGAGCTCCCGCCCACCAGGTGTGGACACGAGGTGGCTGGCTGCGTCCAGAGGGCACCTGAGAGGTATGGGCTCACGTGTGGGTACAGAGACGGGTTGGAGCCACCTATGGAAGGCACCAGGAATACAGGAGTCACCAGGGATGGCTTCCAGGAAGAGTGGGACTACGGGGTAGGCTGGAGACTGGTGAGGATGTGGGCGGGAGGAAAACCAAACAAAGGCCTATGTTGGCAGCACCCACGGAAGGAGCCTCAGCTGGCCAGAATAGAGGGACGAGTGACAGAGGTCACAGCCGAGCACCTGACAGCCAAGCAGGGCAAGAACCTTCTAGAACTTAAGGCCCCAAACACAAAAGATACCCTTCTTGGCTAAGCAGGATGGATGGAGATATGGATACGGATCTATCCATCCATCCTACCTGATTAAAGAATGGCTGTGTGTGCATCTCAAACATGGTGCCTTACAGAAAGAAGATATATTTCCAAGAGTCAACCTAACTCTTACTGAAACAAGAGGTAATACATTAGGTGACGAACTCTGAAGATCTGAAAAAAATTAAACATTAGAGACCACATTCTCTGCCCAGTGTGCAATAAATTTAGAAACAAGTTAAAATCTCAGTCCCTCAGAGATGGTCCTTGAGTCAGCGAGGCAACCAAAACTAAAACTACTGTATGTTTATAAATGTAATGACTATGTATCAGACTTCCTTCCACGTGATACACAGACCTACCTCTACAGCTTTGAATACTTTTGTTAAAAATCATAAACAAAACAGGAGTGCCTGGGTGGCTCAGTTGGTTAAGCGTCTGACTCTTGGTTTTGGCTCAGGTCATGACTTCAGGGTCATGGGACTGAGCCAGGGGTTGGGCTCTGCATGGAGTCCGCTCCAGATTCTTTCTCTCTCCCTCTCCCTCTGCCCCTCCCCGAGCTTGCATGCTCTAATAAATAAAATCTTAAAAAAAAAAAATCACAAACAAAATAAATGACGTAACCATCCAACTCAAGCAGTTATATATTTAAAAAAAAAAAGCCAAAAGAAAGTAGAAAAAAAGAACTAATGAAGATAAAAAATGAAACAGAAACCCTAATGCCTTTATTTATAGATCAAAAACTAGTTATGTGAAAAAATAAATCATTAGCAAGACCAAAGGAAAAAAAAAAAACTAGGAATATATATGACTGCAGGTGTATCAATTTCAAAATCAAGATTAAACTCTCAGGCACAGCTTTATACCACTAAACTTTATTTTTTTTTTTTACTTCATCTTTTTTTTGGGGGGGAGAGCAGCAAAGGGGGAGAGAGAGAATCTTAAGCAGACTCCACGCTCAGCATGGAGCCCAATGTGGGGCTTGATTTCACGGCCCTGATATAAGCCAAAAGCAAGAATCAGACCCTTAACCGACTAAGCTACCCAGGCGCCCCTATACTACTAAACTCTAAAATTTAGGTGAAAGGGCTGGTTTTTCTTTCAAAGAAAATATAAATGACAAAACTGATTCAAGCAAAAGCATAAAGCCTGAAAAAAGTGAAATTGTCCCTCCTCCCAAAGTACCTGCTAGTTCCCCAGGTCCATTTAGTTTTCAGAGGGAAAAAAATTTTTTTTTCGTTTTCCTTCCCTCTGCCCCAAGGAACAGAAATTACAATATCTTAAGAATATTCTCATATTTGAGAGAAAAAAAAATTCTGATTCTTAGATCATTCGAAATTAATATTTGAATAAGCATTAAGCCCGATCTCGTCTAAATACCAAAATCCTAACTTAAATAACAGCAGCTGAGATCTAGTACTACCAATAATGCACCACAGTAAAAAAGGATTTCAAAAATATAGCAATTATCTCAATGTTAAATCATCAAAATGTAATGATTCATATCAATAAGTCTAGTGAGAAAAAATACAATATCGTATGGATAGATTTTGAAGTGATTTTTACTTGAAATTGAAATTGTGCCTGAATTACAAAAAACAAACACAATCTTCCAGGAAAATGGGACTAGAAGAACTGTTCCTTTAACCTGATCAAACTCTCTCCTAAATTAACACCCTACCTCGGGCTTGATTACGAAATGCTAGAAACATTCATCCCCACTGAAGTCCAGAACTGGGTAAGAATGAAAACGATTGCTACTTTCATTTGCTGCTTTGGATGTTCTGGCCAACAATATAAAGCAAGAAAAAGAAATGCAGTATAAATCTTATCAAAGAGACAAAACAGTATTTGCAGATGATATTGTTGTCTACTGAGAAAACCCAAGTAAATCAGCTGGAAGCTACTAGGAATAACATGCACAGAAGAGAGGAAACCAGTTATAAAACGAAGATTCAAGAACCAACAGTATTTAAAAATATATGTATGAGCAACTCCTGGATAAAACAAAGTATGCCAAATGATGACAACAAAAATTTGAAACCTAGGAATTAGATAAACAGAAAGTAAATGATAATATTTTACTGAACGATATAAAAAAATTTGAATAAATGGAGAGTCATGTTACATTTCTAGAAGGAAAGATCAAGTATTTTAAAGACGACTATTCTCCCTAAATTAATTTACAGCTTTAACATTTTCTCAAACAAAATCTTGAAAGTATTTTGTTACTTAAAGTGATTCTAAATTTCAACTGGGTAAAAGTTTGAGCTAGAATTACCAGGAATATTTTGAAAACAAAGAACAGTAAGACAGGCTACCAAAACATATACATTTATTATAGTTAAAAATATGATTCTCCCATCAGAATATGCATTCAAATCAATAGGACACAAGCTACAAAATATATAATATATAATAGGTTTATATAAGATTGTTTTCAAATGAGTTATTTAAAAAAAAAGGATTAGTTAATAAATGGTATTAGGACAAAGAGGATTTGGAAAAACATAGACCCTTACCTCAGGTTATACATCAGAATAAATCACAGATAGATTTTAGATTAAAAAAAAAATAAAAGCATATACCATGAGCTAGAGAAGACTCTTCTAAAATGTGATGGCAAAGGAGCAAAATATAAAGGGGGGGGAAAAAAACAAATGAAAGGAGAACCACAAACTGGAAAAAATGTAGTAGTAGCACAGCAGCAAAAAAAGACTTTGCTCCATAAGGAGCTGCTACAGCTCGAACAAGAAAAGCCAGAGGACTTCACAAGAAAAGCAGCAAGGGCACAAACAGGAAAGGACTAGGGGGTACCAACGGCTGCGATTCATCACAGGAAAACATGCCGTTATGGTGAGATGCCGTGTCCTCTTTCAAAGTGATCAAGATCTTGGAAAGGAAGGCTAACCCCTTTCATGTATGTGTAAGTGTAAATGGATTCAACCATTTTGGTGGACAATTTGTCACTACATATCGAGATGCCTAAAAATGCACACTTACCCTAAGGAACAAAGGTTTATCTGAAGGGAAGCTTACCAAAGTATTTCAGAAGGGAAGAGAATGTAAATATCCAGCCTTAGAGGACCCGTTAGATAAAGTGCACCGCATCCATGAGGAAGGTCACACACACAACCATGACATCTGCCCCAGGGAAGACGACGGAAAGGCAAGGAGGAAGCCTGCGACCAGGTCACAGAATGGAATGGACACTCTTGGCCATGAAAAGGAGCAAGCTCCTGGGGCGCCTGGCTGGCTCAGTCCGTAGGAGCACACGGCTCCTGATCTCAGGATTGTGGGTTCGAGCCCCTTTCTGGGTATAGAGATGACTTAAATAAATAAATAGTTTTTAAAAAGGAGCAATCTACTGATTGATCTATGCAGCACGAATGAATCTCAAAAACATGATGGTGAGCCACACACAAAGCTGCATCCTGTAGGACTCCATTATGACACATGAAACACATGGGTGGTCGTCATGTTGGGCATGGGGCAGGAAATGACCAGCAGCAGGAACTGGAGAACTTTTTGGCATGACGGAAAAATTCTGTATCTTTCTTCTGGTGGCAGTTGCATGATATTTATTGTGCCAGTTTGACATTTAACATTTGTTAAGACTCACCGAACTGTATACATCAAGAGGGTGAATTTTATGGTATGTAAATTAAACCTCAATAAATCTGACCAAAAAAACCAGAACGGACACTTAATTAGGTAGGAATATACTTTTATATAAAGATATATATATGTATGTATACATATTAGTATTATTATATTATTAATATGTATATGTCTATACATATTAGAAAAAAAAGGATAAGGATCTACCCTAAAATACTGTCTGAATTTATAAATCAGAAAAGTTTTCGTATTTTTTAAAAATTTTAAAAAAATATTTTACTTATTTATTTGACAGAGAGAGGGAGAGAGATCACAAGCAGGCAGAGAGGCAGGCAGAGAGAGAGAGAGGGAAGCAGGCTCCCTCCCTGCTGAGCAGAGAGCCCGATGTGGGGCTCCATCCCAGGACCCTGAGATCATGACTTGAGCTGAAGGCAGAGGCTTAACCCACTGAGCCACCCAGGCGCCCTTGTCTGTTTTTGATAAAAGAAATTTATCAACAAATTGTTCTGTCTAGCAACAAACTTTTTAAGGTTCTTATAGGAACTGCTGAGTCCCACAAGCCCTGAGGCGGAATTGTCTGGAACACCTCTGTTCCAGCCCCTGCAAAGTGCCTGGCTCTCAACAGGAGCTCAGGAGGCGTGGTGGGAGGGCAGAGCAACTAGAAGGACTACCACCTAGTCCAACAGCTTCGTTTTGCAGCTGGGAAAACTGAATCCCAGAGAAAATGAGTGACTTTCTCAAGTTTGGAAGAGATCAAAATGAGACTTAGCCGCCAGGGGGCACCGCTATTTCCACCACACTGGAACCACAGTGTGGAACCACCACATTGAGAACAATGGTTCTCAAACTTTAGGAAGCAACGTCTCATGCCCCAGCTTCACTTACTTTTTTCAGTATAATTATTTTTATATTTTTCTTTACATCTGAAAGCTCACTTAAAAATTTTTTTAATTAACATTTTATTTCATATTATTTTTAATTTATTTTTTCTGAAACCCACCCTTTTTTTTTTTCCGGTTGAAACTCACTTTTTTAAAAAATTGAAGTACAAATGACATACAGTATCTTATTAGTGTCAGGTGTACATGATAGTGACTCAGAATTTTTACACACTATAGAAATGATCCCCATAAGTCTAGTTACCATCTGTCCCCACACAAAGTTTTTACAATATTATTGACTATTTTCCCGATGCTGTAC
The DNA here is from genome assembly GCF_902655055.1 of Lutra lutra. Lineage (NCBI taxonomy): Eukaryota > Metazoa > Chordata > Mammalia > Carnivora > Mustelidae > Lutra > Lutra lutra. Next base: position 86,949,793 of record NC_062290.1, on the reverse strand, counting down.
ATTCCATCCCCGTGACTTATTTTAGAACTGCAAGTTTGTACCTCTTAATCCCCTCTATTTCACCTACCACCCCCCACCCAACCACTGTGCCCTCTAGTACCCAGCAGTTTGTCTCCTGTATTGATGAGTCTTTTTGTTTCGTTTGTTCATTTTTAGATTCCACATGTAAGTACAATCATATGATGTTTGTCCTTCTCTTTCTTGTTTCACTTAACATGACACCCTCAAGGTCTACCCATGTTGATGAAAATGGCAAGATTTTAGTCTTTTCTTATGGCTGAATAATACTCTGCTGTATGTATATACCACATGTTCTTTATTCATCCATCAGTGGACACTTGGGCTGCATCCATATCTCGGTTATTGTAAATAATGCTGCAATAAATGCTGGGAAGCATATTATCTCTTCATTTTCTGTTTCTGTTTTCATTTTCTTCAGATAAATACCCAGAAGTGGACCTGCAGAACCCTATGGTAGTTCTATTTTTAATTTTAATAAAAAAAAAAAAAAGATTTTACTTATTTATTTGACAGAGAGAGAGAGAGAGATCACAAGCAGGTAGAGAGGGAGGCAGAGGGGGAGGGGGAAACAGGCTCCCCTCTGAGTAGAGAGCCCAATGCGGGGCTCAATCCCAGGACCCTGAGATCATGACCTGAGCCAAAGGCTGAGGCTTAACCCACTGAGCCACCCAGGTGCCCCAGTTCTATTTTTAATTTTTTTAAGGGCTTCCACATTTTTCATAGCAGCTGCCCCAAGTTACATTCCCACTAACAGCGTACAGGAGTTCCCCTTTCTCCACATCCTTGCCAACACTTGTTATTTTGTGTCTTTTTGATAATAGGCAATTTCACGGGTGTGAGGTGATACCACATTGCAGTTTTGATTTGCTTTCCCTGAAGATTAGTTGAACATCCTTTCATGTGCTGGTCAGCCATGTGTAAGTCTTCTGTGAAAAATGTCTATCGATTTCTCTGCCCATTTTTTAAACTGTTGTGTTTTTGATATTAAGTTGTATACTTTCTTTATATACTTTGGATATTAATCCCTTATCAGATGTATGATTTGTGTATATCTTCTCCCATTTGTAAGTTGTCTTTTCATTTTGTTGATGGCTTTCTTTCTAAAAGCTTTTTGGGTTGTTTTAGTTTTTGTTGCCCTTGCCTGAGGAGACCGGCTCACCAAAATACTGCTAAACCAATGTCAAAGAGCTTACCAACAGCTAATGTTTTCTTCTAGGAGTTCTATGGGTTCAGGGCTTGAATTCAAAGTTTTTAATCCATTTTAATTGTGTTTTTGTATATGATGTAAGATGGTGGTCCAGTTTTCCAACACCATTTCTTAATCTTTTCCTCACTGTAAATTCTTGCCTCCTTCACAGATTAATTGACCTTATATGTGTGGTTTTACTACCGGGCTTTTTTTTTTTTAAGATCTTATTTATTTCTTTGACAGAGAGAGAGAGAGATCACAAGTAGGCAGAGCAGCACAGAGAGAACGAGGGGGAAGCAGGCTCCCTGCTGAGCAGAGAGCCCAATACGGGGCTCTATCCCAGGACCCTGGGATCATGACCTGAGCTGAAGGCAGAGGCTTAACCCACTGAGCCACCCAGGTGCCCCCGGGCTTTCTCTTTTATTCCACTCGTAGGTGTGTCTGTTTTCATGCTAGTACCATACTGTTTTGATTACTATAGCCTTGCAGTATAGTTTAAAATCAGGAAGCATGATACTTTGAAGTTTGTTTTTCTTTCTCAGTATTGCTTTGGTGATTAGGAGTCTTTTCTGACTACATACAAATTTCAGGATTCCTTGTTCTAATTCTGTGAAAAATGCCATTGGAATTTTGATGGAGATTGCACTGAATCTGTAGATTGCTTTGGATAGAATGGATATTTTAACAGTATTAATTTATTCTAGCCCATGAGCATGAAATATCTTTCCATTTGTGTCTTCAATGTCCTTCATCAGTGTCTTATATGGTTCTCAGTGTACAGGTCTTTCACTTTGTTTAAATTTATTCCTAGGTATTTTATTTTTTTTTTAAGATTTATTTATTTGATAGAGAGATCACAAGTAGGCAGAGAGAGGGGGGGGGAGCAGGCTCCCTGCTGAGCAGAGAGCCTGACGTGGAGCTCGATCCCAGGACCCCGAGATCACGACCTGAGCCGAAGGCAGAGGCTTAACCCACTGAGCCACCCAGGTGCCCCTGTATTTTATTCTTTTTGATGGAATTGCAAATGGGACTGTCTTAATTTCTTATAGTTCATTATCAGTGTGTAGAAACAAAACAATCAAGTTTTATATGTTAATTTGGTATCCTGTGATTTTACTGAATTCATTATTAATAGCTCTAATTTTGTGTGTGTGTGGAGCCTAGGGTTTTCTGAGTATAGTATCATGTCATCTGCAAATAGTGACAGTTTTACTTTTTCCTTTCCAATTTGGATTCTTTTTATTTCTTTCTATTGCCCAGTTTATGTGGCTAGGATTTTCAATATTATGTTGAATAAAAGTGGTGAGAGTGGGCAACCTTGTCTTGTTCCTGATTTTAGAGGAAAAGCTTTCATCTTTCCACTACTGGGTAGGATGTCAGCTGTGTGTTTGTGATATATGGCCTTTTTTATATTGAGATAATTTCCTTCTATATCTACTATCTTGAGTGTTTTTATCATAAGTGGATGTTGCTTTTTGTCAAATGTTATTTCTGCATCTACTGACAGGATCATATGATTTTTATCCTTCATTTTGTTAATGTGGTGAATCACACTGATTTATGGATGTTGAGACATCCTTGCATTCCTAGAACTCACTTGGGAAGCCATCTGGTCCTGGACTTCTGCTTTTTGGGAGTTTAAAAATTACTGACTCAATTCATTACTTATAATCAGTCTATTCACATTTTCCAGATTTTCCATTTCTTCATGATTTGGTGTTGGAAGGTTGGGTATTCCTAGGAATTTATCCATTTTTTTTTCTAGGATTTCTAATTCATTGGTATATAATTGTTTGTAATAGTCTCTTATGATCGCTTGTGTTTCTGTGGTGTCAGTTATAACAGCTCTTTCATTTCTGATTTTATTTGGGCCTCTCTTTTTCCTGATGAGCCTAGCTAGAAGCTTATTAACTTTGCTTTCCAAAGAACCAACTTTTAGTTTCATTGGTACTTTTTCGCTCTCTCTTTTTTGGCCTCCATTTATTTCTATTCTGATCTTTATTCCTTCCTTCCTTCTACTAACTTTGGGCTTTGTTTATTCTCCTATTTCTAATTCTTTTAGGTGTAAAGTTAGATTGTTTACTTGTGATTTCTTTTTTTTTTTCCTCCAGGTAAGCCCTGTATCATGATGAACTTCACTCTTAGAAATGCTTTTGCTGTATCCCACAGATTTTGGAAAGTTGCATTTCCATTTTCATCTGTCTCAGGATATATTTTGATTTCCTCTTTTATTTCTTTGTTGACCCATTCGTTGCTTAGTTTTCACATTTGTGTTTTTCCCAGTGTTCTTATAATTATTTCTAGTTTCATACCACTGTGGTCAGAAAATACGCTTGATATAATTTCATAAACTTGAATTTACTGAGACTTGTTTTGGGGCACCTAACATGTGATTTATCATGAAAAATGTTCCATGTGCACTTGAAAAGAATGCGTATTCTGCATTTTTTGGATGGAATACTCTGTGTACACCTATTTCATCCAACTGATCTAATTTGTTATTTAAGTCCGATGTTTCCATATTGATTTTCTGTCTGGATTATTTGACTATTGAAGTAAATGGGGTATTAAAGTCCTTTACTATTATTCTACTACTGTCAATTTTTCCCTTTATGCCTGTTAATATTTGCTTTACATATTTAGGTGTTCCTACATCAGGAACATAAATATTTATGAATGCTATGTCCTCTTCTTGGATTGACGCCTCTATCATTATGTAATGCCCGTCTTTGTCTTTTGTTCAGTCTTTGTTTTAAAGTCTATCTCATCTGATACGAGTACCATACTCCAGCTTTTTTCATTTCCATTTGTGTGGTATATCTTTTTCCACCCTTCACTTCAGCATGTGTGGGTCTTTAGATCTGAAATGCGCTTCTTGTAGGCATCATATAGATGGGTCTTCTTATTTTTGTTATCTTTTCAGTCTCTCCATGTCTTTTGATTAAGTGTAAATGGACTGAATGCTCCAAAGTACTTATTGACAGGTATGTACTTACTGCCATCTTGTTAATTGTTTTCTGGTTGTTTCTGCTGAAACTCACTTTGTAAAACTCAAAACCACCATTCCTGTATAAGTGTTCTCACTTCCCTGTGTGAGTCTGACCATTCCCCCCACTGCCATGGGAAGGTCAGGGCCTCCTGGGGAAAAGAACACACCCCTGTGCACTGATGTTGGCTGGGCTGGATATCTTGCCGTGTCTGACCAGAGGGTTTTAGAGCCACTGGGTGTTACTTCTGGAGCTCTTGCTCTTTCCCTCTGTTCTAAGAACAGCATGTTGCAATCGGGGCTTCCTTCAGTCCGGGTCCCAGAACAAGAAGACCCACAAAGCAGGAGCCCACCAACCTGCAGTCACCAACTGTGAACTTGAGTAACATACAAAATGGTGGTCATGTATGCCACTTCGATTGGGGGGCCTGTTTGTTACTGCAGCATAACCCAAAGACCAATTAACATACCTATTCATCCTTTTCCTAAACAATGCTATCCACTGTATATGATTATGGGTGAGATACAAAAGTCAAAAAGGCCATTCCCATCTCACGGTGCATGACCCATCTTTTGGGAAGCACTGCTACAGCCTGAAGGAGGTATGCCGATGGGTACCAGAGGAGATGTAGATAGAGCAGCAGCTCTAACTCCAGGGCCACACAGATAACATTCAGAGTCTTTTGAATTTCCCCCCAAGAACTGTAGGCTGCACCATCAATTTCATAATTTGCTGTGCTCATATGTGTGCATAACTGCTTTAAATGGACACCCCAACTGTAAGACATATCCAATAGTCAGAAATGTTAAAATATGTGGGGAAAGTACGAGGCACATTGGGAAGCACGGGGAAATCAAAGCCAAGGAGAGGACCGTGGCCAGCTCTTTCCCGAACCAGTTAGCTTCACTATTTAACCCTCCAGCTACTAATTCTTCTTAAAACAATATCCACTCTGACCACCTACATATTAAAAAGGTCCATACCTGCTCTACCACTTAATAATTTAGATACATGGCATAATGGATACCATTCAGCTCTCTAGAACTTTCCGTCAGCTCTATCACACTCCAATCATTAATGGTCCACTTGCTTAGTTCAGGTAAATTACATTTGCATATGCAAATTATGCCTAAATACTCTGTACTATTAATGTTATCACTAATTACATAATAATAGTTACCAATTTCCACACGGATCAAACTTAGAGTTTTGTAGCTATTAGGGAAATTGTGCTTTGTAATTAAGATAATCCTCATTTCCAGATGCTAATTAACTATATAATAATTAGTCTCATTCACTAATGCAAATTAAGGATTTTCATCTTTATTGATAAAGGAATTGCTTCTTATCGGTTAAGGAAAGATAGCCCCAGAAATCTTGCAGAGAAATACTTTTCCCCCTTGAAAGGTTAAAAGGTAAATCCATTTTTATCAGTCTCATTTGAGAATGCAAATTAGGCCTGATTAATCAAGTCAAAGATAAATGTGCTAGTGTTATGTCAGGACAGAATGTATAGCTTCCTGAGTTCCTCTCTTCTCCCCTTGTAAATACTCAGATAAACAGAGTCCACAAAGCACAAGTCCTCCTAACGGGAGGAATCCATCCATGGTCAGAGGACAGCCTTGTGATAGGAGTGTCAATTACACTACCTTTTGTTTCCCCTTCAAGTATCATGGAAGCATCTTGAAACCGCTGTGTCTTCGGGGTGCAGCCACAACAGGGACGAGCGAGCAGAGATTTTTGTGAGTAAATAGAGGAAAAAGGGAACACTGCGTTTGCTTGGATTATTAAGTTTTCTGTGCTCCAAACAGAATACAAACTGGCACCTCCCATCGTGACTAATGAGGGCTGCCTCGGCGAGAACAGAAGGGCTGACAGCCAGCGAGGCCTAGTTGGCAGGCCCCAGCCCGGGCCTTGCCGCATTCATCATCCACTAAACCAATCCACCAATTCCGTACCACCATTTGTCATTAATTATGCTAATCAGCACACCATTACTCTCTGATGACACTGTAGCTGTTATTAGCTAGTTATGGCTTTTCAAAAGCACAACTTATTGTGCATGCACGGGCTGTGCAAGCATTAGCCTACAGGGAAGAAATGTCCAATTATGAAAAGAAGAAATTTGCTATTATCTTTTATAACAAACCAATTTAGTAATTAGAAAAGTCTCTGAACTCGTAGGTTCTTTTTTCCCCCTCTCCCTTAAAATAACTGAAACAAACAAACAAAAAATTGTGCTTTTCAGTATTTCTCTGAAAGGTAAGGAAATAACCATGCAGATTTTTTTCTGCGACACGTTTGAAAAGCGGGGCCTGGGGAATGACCCTGCGTGAGCATGGGGCACACAGAGATTCCGGTCAGGCTGGGTTTTTACTTCCCAATTTTGAATTAGCAGGACCACTTCATTACGTATATCCAAGTCCCTGTGAATGCCTGGAAGATGAAAGCACACCCATGTGACCTTTTATGGTTTGCTTATGGCAGATCGAAGCTGTTCACATAACGATGCCAGACTGTGCTCACCTTACCCGCCAGATGCTCACACAGGAAGCACGGCGACAGACTCCTTTAACCCTCCTGCGCCCCGGTGATACTGCTAAGAGCGCCCATGCCGCTCAGTGACCTTGGAGACGTATAGGTTGGCCAAGTGAACACGTGTCTTGTGCCCGGTTTTGGGGGAGAGAAAGGACTGCGTGCAGAAAGATGGGAGTTTTTTGGGGGTCCATGGCCGGACCAAAGCAGGAAGGGGAGACCCTTTTCTAAAGCTCAGGGCTCATTAGAGGGGCTTGCACTGGCCCCCCAGAATGTTGGCAGGGCTCACCCGGGGGCTCTTGTCCAAACCAGGCACGGATTCTGAGTTGTTGTGTTCAGGCTGAAGTCTTTACCACTAGTTTTAGAAGCTTAGTCTGTATTAAGAGCTCATTAATATCATCAGAGTAAATGGGCCTATTAAAACATCTTTAAGCAATATCTGAACATAAATCTCCCTAAACTATATTTAATGACTGTACTTAAGATACATTATATGCAAGTCTTAATGAGACATTAGATAGCATTTTGAAGATTAAAATTAGAGAATCCATATAAAGTCTGTCCACTTAATGTAGCCTTAAGCTGTACTGATGAAAGCATTACTACCAAATTATTACTGCATTAGAACAAATATTTTTAATCATGTCTGATTTATACATTCTCTTTCTCAGATAGCTTTCATTTTCACAAAAATATTTTTTGAGTTTACAGAAGAGGGCATGTGAAAAGTTTCAAGTTTTTGAAGTACTCTAGAGGTAGAGAGGACACACAATTTCCCTGCTTCTGCCTTTTGAAACTGCTCCGGGCTCCAACCAAAACACACTTCCTTACGTTGGCTTAACCAGTCATTCTAGTCCTATAGGTAGTCAAAGATATTTACCTTCCTATAAACTTCCTGCAAGACTGGACTAGATACAGCAGAGTCTAACCGAAGATACCATAAAGGTCAGAAAACAGCCGAGCATGCACAATACCATGTCTGTAACTCTGCCCGGTGGTTAACATCTGGACGTCTAACTGAATTGGTTTTTCTGGACTCTGTGGAGACCCCACACTCCCGAGAGCAACTGTTGCCCTGCGCCCCGGGCCCTGAACCCCAGCTGACACAGGTGGACAGCCATCCTCTGAGTTCCAAGGTTCGTGACCTTCTGTTTCCCTAAGAGCGTGCCACGGGGTTGTCAATGAAGTTCTGTCTCCACTCCATGGACCCCTCCATGAAAGCAGGCAGTGTTGCTGGTGGGAGAATATTAAAAAAAAAAAAAAAAAAAAGTTTGACTCCCCTGGGGGCCAAGGGAATTGAACCCTTTAAACAGATCCAGATCCTCCTCAAGTTTTCTCAGGTGAGGAAGAGTTCTCAGGGTCTGTGGACGACGCGTAAGGGTGGGAGGGGCTGATGTGCAGAACAAGATTTATCTGGAGCAAGCCCTTGGCTCGCCACGTGAAGATCTATGTGAGTGGCTCTCTGCATATGGGATCTGACTCAAATAGAAATATATATCTTGAGTCTATAAAAGTCTTGATAAGACTTAATACACAAGTCTTTTTGAAACAAGTCAAACTTCAGATTACAGACATGGAAGTATTTTCCTTTATCTGCTGTATTTAAAATATTGCATCCTCCCCAGACAGGAATTGTGATGCAACAGAAAAATCTTCCTTCTCCCACCCCCTTGGAAAGTGCGTCCACCCCCGTACCACGATAACAGCTCCAAGATCCCACTCTGGGGTCAGTCTGCTGAGTCCTTCCTCTCTCACTGAACTGCAGGGAGAATGCGATCTCTGGGCCTGGACAGGGATAAGCCTAGATTCATGTCACCTGGTAGCTTTGCACTAATTTTTGCACACTTTGCAAAAATCAACTGTTTGGGAAACGTTAGAGACGAATTATCATTGAGGCTTTCTAGACATTTTTTTTTTTTGATACTTTACACCGAAGTGTAACTACCTTTTATAAATGCTATTCAATTATGAAAGGCTTCTGGGATTATGTAAATCAAGACAAGTCAACTGATGACACCTCTCTTAATAGAATGAGATTATCTGGCCTTTCCCCTGCCACCCCCCCCCCCCCCGCCCCCTTCAAAGAAGAAGAAAGTAGCACAATTTACACAATCTGCTCATTAAAGACGACCCCTCCTTCAGCATGGAAAATCAGAAGCAATGTGCCTATTGCCATTTGCTCCTCTCAGATACTCTCTCCCCAAAAGGAACTACTTCATGGTACAATTTTGCATTTTTAACTGTATGAATTAGGCATTCTTCATAAATAACAGCTATGTTCTATATACAGGAGCTCCTTTTTATTAGGGACACAGTAATGAACAATGAGCAATGTGTTCTATTATTCTTTGTCAAATCACAAAATGCTACATTAGAATAACTGTGCTGGTCAATGTAATATAGTAGATTAAATTCAACTTCTGTGGAAAAACCACTGTAAAACAGCATGATAAGAAGGCTATAAAAAATTTAATTTTACTCCAAACTCCATCACAAAAAAAATGGTGTGAAAAGTAATTTTGCATAATCAGTACACGCCATCTGGAACAATTAACCGATTTCTATAGAACTATGAGGATCAGTCATATCTGCTTATTAAAGATCAGAAATTATACAAGTAATAAATCCTTGAAAAAACTAAGCGTACTCCCGCCTGTCAACGCTATTTTAACTTCAAATACTGAAGAACGCCTGATAAGGCTGAAAAGAAGAGATTAATATATGCAAATTACATCCAGCATTTAAAATCCCACAACTGTCTCCGGTTTTCTGTCCCTTATTGCTGCCTTTATGTTTTATTCATACACCAACTCACCTGTCACTTCATAAGCTATAATATTATGGGGGTATTATTAAACAGCATAAAGCCGTGCTTTAATTGGAAAGCTTCATTGCATTTTCCAATTATTTGGAGTAAATTAAAAGCAGATGCACATAGTTTAATAAGGAGTCTAATATCAGTTCCGGGAAATCAAAATTCATTGTCATTACTATGCCGTGATAGTTTTGCAAACTGTACTCAATTTCAGAGGTTTTCAAAAGAAAATCTGTCTATGCAATCTGTTAATTGTCATTCGGTTAATAACTGTTTAAATATCCAAACTACACAGCAGCTTCCTATTAAAAAAAATTAAACTATGGGGTTTATGCAAGCAAACAAATGTGGCGTGCCACTTCTGGGCTGGACTTTTCAGACCTGCCTGTTCACCTTAAAACAATGGGAGGCCGTGAGAAACCCACCCACAAGGCAGCTTGCCCGGAGGGGAGGACAAAGGATGGCGGATCTGTCCTTCCGCGAGCGCCAGAGGCCGCAGCGCTCTCGGACAGCTCTCGGCTCTCGCTGGAAAAGGGCAGAAGCCACGTTATAAACTGTGTTTTCAGAGCTCTGTGCTGCTCAGCAAAAAATTAGCTTCCAAAGTTTTAATTGGTCCACCTAAAATAAATCCTTTTAATGAGCGAATTAACTGATTCAGGACACAAACATGGGAAAATCAAAGAAAGCAAATGTCACGAGCAATGTGTTTTGAAAAAATTGACCCCTGAAGGGCCATTCCCTTACTGGTTTGTGACCCAGGAGCAGAGTGTTCCCGAGGCTGTGTGGGAGCCAGCCATAGTGCCTACAAGTGGGTTACGCTGCAAGACAAAGGACTATATTCTAAGCTGTTAGAGATTTAAGAAACTGAATCTGAAAGGTTACACCTCATAAGGGAGCCGCTCACAGATGTAGTTACATTATAGCTCGGCCGCTACAAGTTGCATACATACAAATACATTGTAGCTAGAACATTTACAAATGAAAAGTCATAGGTATACTCAAACTAGTAACATAACCTTTTCATTTTCATACTAAGTGACAGACTTTTTCAAATCTTTGGTGTGTAAATTAGAATAGGACAAGCAGTAATTGACTTTTAAACTCCACCCACTGTGAGGGCTACAATTAATCTGTTTTCAGCCCAAGAACTGCTGCTCTGCAAAGTTCATAACTTGTAGGCTCTCTTCCCCACTCCAATTAAAACCTACGTGTCTTTCTAGAAGGTAACAGCACAGAATGGGCTCTTCATCTCCCGTTTCAAAGGGCGCAGTGGCTAACACCCCAGTCATCCAAGGGCGAACCCCCCTCCAGACCAGAGAGGACACCAAATGCTTGAACACGAGAGCCTTCTGGCAAAGCAATGAGAAACTATGCTCAAAGATGAAGATAAAAGCAATTCTTGTGCAGTGATCCAAAAAATAGCATCTTTTTTTTTTTCAAAATTACCTGTTTTAATAAAGTAGACACACTGTGCCAACTGAACCATTTAATTATCTGCAAAAATGATGAATCAAAACAATAGTTTGCAAAAATAAATGACTAACCTCTGATTAAAATGTCTGTCCTCATTAAAGCCAAATAAAAGTTACAATATCTTTAAAAAAAAAAATGTAGCCTGGAGAAAGGAACAATTCCTCACCATCGAGAGTCTAGTGTCCTCCCATGAGATGGGGACATCTAAGAAAGTCGTTTGGTCCACTTTCAAATGCAGAGAAAGGATGCCTTGGTTGTGGCTGTGTCTTCAATACAGGCCTCAGAGCTTGGGGGTCCCTGGCCTGGCAGTGAGCTTTGGAACAGGAGACTTGGCGATGTGCCCAGTGGGTGGTTGGACTCTGATGGACCCTTAAGCCAAGCCCTGGCTCACAGATATGTAAGGATTCTGGGGTAAGGAAAGGGTTGTTGCTGTTTTGGGTTTGTTTTTTTTCTCCCTCTTTCTTTTTTTTTTCCCTCCTGCTAAAGCGTCCTGGGTTAGGAGGGGCAGGAAAGAAAGAGCCACAAACCAAAAGGCAAAGAGAAAGTCAAACCATTTCAAGAGTGGAATGAACACAGCTACGATCCTTTCTTAATCAGAGCTAATCTGAAGGGGAGGAATAAATCAGAAGCCGATTTAAATGTTGAGGAGTTTGTTTTAAAATTATTTGACCCAGTGGCAAACTCCATCTCAAGCAAATACTGATTTCTGACTTGGGGTGGAGGATTTGCCTTATGTTATGTCCAAAAGTCCCCTGTACTGGGCAGGGTCCCTGCAGGTGTGAGTTCCCTTCTGGTTTTTCCTTAGTGAAGCAGCTGCTCCTTCCCCGATTCCATTTTTGGGGGTGGGGTGGGGTGGTGGAGTCAAACTGTAGTGTGAGTAAGACTGGTGCTTCCAGAATAATAAGCAGCACCGCACTGGAATAACAGTATTTATGACAGTCATTCCTGCTACAATTTCCGGGGTGCTCACTCAGTACTAGGTACTTCACGAACATTATCTCTGATCCTCAAAATTACAGAAGGGAAAATGAACTGAAATGTCACATGAACTATCCGAGGTCACGCAACTGGAAAGCGTGGATCTCGAGAACTGATCAGATGGCACAGATCCTTGAGTGCCTCCTGCCACCCAGGCCCCAGGCGGGGCATCAGGCACATACCAGTACCCGAGAGGCATCGCTGGGCCAGCAGCCCAGAAGGGATCCTGCACTCCAGCAGAGAACCCAGCTGGGAACAAACACTCCCACCAAAGATGGATCCACTTCCTTAGAACTGGGAAACCCATCAGATGGCCAAAGCCTCACAGGATGGCATCGAGAGCCAAGAAGCCAAAGAAGCCACCCATTTGGTCTACACAAGGCATAACCATCTTTGGCAGAATGAGGATGAAGGAGGACTCTGGAACTCATGAGCTCCAGGACCTTCTGGCAGGAGTGACAACGGCGTTTTGTTAGCACAGGGCGTAGGTAATGTAAACACACAGGGCAACGGAACATAAAGATGGGTGCGCTTACTGCCTCTAGATGGCAAGCGCTTAAGTACCTCTAAGTGTCACCAGAAGCGAAGCTTAGGACCAACGAGGCAAGCTTTACTCTCTCATTCAAAATTATGGATGTTGTCTTGCTGGTGGATCATGAGATCGTTCATGCTATAAAACAAGTCAGGCGTGAGAAACCGCTCTCTGACAAAGGATGTCAGCCTTGGATGAGAGGTCCGCATCGCTCATTGTCTTGGAGACAATTGAAAGACAAATCTGGGGAAGAAGGAGCCTCCTTCTCTGGATAAGTGATAAATATATTCCATCCAAATTCTAGGCTGGAGCACTGAGGGTTTTTTTGTTTGTTTGTTTGTTTGTTTTGTAAACAGAAACAGGTAAGGCCCATCATTGCCATTAGTAAAAAGAGGGGGAAATGCACTGGGTGTTCAGGACCCAAACACACCAATGGGTGGATTCAGGTAAGGTTTCATTTTTCTAAAACAGATCAGAATTTCTTTAGTCCTAATGTTAGCAACTGAATGCATTTCTTCTACCACAAACGTGAGGAGGCTCGTATCATGTGACGGAAGGGTAATTTCCGATCTCATCCCCGAAGCCTATGTGGCTATCCAACTCCTCCCCAGGTTCTGCCAATGCCCCCGTCTTCACTCATCAAGCCATCAGGAGTTTAAATGCCTCCAACACTCATGTGGAAAGTGACCCCACGCCTACCATTGTAAGTCAGTGAGGCGGGAACTGGGGTGCTCGGTGGCAGTGGCAACAGCAGAAGCTGGGGAGCCGCAACCAGGTAGGAGGGGAATGCGGGCTGGGCATGGACAGGGAACACACAGGGTCTGCAATGGCCCAGTAACCTTGGGCTTGGATGCATCTTAGGATGCCCAATCCGGACAATGATGCTTCAAAGCAGGAAAGGCCATAAGGTGACTGTCATTCAAACAAATGTCCCATCATGAGCACAGCCCAGCACAGCTGGGCAGGAGGAGGACAACAGCTAAGGTTCAGTCCCAGCAGGTGAAGTGGTGGGTTTGGGTCGCCCACTATCACCACAGGGCTGAGAAGACCATAGTAAGGAGATATCCAGGTGTCCAGAACTCCCCAGACAGAGGTCTGCAACAACAAGAACCATGGTAGTCCCATCTACTGATGGCGAGGAAGTTCCCTGAGGTTCCTAGAATATTCCCTCTCCTGGCTGGGAAAGCTCTGAGAAGTGGTGGGAAGAAGGGACTGTGGAATAATTACAATCATAGCAACACATCTCTGGCACCTCCCATGTACCAGGCTTGATTCCAAGCCTCACCAACAAACCCACTCTCATTCCCATTCAACAGTTAAGGAAACTAAGGCACAGGTTAAGCCCCTCACCTGGGGCCACTCAGCTTAAGTGCGGGGTCCGCATGCTCATCCGATCACTGTTCTGCTCAGCAACCGCCCACGGGAGCCACAACCCTGTTCCAGGTGTTCTGTGGACTCAGGAGTTGTCCTCAGGCCAGTGTCCAGGGCCTCATGCTAATGGGGTACCATAGAGGACGGGCCAGGGAACTTCTGAGATTTAAACAACCCTGAGACCTCATCTCCCAAGTTAGTCCCAGCATGACTCACTTGGGGTATGAGTGCCATTTCCAACTTCAAGTCGACGAGGGGAAGGAAATGGTCACATACAACCTGGAGCCACATATGTGACTTGGGGATTTGGAGCTTAGCGGCTGGATCAGAGAGACCTAGGTTTGAATCTCAGTTCTTCTCCTTACTAGCAATAGAACTGTGGAAAGACTAAAATCTTTCAAAACCTCATTTTTTTTCTATCTGTAAAATAAAAATAGTTATAAAGGTAAAATAAAGATTTATATAAGAGAGATTTGTTTTACAAGGCTTGAGCAGCTGTGCTACACCTATAGAGATAATAGTAGTGATGGTACAAACCCTGAAGTTTTCTTTTGTGTTTTTTTAAAGATTTTATTTATTTGACAGAGAGAGAAAGAAAGAGAGAGAGAGAGAGAGAGCAAGCACAAGCAGAGGGAGTGGCAGGCAGAGGGAGAAGCAGGCTCCCCGGTGAGCAGGGAGCCTGATGCAGGGCTCCATCCCAGGACCCTGAGATCATGACCTGAGCCGAAGGCAGACACTTAACGGACTGAACCACCCAGGCGCCCCCAAATCCTAAAGGTTTTGTTGTAAGGTCTTCCTGGTAAGGCTTTATCTCGATTAAATGATAAAATGCATGCAGAGTACTTACTACAGACTCTCACACATGCTAAGTGCTGGAGGAAGGTTAGGTATTATTAAAATAAATTAATATAATCCGTTTAATAAAAGCAAAAACAATTTCAGCTCCTTAAATGTGTTTAAATTAAAGAAGTTGCCTTAATTATAGCATTTCCCCTCTCTTGGCTGACAGTCTATTAGCGGGACAGAGACAGAGCTAGAGCTAGAAAAAGAAATGGAAGGCTGATCTGACGTCAGCTGCCCGGAGGCAGGACTGCGTGTTTGAGCTGGGCTCCTTCACTCAGCCCAGAGGAAGCTTCTGAAGAGATGCTAAGAGCAGATGAAGAGTGGGGATTCAGTGTGCTCCCCCTGTTTGCAGCATCTCTCTGACCAGGCCTCCGGAAGGGACTCTGCTGTGGGCCCCCAGGCAGGCAGCCCGCCGGGAAGGGAAGCAGGACAGGCAAATGCATGCATGTTTCTACTTGACAACTAGATATGGACGATAAACACAAGGGGAGAAAGGTGTCAGAAAGCTGGTTTTCCTCACCTTGTTGCCGCAGTCAGGGTCTTTGCGGTCAGGGTAGTGGGTGGATGGGATGCCTGTGAGTCTGGGGCCGCAGCCGCACGTGTGCTGGTGACACCCTGGGCACCCAACCCGCACACCCCGTGAGGATTCCTTCCCACGGCACCCTCAACCCGGGAGGGTATGATCGCTGCCGTCTTAGATACTAGACCACACCCGGCACACAAGAAGCTTCCGGAAAATACTGTTCTGTTTAAATTACGGATGCTCTTGTTGCCGTAGACTCGGACATACAGATCCCGGAAGGCGTTATGGGGCTAGTGGGTTCAAGAACGGGGCCTGGCGCTCGCGGCTCCTGCCCTGGGTCCTCCTGCTGCCCCCCCCCCCCCCAGCTGCCTCCCTCTTGGGTCTGAACAGGGGACACTGTTCATTAAACTGACGCTGCCTAAACTCGGCCTTGCCTAAAAACCAGAGAGAGAAAGAAAGCACGGCGGGGGTGGGACGTGTGGCCACTGCTTCGAGAGCACCGAAGTAGCTGTCACCTAATAATTTTTTATTTTATTTTATTTTTTAAATGACAAAACTGGAAAAAGTCTTAACTTTCTGCTGCCGGTGGAGCCCAGGATGAGGCAGAAACAAAGGCCCAGAGCAGAAAGCAGCCAGTCGCCCCCCACCCTACTCCTTTTCTTCCCCAAAAGCCAAAGGCACGATGGAGGATTTTACAGATGCTGCTGGCTCACTGTGCCCAGCCCTCCTCTCCTTCCTGCCCCAAGCCATCATTCTGTCACCCTGCTGAGGGCCTGTGGACTGCCTAGCCCACTTCTAAGTGACAACGGTGACAAAGTGTCTTGGTTAGCAAGGGGTGCCAATCTGAGCCAGGCCAGAGAGCCTTGCCTGAAAGTTTGTTTAGACCGAGGCAGATTTTCTCTGAGCGCACTGATGACAGCGAAGTAATCTCATAAAACTACAGAAGAGAGGGCTGAGAAGGGGAAGGGCACGCAGGTCAGGAGCCAGTGTGATCTGAGTGATAATTCTCCACAAATCTTTGGGCTCTGCTCTGATCACAGCCCCGCAGGGGAGGTCCATGTGGAGAGAAGGGGGACATTCCTGTGCTGTGTCCCGACTTACAAAATGTTCTCATATGCCCCGGATCCTCACGCCAATGTTGGGAAGGAGGCGGTCATTAGTGAATCATTTCCCAGCTAGGGACAGCTAGTGTGGAGTGACTTGCCCAAGGCAACATCACGTGAGACTGTGGCCCGGCTCTGGCGTGGGGCCGTTCACATGCGTTGCATGGCGTGCAACCCGTGTGGTCATTCAGAGGCTCTGGTGTGATGGCCACACGTGCTTCAGGTTCCAGATGCCCCATCAGCCACGTGCTGACCCTTCTTCCACCAGCTTCCTGTTGTCCTCTGGAGAGAACATGGGGCTAGGCGCATGGAAGCTCTCAGAGTCTGCTAAATGGATGGAGGAGTAAACTATCCTTCACCTTTAATGACATCCTCCATGATTCAGGAAGGGTTGAAGACACCCTCCTTCTTCACTGCACATAAGCCTCTGCCATCTCAAGGTGCTCACGGGGGAAAGGTCTGCAGCATGAAGCAGTGTGGGGGCACACCAGGAAGAGAGCAGCCCCAGGTGGAAGGGACTCGGTAAAGCTTACTGGAACAGGCAGTCTGAGGACCAGCCCTCAAAGATGGATCCACAGGGAAGCCGGGTGAATCTGGGCCATATGATCAGCAGGGGCACAGGCACAAAGAGACAAAGTGAGGACCCGGGAGTGACACAGGTGAAGAGAAATGGAGAGAAGACCCTGGAAAAGTAGAGACTGGCCACCAGACAACCTCAATGCTGGGCAAGTGAGGTGTGGATCACCGCAGCTGGCTGTGGACTGGGGCAGGCTGATGAAGATGTGCTCTCTAGAGTTCTGCTTCGAGGAGATGAATCTGCTACCTGGGCAACTGGACTGAGCACCGAGGAGTGTGTCAAGAAAGATGGACAAGTCAAGCGTGAGGCACCAGTGCCTGGTACTGCCAGGCCTGAGCCAAGCCAGCCCCATAAGTAGGGATGCAGGAAAGCCAAGAGGGGACCGCCTTTGACTCTCTCGGCTCCAGGAGACTCGCTGGGGCCACTGGGCATGGCTGTGCCTCCACACCTAATCCAAAGTAAGATGGTCCAGAGCACAGTGGAGGGCCTTCAGGGTCTCACTCTCTCTGTGAACTCCTAGTGGAGGTCCTTGCAGGGCGGGACACCTCCAGGAGGTGAGAGTTCCCCGAGCGCCCTGTGTGTCTGCCCGCACGCGCTGTTCATTAACTTCAGCGACACGGCCGTCACGGCGGGTGTATAAAAGCACATCCAATTAGCCAGGCCTCCGTGAATATTTGCACTCTTAAATCTTTTGCATTTCGAAAGGGTTAAAGCTTATTATTAGCATATAATTTATAGTCCTTTCTCCCAGGAAAGGAATAATGCACAGTAAATGCCACATTCATTTTAATAATACATGTTACAGTCTGTGCCCAACATCTGCACAAAGGTAAAGGAGGCAGATTTTTTTGACATGTCCCACTCTGCCATCTAAACACAGGCTTTTTGTTTCTTAAGTGACGGAAGGTTTAATCAAGAAAGCAGGCAATTCATCAATCGAAACAAGGCAGCGTGCGTGCGTCTGACAGCACACACATGGTTGTGTACAGAGCGAAGCCGGCCACCTGTCAACTGCACCTTTTACATCAGGATCTACAAATGCACGAGGCGATCAATTCCCCATCCGCTCCCATTCATTTCTTC
This sequence comes from Lutra lutra, assembly GCF_902655055.1. Taxonomy (NCBI): domain Eukaryota; kingdom Metazoa; phylum Chordata; class Mammalia; order Carnivora; family Mustelidae; genus Lutra; species Lutra lutra. Next base: position 86,931,763 of record NC_062290.1, on the reverse strand, counting down.
TTTTTTCTTATTATATTTTTCTTTGCCCTCGATTTTGTTGTCAGTCAGGGCGAGAATAGATGGATAGACAAGGGACGCGTGGCTGTTGGAGGTGATGATAAAAATTTATATGCCTCCAAAATGACTTATTTCCTCCCTGATTTGAGCACCATTATTATAAATATTTTTTTGTTCCATTCAGGAATTTCCCCCATCTGCTATTATCTGTGGCTGCGTCAAATGGATGCGTCCCTCTCTCCCGGATCCTTGCCACCCTCCCCCCTAAATCTCTAACCAGTTCTTGGTGGCTTGGAAAATCCTCGGCGGAGGGGAAAGGGAGGCAGGGGTCTGGACGCGAGGCCACGGAAGCCACACGAGCACGTCCATGAAGGACAAAGGCCACGGTGGGGGAAGGGGGTGCACCTGCGAACGCAAAGGTTGCCTCTCATATGGGGCTTCCACTGGAAGACACTGGGGTTCCCTCGTTTGTGATTATCAGTAACATCGTCACTCAACCCACTCACGGCTGACACCCAAATTCAGGGGAAAAGAAGAAGCACCGGCATGCGCACAGAAAACGCGGACGCAAATTCTGCGAGGATACCGTCCACGCTGCAGCTGGAGCAGCTGTTGATCAGAACACCTTATGCAGAAAAAAGCCAGCCTTTCTCAAGCACCCTATTGTTTTGGTCTTTTAGCCTTCATTTTCCAACCCGGCCATGTTTTACGATCATGAAAGTATTAAGTTCACGTTCAATTTTCCAGGTGAGATTTTTTTTTTCCTAATTAAAGGATAGAAATAATGTAATCACTACAAAGGAAAATATGTTTGTAATTGGTGTGCTTCAGAAGACTTTTTAAATGATCACACTGTAAAACATATTTTTTTTTTCTTTTTGTAATAAGATGAAGAGCTGGTGGCAGAAATTTTATCCATTTGGATGAAATATATAAATCATGAATTTCATAATACTGATAATTAAATGTCCATCTTCCAATTTAAATGAGGACTAGATTAAAACTGCATGGAGAAGACTGATATTCAGAAATCATTAATTATTTTTAATTGCTTTGTGCTTTCCCGGTCTGATGTCAGAGTTACACACTGCTCGTACGCAGTTCTGTTTCTAGAGGAAATCCTCCTCCTCTGTCCAAGTTGCTGTGAGCCAAGGTGAGGAGCCCATGGACTCAGGCTTGTCCATGCCCACAGGCTTCCTGGCCCAACATCTTGAAAGGAGATGGATTTTTAAGAAGGAACAGCTGTGGAGGGCAATAAAAGGGTTTTTCCAGCCATCAGAAAGAACACTGGAAAAAATGAAAAGATTGAGAAAGCTAAAAGCAGGGTGACCACTCCCCTCTCCACCCCATCTGCTGGGGCAGTTCCAGGTTACCGCTTTGTCCGGGTACAAGTGGGAGCCCCTTTGACTCTCAAAAGGGATGGTGTGGGCAAATCAATTCCACGGTCAGCCTAATGCTCCTGGATAAATGAAGGTATTAGCAAGCCAATCTGCCAACAGAGGAAAGGGAAGGGAAGCTGGAACCCCCGGATCCTGCACTGTGTTTCTGCCTTATGGCTCAACCTGCATTCATGGGCTGTTCGAGATTTTTGGCTTCATTATGTGCCAGTTCCAATGTGCATTTGCTTAATTTTGCTATTTTATATTACTATGCCAGTTTTTTCAAAAGGGAGAAAAATGGGTTCTTTGGAAAAAAAATACTTCACTTAGAGATATAAATCAGTGGATGACAACAACAAAACAAAAGAATGGCACAGCGTGGTTTCCCAGACCTAACGTGTCCTGTTCATTAAGTGAAACCGCCCTAAGACGATAGACATTCGTGCTTAGAAAAAGCGATCCTGGGCACCTCGTGATTGAGCTGCTCCGTCCGTATGGGGAACCTCCAGCCCGGGGGCATCTTCCAGGTGGGATAGGAGGCCAGGGGGACCCGCATTCCTGATACCCCCACATCTCCACTCCCTAAGACACGTGACACCCAAGACCATTTAAGAAACATCTCACTCAACAGCCAAGCATGTTAGGGGTTCAAACACGAGCAGATCCCCTGATATGGGGGCACCTAGGCTGTCCTCCTCAAACTCACTGAAAAGTGGCTGTTTTGTTGTCCACAGCCTTGTACTTGGCCCTCTTTATGAGGAAGAATTCCATTTAAGGAAAAGCTAGGTTCATCCTAGTCAACCAGCTTTGTTTTAATCTTATCCATACAGAGATTGTCCTGATTCGGAACCAAATCCAGAATCCCCTTTGTGCAAAACCTCACCCACAGCTGCACCCTCCTTTTCTATCCTGTATTTTTGCTCACTCTTACTTTTTCACTTCCATTTTCATTTGGTTACATGTATTTTTGGAGCTGCCTTGTATCTTTCTGGACCGGCTGGCCTGGAAATAAATGGTCAGACATCTAGACATCTAAAATAATTCTAGGGGGAACAGAAAGTATAGGAGGCTATCATTCAGGACTAAAGCAGAACACTTTCCAGGATAGAAAATATATATATGTTTAAGATTTATTTTATTTATTTGAGAGAGAGAGAAAGAGACAGGGAGAGAGAGCATGTGTGTGGGGAGGGACAGAGGGAGAGATTCTCAAACAGAATCTGCACGGAGTGCAGAGCCCGACATGGGGCTCGATCTCATGACCCTGAGATCATGACCTGAATCGAAATCAAGAGTTGGCTGCTTAACCAACTGAGCCACCCAGGCTTCCCCAGAACAGAGAAGATATTCTTTTTTTTTTTATTAACATGTAATGTATTATGTGCCCCAGGGGTACAGGTCTGTGAATCATCAGGCTTATACATTTCATAGCACTCACCATAGCACATACCCTCCCCAATGGGACATTCTTAGGAAGAAAATGAACAGCTCCAAGAAGCCTGACAAGGGCTCGCAGGAGTAGGGCTTTGGGGTAGAATCTAGAAAATCAACATGGCCCAAGGAGGCACCTCCCAGGAGGTAAGGTCTTAAGGTGGACAAGCCAATTCGAATGTTGCCAGGAAAGCGTGAACCCATGAGCTCCCATTTATCAGACACAAGGATTTAAAAAAAAAAAAAAAAAGTGGCTTGCCAACTCTAACACACATGGATCATAGTGAGCCAAACCAGGCACCTACCACTCGATTTCTATCTCCTCTTTCAAGAAAAGCCATCCTCAAGCCTAACGAAAAGAACGAGATGATGATGTGGGGTGTGAGGAGCAAGATAGGTGAGGAGACGGCCCAAGCAGCCGGGTTCCCACACCCCATCGGCGTCTGTACCACCAGTGGTGTTAGACTGGTGGTTGGTGGTCTTTGGGGGACAGCAGTGGACAGGAGGAGTACCAGCAACTGGACAACAGGGGAAAAAAAAAACCCCATATTTTCAAAAAGGACCATAAGAAAATTATCGATCTGTGGCCTGGAGGTGATTTCCAACAGAATTCAGAAGAGGAGTCAGGAGGCTTGGGAGCACTGAGAAAAGGCAAGGTGATCGCAGGGACCAGCATGGCTTACTAAGAGCGCGCCAAATGAACTTCGGGTCTAAACTTTTTTCTCTTCTTTCTTTCTTTCTTTCTTTCTTTCTTTCTTTCTTTCTTTCTTTCTTTCTTTCTTTCTTTCTTTCCTTTCTTTCTTTCTTTCTTTTTTAAAGACTTATGTATTTGTTTGAGGGAGAGCAGGGGGAGGGTGGGAGAGAATCCTTGAAGCAGACTCTAGGCTGAGTGTGGAGCCCAACGCAGGGCTCGATCCCAGGACCCCAAGGATCGTGACCTCAGCCAAAACCCAGAGTTGGGCACGTAACTGACTGAGTTACCCAGGCACACCCAAACTTTTTATTATAAAAGTAACACCTGCCAGCATAGAGAAATGAGACACTGCAAAGAAGGGGAAAGAAAAGAGCAGGAAAGACTGGTGAAAACCACTGTAAACACCTTCGGGGGTACCTTTCCAGACATTTCGATTTCTTCTTTAGGAGTGGGGGGGGCGGAGAGAGAGCATGTGTGCAAGCAGGGGAAGAGCAGAGGGAGAGAGAAAATCTTAAGCAGACTCCATGCGGAGCACAGAGCCTGATGTGGGGCTCGATCCCATGACCCTGAGATCACAACCTAAGCAGAAATCAAGAGTCGGATGCTTCCCTGACAGAGCTGCGCAGGTGTTCCCGGATATATATATATTTTTTAAAGATTTTATTTATTTATTTGACAGAGAGAAATCACAAGTAAGCAGAGAGGCAGGCAGAGAGAGAGGAGGAAGCAGGCTCCCTGCTGAGCAGAAAGCCCGATGTGGGGCTCGAACCCAGGACCTGGGATCATGACCTGAGCCGAAGGCAGCGGCTTAACCCACTGAGCCACCCAGGCGCCCCTCCCGGATATTTTTTAAAATGTGATCACATTGCACGTTCTGGTGGTCACTTGACAACATTCACCCGCACCTTTTATCCGAATCATTTTTGATGTCTTAAGAGTTAAGGCATCAAATCTTTTAAGAATGTTCCACAATTTAACCCTTTGCTTTTTGTCTGGGACATTTAGGAACCCCCTACCCCCAAGCCTTTTCCCTGAGTATTATTTTTAAGAAGCAGCAGCGCTCTTCCCTGTGGATAAACCTTCCTGTACACCCATGAGTATTTTCCAGAAGAAATTCTTATCGGCGGACGCATGAGGATCAAAGGCAGGCCCTGTGGCCGTGTGATGAGGGTACGAGGTGGCAAGGCAAGGGACATGCGCTTCTCAGGATTTTGGCACTAAGTTAGCAGAAGCCCCTCACCCCACTTCTGTGGGCGAGAGAGAACTACTGGCTGAGCAGCTGGCAGCTGGCACACCTTGGCCGGTGGAACGCATCTGCAGCCCAAATGGCTGGGTGGGTATGAACACGAGCTCAGCTGAGCAGGGGAGGACCTTGCAGAGGTGGAACAGGCTGGGCAGAGGTGGAGTCCCACACGCCGGGATGCATTTGAGAAGCAGGTCAGATCGCCTACCGCAGAGGTCACAGGGGGCGTTCCTGGGCTAAAGGCTCTCCTTCCCATAAACAGCTCATGTGCGGCTCTGCGCGCTGGGGCCACAGTTCCGTAGAGTCCCCTCCCCTTACTCCAGCAACTCTGAGTGCTGTCCCTTCCTCTGCACCCCTGACAGACACCAACGGCCTCTGTGCGAGGGACAGGAGAGGGGCTGGATAACGGGCATGCCTTTGAGAAGACACTGAAAAGTTAATATGACTTTAACAACCACACACACAAGTTAACCATGGGCTGCTCGCTTTTCAATTTACTTCGCCTAGAAACCTACTTATTTTCGGGAGGGCCCGCACGTGAAGGGAGCCCTCGCTACACGTTTTCAGGAACGCACCAGAGCGCATCAGCAGTCTGCACGGAAGGCGGACCCCCGAAGCCTGTGGCAGCCGGGCACCAGGGCCGGTTCAGAACAGTCTGAGGCTTCGTTTCCTTATTGGCTGAGCTCCAGCCACCGTACGTCGGGCACCGGGCAAGGGCAAGGGCCTGGGGCACACTTTTGCCTTGACTGTTTTTGGAATCAACCCCTGAAACCTTAACTCTGCAATCCCAAACCGAGATGAGCCATTCTGTGCCAAACGCTATTCATGGCAGGGATGGGGTTGGGGGGGGGGGGTAGGTGGTCTCTGTTCCCTTCCACCAGCACGGCTCGCAGGCAGGCAGCCGGTGGGGGGCGGGCAGGCTTCCCGGCTGCACCACGGTCGCTCAGTGCTGAGCTTGCAGGCCTTATGGAGCTGGCGGGTCCTGCGGGCTCTTTCTGGCAGCCTTCCCACGAAGCAGCCTCGGACCCTGGTGGAGCAATTTGGTGCCGGCGGCCACGGAGGTGCTGGGGGCTGCCTGCTGCTGGGGTGGGGGGAGGGGGACACAGGAGGGGGCAGCCTCCGCTACCACTGTTTGGAAGATAAAATCCCACCGACTGCCACTTACATAAATGTAACAGGAAGTTTCTGAATGGCTTCCCCTGTGTCTCGAGGCTGTTACCTTGGTGTTGCTAAACTCACAGCTGAAATGAGCCCAGACAACACCTCATCAAAGCCACAGGGCGAGGGAGCAGCGGTCCAGAGGCAGAAAGGAACATTCCTGCCAAACCAGAGGAGGTTTCGCTCTGTGGGTCCTTTTCTGCAGAAATGTCAACAGCTGGGAAAGGCATCAGAGAACCCAGGTAAGGGGGGGCGCGGCTGGAAAAAGGTTTGCGAGCGGGAGGAAAGAAGCACCGGCTTTGACTGAGGTTTCCTCCTGCGCGATCGGAACGGGGCCACCCTGCTGGGTCTCACAGACCTGTTTTGCACCACTCTGCCACGAAGCATCTGGGGAAATAGCTTTTCTACAAAATAGGTCATCTTTCCACACTTGTTATGCTCCTTGTCGACTTCGCTGAAATAGCCACAGCACAAAAGAAATTCTCTCTGGAGGTGCTTTTCTGAGACGACGCGCTCCCTCTGCCCCTTCAGGAGCCGGCTCCTGGAGGTAGGCCAGACGCCTGGGCTTTAAGGACATCCCGGGTCTTCCTTTTCCCCCCACCCAGAAATGGAACACCTGACTTTTGCTTATACTTCCAAACCTATTAGGGAGTGATCATAACAAGAGAAACTGATACTGACGTGAATTATACCATTGTTCTATTTCATCTATTTAGTAACCCCAAGTTGCAATTTTTAGAAAAAAGATTACCTTTTAAATAACGGATTCATTATGGTACATGAATGAGTGCCATGTTCCCGTGTTCAAAACGTCACTCACCATTAAGGCCATGCGCTGGTAAGTAGTATCGATTTGCCACTTCCCCCTTAAATACAAACGCCCCTGACTGGAGGCCTAGGATCATGGGAGGTTGAGCTTACGGTTTCCTGGCTCTTAGCGCATCACCTGTGCTGCCAGGCACCCCGTGAATCTCCACTCTGCCATCAGGCCTATAAGTGTTCCCCTCCGTGGTGAAGGTGGAAAGGCAAACTCGCACTGCTGAGGTTCTGGCCAAAGTACCACCATCCACTTCAAGGCCGAGTTCAGAAATCACAGACCCTTATGATGGGGGTGGGAAGGGAGACAGCCAGCGTCCCTTCTAGCTGCAAACCTAGCTTTGGGAAATGAGAGGCGAGAACAGACCTGGACACAGGCTGGTGAGTGGACTGGGCCTTAGCTCTGTGCCGCTCCCGAGACCCCATGGGAAATCCGCCCTGGCCCTGGCAGGTGAACAATGCACAGAGTATTCTCTGGAAACCTCCCTTCAAGCTCGTGAAATCCACACATTGTTTTTCATCATTAGTTTCCAAATGCACAGAGTGTCTGGCCCTTCTCTAAGTGCTGAGGTGACACAAAGGAAGGAAAGGGCTGATCTCTGCAGGGGACAGGCTCCTCGAAGGGTGAAAAGACAGGTAAGACAGATGCCATTCGAAGCCAGGAGACACGCAGAGGGAAGTGATGCCCGGGACACAGACACTGTAGCTGGCCATGAGCAGAGGCCCCACGTACCTGATATGGCATACAGATTGGAGTGCTGGTACTCATAGTCAGCCCGAGTGCTGTTCCTGCCTCGGAAGGTAGCAGGGAGCGTTAGTGAGATGTGCCTAAGAAAGAGACGGAGGAGAGAGGAGGTTACAGGGCGCACAGAGCACTCCCCAAGGCTCAGAAAGCACCCGCGCCACCACCAGCCCGTAGCAGCACAGAGCAGGAGGAGGGGGCGCCCCCTGGAGCAGGTCCCCCCAAAGCTCAAAGCCCCCCCCGCAAGGAATTCAGAAGTTTCCAGACATCAGCAACCACCTTCTTCAATTCCAAGAATATCCAAGTGGAGGAAAAGGTTTCCCAAGCTTTATGGCATGTGTGAGCTACTTTGTCTAGATCTCTGCTCACTGTGCAAAATACACCCGCAGAAACAGATCACTTGACCCTGACCAGAAGCCTGGGCATGTTCCACCATCTTGCTTCCATTGTCCATACAATGGCTTTCATTCCTGTACCGTAGGGCAGAGTATGGGCAAGGAGCACTTTGTGAATGAAGGTCTAGAGTATTATTACTACCATGTGAGTCCAGGAAAACATACAACCACTGAGAATCAGAATGGCCTGCTCTCCTGAACTGCTGGGTCTGCGTGTTCGCCCTCTGGCAGGAGTACACAGTAGGTGCTCAGGAAATCATCTCTATTGGTCCATCACTGGCTTTTTATGACACAGATGTTGGCCATTAAAGCTCAAGGTGCCCACAGAGCCCAAGTGAGTATTCAAGCAGAGTAAATAATCCATTTGGTGGGGTCATTAGCTGCCTTTAGCAAATGCAAAAAAAGATTTAAGATGATAAGAAATATATTTCAAACCCAATAGGTCTGGGAGAAAAAACAACAATAAGGCGTCTTACTGGTAGGCCTAGGGATTGGCTTGAATGAGTTCAGTAGCCCGAGTTTTGGCCGCACTCAGTCATTTCCAAAAGGGAAAAGATCGAGGAAGGGAGCATTTATGACAAAGTTTTATGTTGTACATGCTGCCTTTTTCACACAACAAATACACAACCTTCTAGGAATGACTCCTGAATGCACAGGCTCCCGGGAGGGAAGGTTCTCTAGGCAAGACCTGTTCCCACAGGGTCTCTTGGTGACAAGACGAGCACCAAAGGTTGTAAAGGCATTTGGTTTGCTTGCTGTAGCATGAATACCGAGGCGAACATCTGTGCCATGGAATGACCTGGCTCAACCCTGTGGGGGAGGGCTTTGCTGAGTCACTGGCTAGACCCAGGGCTGGCGGAAGAGGGGGTGGGAACCAGCAGACCTAAGTGCAGGGTGACTCTGACATGTGTGGAGCGGATCTGAGTGTCTGCTCTTACTGAGGCTAACGAAAGATGCAGGGGTGCGCTCGCTGAAGGAGTGCCCGGGTTACAGGGGATCGAGGTGTAGAAATAAAGCACCAGATGCAACAGGGCAGGTGCCAGGGTGCGAGGGAGCACAAGAGCTCTGAGAAAGAGGTCGGGGTTCTAGTGACACCTTGTCAGAAGAGGACACGGGTACTGATGGAGTAAAAGGAACTCACTGGGTGATCAGGGAAAGCCAACCCTCTGGCACAGGGTCAGGGTATGTATGGAAGTGAGGCTGGAAAGGTTGGGGCCAGGTTGGAAGGGACCCCCACCACTGCCATGCTCCAAGATTTCATCCCCTCAGATGAGAGTTCCTAACTCTGTTCTGCCCATCACAGCACAAATGAAGGCATCAGGGCTGCGGGGCACTCGCTAACAATACAGAGTCACAGCCATGAGCCCAGGGAGCCCGGATCGGGGGGCCTGGGGTGCGGCCAGGAATCTATCTTTAACAGCTCCAGGAGTGACGTTGAAGGCCAGCCAGGTTTGCGACCCTGAGAAGGTAAGGAGCAGCTGCAGGAGGGTTTTACACAGTTGATCAACGCCTCTGACCACAGCACTGAGTCAGTGAAGCTGAGCACACAGAAGAATGAATTATGGACTGTGGCTGTGGTTGAGCGGAGCTAAAATGATGACAGGTGACCCTGCAGAGGGTGTCTGCCATGTGCCAGGCCTCGGGGGATGCTGAGCTCAGGCGGTCTCTTTTGGCTGGAGGCATTCAGGAAGGCTCGAGGAGGAGGTGGGTGTTAGCGGAACTTTGGAAGACAGGCAGACCTGGATGGCAAAGAGCCAAGCAGAAGCCAGAAGAGAAAAGAGGGTCAGTCCAGCCATTCAGTGGTTAAAGAGAGGATGAGAGTCTGACAGGAGAATATGCAGATGGGGCCTGGTGTGTGTGGGGGGGGTAGTGCAGAACAGGCAGGACCCCTGTGTGCACAGAGCTCACCCTGCAGCGGGGTGGGGGAGGGCAGGAAAATACCCACAAAGTTAAGGGAATACTTGCTTACAAAGAGAATCACGCATGAAGAGCAGGAGGTGCTGGTGTCTGGGAGAACGGAGGACTCCCGCGGGGAGGACGCGGAGCAGGGCTCCAGGCTCTGCAGTGAGTCTCCTACATGGCAGGGAGTCTGGTGAAGGGAGGACCTGGCAGGGGGCTAGGGTGGCCGGAGCCTGAAGGCCAGGAGAGGGTGTGGCACCAGGCACAAAAGGACGGCGAGGCCACCGCCCGGGGTGGGGGTGGGAGGGCCTACATGAGCTTGACTTGATCCAGGAGGATTGTAAAGCAGAGATGTGGAAAGATCCTATTTGCAGTTTTAAAAGATTGCCTGCCTATGGGAAGGTGAGGAAATAAAACGCGATGCCGTGGTAGACGGGAACGGAGCAGCAAATTACAGTGGGGATTCTCGTGAAACTGCAATTATTGAGCACTTACTGTGTGTAGACCCTTCCCAGTTCCTGCCAAAGTGTCCTACGGCAACCCTCTGAACAGTTTGGGGGAAACTGTGTGGTGTACAGGACTTAAAAACAAAGGCTATACCAGAGAAACTAAGGTGCCTGGCTCCTTAGCTGCCCCGCCCGATGTGGACTCCCTGGTCTCAACTTTTCCTGCTTCTCTGGGACACCTGATCGTGCCTGGCTGACATGCTCTGCAACCGTCGCTGCCCTGGCCAGCCCCTCTTCCTTGCAGATGTCCTTTCTGGTCCCTCCTCCAACTTTTAAAAAGTTACTCTTTGTCAGGGTTCTGCTTGAGCTCTGTCCTCATTCCATAGGCTTTCCCAAGGCAACCCCGTCCCCAGCCATTCCCTGACTTTAGCTGTGCTCACACACCAGCCCACCTTTCCCAACTGTCTCTTGCCCTGTTTACTTCTCCCTCTACCCGGAAGAGGGGAAAGTTCTGTAAATCTCTGAATATGCGATGTGATGTTCATGCCTTAGCCTGACTCTTTATTCAGGCTGTTTCCCTTTGTAGAATCTCCATTTCTTCCTTACCTACACTCCGAACTCCTATTCATCCCTCAAGATCCCACCTAAGCATGCCTTCTTTGTTAGAACCTTCCCTGGGCTTGTTCTGGGCTCACCGGAGGCCTGCATGTCCCTTCTTTCTCCAGTTTGCACAAAATATTTGAAGCATCTGATACGAGCCTGTCTTCCTAACACGACTGTGACCTCCTCAAAATCAGGGCCGAAGCTCATCAATTTGTGCCCATTTTTTAGGATGATTTTTGACCTGGAGTAGATAGTGGTTGAGCACGTGTTGACCAAATCAAGTGCTGAATCTACTCCAATAAAACCTCTGGATCTTTTTGGTATAAACTGCAGAGCGTCTATGACTTCATTTCTGCCCATGTGTGTGTTTGCCAATCAGACTCAAGCGGTCTTTATTACACCAGGCATCCCACTCGTCTCTGCCCTGGAAGAAAACAGATATAAGAAGGGATCGGTGGTGATTGGGAATTTATGGGAGGGGTTGAGGGGGTGGGAGAGAGAAAAAGGATTTCTGATCTCCTACAGACAATTGTGTGGTTCACAGAGTACACGTGACGTTAACAGCGCATTCGAGTCGCACACCCGACGGTATCTTCGACAGTCATAGCTCAACAGGAACGCAGTGAACGGAAATGAAGTCGCACCAGACTCTGGCTCCTCAGCTGCTACAGGGCGGTATGATGCAGCATCCAGAGAGGAGAGAGGCTCCTGACCAGGGACAGCTTTAGGGAGAAGGGTTCCCTACATTGCCAAGAGCTGCTTTTCACTTCTGTTGTCCGGACTCAGGAAGGAGGAAATGTGGGGGTGGGAGGAGGAAAAGCCACAGCAAAGCCTCCTGTAATGAGAATGGGCAGTTGGGGCCGAGGGGACAGGTAACCTGTGGTTAAAGGGAAAGAGCAAGTCACCTGCTGAAGGAGAAGCGGCCTAGGGGCACTGCAGCATCAGATTAGCCTGAAAGTGACAGATGACAGGAACCAGCGAGGCTCTGGTGATTGCAGAGTGAAAGGAGATTCTAATTCCCCAGCAGGGGCCGGGTGGAGTGGGGAGACCTCATGCCAGGCACTGGGCTGGATGCCTTCACGTACACGCCTCGCCTCATCCTCCCGGCAACCTTTTCCAATTGGAATAGTTAACTCTGTTCGATAGAACAGGGAACAGGGTGGGGGGCTTCAGAGGGAAAGCTAACAAAGAGAATGCTGGGAATTAGGGAAAACGTTCATCCACGTATCTTCTGGGGGTAAACACTATTACCTGGAAGTTGCCCTACTGTATCATCTCGGCTTTCAGGTATATAGAGCGAGGACTGCACAGTCTATCCCGAGACCCTTTTACAAGCGACGAGGCCAAGGACTCAGCGTCTTGGCCACTGACTGGCTTGATGATCATGGCAGGACACAGTCCCTCTGATGCCATGTCACCAAGGGAGAAGCAACAGAATGGGACACCCCACGGCCCAACTACATGCCCAGGGAGGAAGAGCAGTGGTGGCAGTTAGCAGCACTGACCTTGGAGTCGGCCTGATGTAGGTTCAAGTCCTAGCACCGCCCCCAGGAGCTGGGTGCCCCGCAGGGATGGCGTGTTGCCCCCTCCTGCATACCTCGTGACCAGGCCAAGCAGACGTCACAGAACCAGGCATGTTGTGTGCGTGCAGAAGCAGAATGTCCCTTATAATTTCCCATACAGCTCCTATTCTGATTCTTCCCACTCTGGTCATTATTTTAGCGTCCCACTGATGAAGGGCTCAGTCCAGGACCATGACAGAACCCGCCAGTGCCCTCCCTCCACATTAGAATGAAATCCAAATGCCCTGTGGTTGGGAGGTCCTACCAGCCCGTGACTCCTCTCTGAGCTTGTCTTGTTCGTGCTCCCCGCACTCACATCCTCCAACCTTACCAGCTCCCGGCACTCTTGTTCCTGCCTCACGGCCTTTGTGCTTGCTGTTCCCTCTACCTTAAACACTCTTCCTCCAGTTCTCCAGACGCTGGCTCCTCCCCGAGGCAGGCCACCCCCCTAGATGCCTGCTGGGGCACCTTGCCTCCAGTCACTCTTACAACACCCCACTTTCCTCTCTGACCCTTCTCACTCTACAGGACTGTCTGATTTGTTCACAGGTCACCATAACATGATCTACACTACACTTTCCACCGTATCGCCAGTGCCTAGAATAGTGTCCTCCACACAGAGGAGACTTAAAATATGAGAGCCTATAAGATCACTTGATAGGTGATCTTACAGAATACTGAATGAATGAGTGAATCTTACACTGACTTGTACTTTGACTTACATGAAAACTTCCCACTTGTCTCTTTCTCATTCCCAGGACAGGGCTGGTTAACTGGAAAATGCACTTATTTCTGATTCCTGAGTATTTTTACATAAACAGTAAATACATTCACCATGGCATTGTTTATAAAGCCAAAAACTGGAATCAGATCTTAAATAATGGGGGACTGCTTAAAAAATTATGGTACAACTGTCTGATGAAATATTTTACAGTCATTCAAAACACTTCAGAAGACCAACAGCCAGAGCCCATGCCTCTTACTGTAGCATCTAGTGAGAAGAGATATCAAATCCTCATTTTCACACTTGAAGTTGTGATTGGTTAACCCAACACCTTGGCTTCTTTCCCACAGCCTAATTGTGTAAAGAGATGAAAGGAACATGCCATTCATGATGCTGGGTGTTGCTGGCAGAGGAAAGAAGGAGCCAGGCACTTCGGCAGACCATGGACCCGAGATGCCCAGCTCTTCTGAAGCACCCAGTCCAGAGGGTTCTAAGAACAAGTAGGTATTCCATGGCTTCTAGCCAAACTGAGCAGTCTAAGAATGTGACTGCTGTTGGGGTCTCCTGGACAGCATGTTTGGCAAGGTTATATCAATGGGTTCCAAAGTTGTTGATTACTCCAGAAGCAGAACCCTTGTTTTAGATTTTAGGAGAGTTCATAAAGATCACCAGCAGGCCAAGAGATAGACCTAAGGACTCAGGAAACCATCTCTAGCTAGGTAGGCACCTAGAGAGGAAGACTTTCTAGAACCATCCCCAGTAGGCCTTGGACCACTGGAACAAACTGACTGTCAGAGGCCAACAATTTCTGCCACCTGACTTGAATGATGGCTCATTCTTCCAAAATCTATCTGGTCACTGGAGAATTCCAACTAGAAGAGTGTGCACTGTACCAAGCTCTCCTCCCCATTCCCTATGCAGGGGACAGCCCAGAAGATGGGGGCCTGCCGGACTGAGCAACCACCACTTTCTGCAGGAGGGACTGGCTGTTGTGGAACAAACAGGTCAGTGTCACACGGGCTGCTGACAACGGCTCTGGCTGAATAGATGCTGAGGGAAATTTCATTTTTCCCCCCAAGTCAGTTTTAGGCACCTTATTAATTAACATGGCCACTAGCTGCTCCATAGGAAAGCCCTTCAGTTATAGAATACATTTTATTAGGTGACAATAGTTGCCAGCACGATTTATTTCCTTTGATGGGATTCTGCCTTTTCCTTGTTAATTTAAATCTGTATTTTCTAGGGCTGATTCCAGGTCTGTGTGAATTTTTAAAATGTTACTATTAATCTTCTGGACCCAGTGGCCACATAGAATAGAGCTGGCTCTGCCCAGGCAGTGGGGATGCCTGATGTCCTCTCAGACTGTCAGGAGGCAGCGTGGACGGAGTGGTGGCCGGTAAGGCAGAGGCAGACTCACAGTTAGAGACAGATGTCACTTTCAGGTCTCACCTCCTTTTTTAAAAAATTTTTATTTTTTAAATTTTTTTTTTTTAGGATTTATTTATTTGAGAGCAAGTAAGCACAGGAGTGAGGGGCGGGGGAGGGAGGGACCGAGGGAGAGGGAGTAACAGGCCCCCCGCTAAGCAGGGAGCCCAAAGCAGGGCTCCATCCCACAACCCCGAGATCATGACCTGAGCCGAAACTAAGAGTCAGACACCTAACCGACTGAGCCACCCAGACGCCCCAGAGTTTTTCAGAAGCTGCATGACTTGTGGGGTCATCACTCTGAGGTCTCCTTGCATACTTGTATGCTCCACATTGTTCTCAGTTTTAACTTCCAGTAAGGTAATTATAGGTTAACACAAGCCACGTAAACACAAGCTCTTTGGAATCCTCCATTTTTAAAGATTAAGAAGTCTTAGACTCAAAGTTTTCGAACCACTGCTGTAGGGCAGCCTGTTGAACCTGACTCTACAGAAGCCCAAGGTCTGATGTTGGTGGCGTTGGGCTCAGAAGAGTAAGAACAAGAACAAAGGCTTGGTCTCCATGGGATGCTTCATTAAAGAAAATGGTGCTCATGGAAAAAAGTTAATAAATTTCCACAAGTGGGAAAAAAGACAGAAGGACAAGACTTACTTGTTACGGCAGGCAAGTAACTATTCTCAAGAATTTAGTTCGACGGCACCTGGTGGCTCAGTTGGTATGTGCCTGCCTTTGGCTATAGTCCCGATCCCGTGGTCCTGAGCTCCCTGCTCAGTGGGGAGGCTGCTTCTCCCTCTGGCCCTCCCCCCATTCATTTTCTTTTTCTTTCTCTCTAACAAATAAAATTTTCAAAAAAAAAAAAAAAAAAAAAAAGAATTTAGTTTGAGAATAAAGTAGTCTAAGATAATTGAAGGTTTTGCTTTTCCCTAGTATCCATTTGCCTGAGCCCTGCGAGGGCACATGGCTGAGCTATCAACTGTTTGTTGATACATATAAAGGAAAAAAAGAGCAGAGCAGGAATAAAAATACGAATGACCCATGAGATTCACAGAACTATCCTAGACAAGATGAAAGGAAGAGACAAAATTATTAAGTCCAGAAGGCCTAGGGCTTGATAATCTCCACTTAAATGCATCTTGATTTAACAGACACAGCATGGTGGGAAGGCAACAGTGCCTGGACAGCCAGCCAGGAAGGAGGAGTCCAGCGTCTGGCTGTTTGAACTGGAACATGAGGTTCCTCACACGAAAGCCACCTCACAGCTCCCCAACAAGCCTGGGAGTCCCTCTTCTGACTAGCAGAGACCAAATCCTTTGAGAATGTAAACTTGTGTTTGGGGGACAGAGCAGGCGTGAGCGGCAGGCCGCTCCAAGACAGAAACATTATCCCCCAAATAATGAGGAACGACATTTGTTTATTCACTCTCACTGGTACAAAGAACCAATAGTTGAAAAAAAATCAGGTGGATGAAGTGATACATGTCCTTGAAAAACCAAGACTGGATGACTTTTTGGGCCAGTGACGGCTCCAGCCAGCCTCCTGTCCCTGAGGCCCTATAAAAACTAAGGTGAACAGAGAAAGATGATGACGAATTAGAAAATAATCTACCCAATAATGACCACCTAAGTGAGATGGGGGGTAACTCACATACCCTGCCTTTTGGCCAACACCCAGTCTAAATACATCCTTTTGCTGGTCTACAAAAAATGTCATACAACAAGATAAGAACATTAGCTTTAAATCCAATAAAATCAATAAAGAGACTCATGGCTAAATAAATATGGATATCCAGACTCCCAATTTCAAGACTTAGTGTAAAGCTACAATAATCAATATGGTGTGGTATTAGGGCATAAAGACAGACATACAGATCAATGCTACAGAAGGGACAGTCCAGAAATAGATCTACGCATATATGATCAATCGATTTTCAACAAAAGGTGCCAAGACAATTCAAGGGAGAAAGGGTAATCTTTCCAACAAATGGTGTTAGAACACCTGGATACCCACATGTAAATAAATGAACCTTGACGCTTACCTCACACCATATATAAAATGACCCAAGAGGTTCACAGAACTGTTTTTTAGAAAAGAGGAAAGAGAAAGGGTAAATTACTAAGTCTGGAAGTCCTAGTATTTCACTTTTTATTTCAATGTATCTTAACTTCACAGGCAGAGCATGGCCTCTTCTAGAAGAAAACAAAGGGGAAGATCTTTGTGACCTTAGGCTTGGTGAAAATTTCTTAAATAAGACACAAAAACCCACAAACCATACAAGGAAAAAGAAGATCAATCAACTGGACTTCACCAACACTTAAAACTCTTGTTCTTTAGAAGGTCTATTACATAAATGAAAAGATAACCCACAGACCTGAAGAAGTTATCTGTAAACACATACCCAATTTATAGCCAGCATTTATACAGAACTCTTAAAACTTAATAGAAAAAAAAAAACAGTCCAATTTAAAGAAATGGCTAAAAGATCAGAACAGACCCTTCACTAAAGAAAATGTATGAATGGTCAATCAGTACATGAAAAGATGTTCAACATCACTGGTCATTAGGGAGGTGACATTGAAGCCATGGTCTGATGCCAACATGTGTCTTCTAGAATAGCAAAAATCGCCCAAAATATCAATTGTGGGCAAGGTTGAGGAATAGACGGAACTCTTTTGCATTGCTGGTGGGAAGGTAAAATGGTACAACCACTGTAGGAAACAGAAGTTTCTTAGAAAATTTATCACATCCTACCACTGGAGCCAGCCATTACACTTCTTGGTTTTTACCCAAGAGGAATGAAAGCATAGGTCTATACAAAGATCTGTACACAAATGTACTAAGCAGTTTATTTGTAATAAAAAACAAGCCAAATGTCCAGTAATAGGTGACTTGGTAAGTATACTGAAGAACATCTCACAATGGATACTACTCAACAATAAAATGGAAACAGGGTGCCTGGGTGGCTCAGTATATTAAAGCCTCTGCCTTCAGCTTAGGTCATGATCTCAGGGTCCTGGGATCGAGTCTGGCATTGGGCTCTCTGCTCAGCAGGGAGCCTGCTTCCCTCTCTCTCTGTCTGCCTCTCTGCCTACTTGTGATCTCTGTCTGTCAAATAAATAAAATCTTTAAAAATAAAATAAAATGGAAACAAACTACTGATACACTTGATGTGGGTAAATCTCAAGATAATAATGCCGAGTAAAATAGGCAAGGTAAAAAATACACATGGTATTATTCCATTATATTATGGAACATTCTAGGAAATATGAACTAGCCCATAGAGATAGAAAGCAGATCAGTGTTCGGCCTGAGGAGGGAGGGTGGACTATGAAGGAGCACAAGGAAGTTTTGGAGGTGGCACGATCTTGAATTCGGTGATGGTATTGTAAGTGTAAATATACAAGCTCATCAAATTCTATTTAAATATGTGCAGTTTATTGTATACTGAATATACTGTAGTAAAGCTGAAAATATTTCCTGGTCTAAAAAACTTAAAAAAAAAAGCGGGGGGAGGCTAAAGAAGGAAACCAATTGGGCTGACAGGACTAGGGAACGGCAATGAAGAGAGACCCACCACTAGATGAATCCCGGCAGACACTGATGGTGATTTCAGACTTTTCCTCTATCATACTATGGGCCTGAAGACAATGGAGCCACAGAAGTTTAAGGAGAGAGAGCGGCTTTTCAGAAACTACTTATTCCTTCAAGTTGTCTCTTCTATGTGAAGACACCGACCAAAAAAAAAAAAAAAAAAAGATCATTCACGTCCCTTTCTCTGAAAGAAATACATTCAAATGTGCTCCAGAGGATGTGAAATTAAGACTTAAGAACGGGGAAGGAAGCAGACAAAAGGACTGACTTTTCGCTTTCCCTCTAGAAATGTGGCCTGAGGAAATAACCGGAAACATGGGAAAGGAATTATTTAAGATAAAAACAAGCAAACAACATTAGCTGCCGTTTTCACAGGGCTTACCCTGCACATGCATCACGCAACCCCCACCTGCACCCCACGACTAGGCTCTGGGATCCTCTCTGGTTGACAGATGGCCTCAGAACGGCTCAGCCGCTTGCCTGAGGGGATACAGCTTGGGTCTGAACCCTGATGGGGAAAATCACAAAACGCAGCTCGGAATCATGATGCTTGACTCAAAACCCAGAACGTTATGGAATGTTATAAACGTGATATAATTTATAGGACATTATGAAGCATCTGATTCAGAATACCGTCCGGACATAAAATGATGTTTCCAGGTTTTCTGGGTGGGACCCTGTGGAGGGAACTCAGGGGCAGGAGAAGTAGGAGCCGGGTCCTTTCAGGCGGCGTTTGTAAGAGCAGCGAACTGGGGAAATGTTCATAGGACACTAGATGAGGACAGAACAAGAAGGAATGAGCCAGACATAGTTTTGTTTTTTTTTAAATATCACCACAGCCAAATCTCTAAGACTCAGCTGTTCGGTCAAAATAAAATGAAACGAAACAAGATCTGCGTACAGAAACTCCCCTGCACGGAGTGTATTTCTGTGGTTATGCATATGCGGATGCGTGGAAGGATCAAAGGGGCCTGGGAGAAAACACCAGCTCCCAGCAGAGATGGCCCGGGGCTGGCGGCAGGACCGGATCGGCCAGCGTGGATACAGACTCCCCTCCTCCTCCCCTTTCACATATTTTACGTGTTAGTTTTTCCCAATGAGAAGTTTTCTTTTTATCAGTAAGAAGATGGCATTAAACAGAAGTTGCTGGGAGTTAGTCTAGCTTTCAAACGTATATGAAAGCAGACAGCACAGCGTTTGGTGCTAAAGGAACATCTTGTTTTCTAGAGGACCCGTCTGCTGGTGGACAAGGACCAGAGGTGACATACAGAAAGAAAGTACAGAAATGGGGGTGGGTGGCAGCAGAGGAATATAATATGCAAAAGCCACGATAATCGAGTGAGGGTGGTCAGGTGTGGGGAAGAACACAGCAAACGGCTACATGAAACTCCATTTTATTCCTGCAAAACACCATCGGGAAGAAGTCATCTGTGACACACAGCTTCTGTGCCAGGTGTAAGGACGTGCTTAATGAATGCCATTTAATGAAGAAAAAGGCTCTTATAAAACACCTGGCACAAGCAGGGGGAGGGAGTCACAGGGAAGGGGACCCTCGCTGCACCTGCTGGCATTTTAATAAGCACCTTTTAGAGCGTCCGCTCTCCAAGGCTGGTCAACGGTGTCAGAATGAGGTCCCTGACCATTGCCCACGCTCGCTGACAGTTTAGGCAAGCTTATTTCTTAAGGACCATATGCTCAGGTATCAGATTGCCCTGGACGGTAATTAAAATGAATCATTTTCAGCTGGAAGGCCCGACCAGCACCAGCACCGTCCTTAAAGACTTCACAGAAAGGATTCCAGCTCCGGGTCCCCCGTGCTTCCAAACTGAGCCCCGAGTTAGGATTCAGATCTGTGAAGACCCAGAGATAACATGAGACAATGTTGCACATTTTTCTTGTCATTTCATTCTACTAAAACCAAGAGTCAGTTATTTTAATGACTCCAGGCCCCAAAATAATTTCCGGTATGGGGTTTTTCTTTTTTCATTGATTTTGGAGCCAACCTCAGAAAGAAATCACCATGTGCCAACTTTACTACCATTTTTCACGGACCGATGAGACAGCTTTGTTTTGTTTTGTGATGGACAGACACCAGCAAAGTCTGGTTTTGTAAAACCTAAAGACCCATTTCCTTTACAGTGATATCTACTATCTCATAAACTTTCTATGCCCAGACTTGAAACTTAATTCCAAATAAACTGAATGAATTGATGCCATCCCAAGACAGACGGACTGTGGTACCAGCAGGCACACAAGGCTGCTATAATCTTGTGTTGGGACTGATTCGGTCCACCAGTTTTTAACTGAGCTCCTACTATAGGCCAAGAACAGGATTTGGCACTGAGATAAAAAAAAAACAAAAACCCAAACGAGGGACGCCTGGGTGGCTCAGTTGGTTGGACGACTGCCTTCGGCTCAGGTCATGATCCTGGAGTCCCGGGATCGAGTCCCGCATCGGGCTCCCAGCTCCACGGGGAGTCTGCTTCTCTCTCTGACCTTCTCCTAGCTCATGCTCTCTCTCACTGTCTCTCTCTCAAATAAATAAATAAAATCTTTTAAAAAATAAAACAAAAAACAAAAAAACCCAAACGATAAATGCATATCACTAAGTGAAAGATGCCAATCTGAAAAGGCTCCATACCATAGGATTCCAATTCTAGGACATTCTGGAAAAGGCAAAACTGTGGAGAGAGTAAAAAGACCCGTGGTTGCCAGGGGCTAGGGGAGAGGTGAACGGGCAGGACACAGAGGATTTTTAGGGCAGTGAAAATACTCTGATGATTTTATAATGATGGATGTCTGTCATTATACCTTTGTCCAAACCCACAAAATGTACAACACCAAGAGTGAACCCGGAGGTAAACTGTGGACTTGGGGTGATTACGATGTGTCAGTGTAGTTTTATCCCTGGTGGGGGAAAAAAAAAAAGTACCACTCTAGTGAGTATATTGAACAGGGAAGCTGTGCATATGTGAGGACAGGGGATATATGGAAAATCTCCATACCTTCCTCTCAATTTTATAGTGAACTTAAAACTGCTCTAAGAGAATAAAATTTAAAAAAAC
This sequence comes from Lutra lutra, assembly GCF_902655055.1. Lineage (NCBI taxonomy): Eukaryota > Metazoa > Chordata > Mammalia > Carnivora > Mustelidae > Lutra > Lutra lutra. The sequence continues at coordinate 86,910,596 of NC_062290.1, read as the reverse complement.
CAAAAAACAAAAAACAGCCAAATGAGACTTCTATCTTTCCTCTTTAGGAATATATCTACAAGTAAATTGAAACACATAAATCGGTTAGATCATAAAGTAAAAAGCTCTAAAGATATGCAAATAAGGTTATATGTTTCCATTTTAAAGCAATGGCCAAAAAAAAAAAAAAAAAAAAAAGAAAAAGAAAAAGATAAAGAAAACAAACAGGGGCGCCTGGGTGGCTCAGGTCATGATCTCAGGGTCCTGGGATTGAGCCCTGTATTGGGCTCTCTGCTCAGCGGAGAGCCTGCTTCCCCCTCTCTCTCTCCCTGCCTCTCTGCCTACTTGTGATCTCTCTGTGTCAAATAAATAAATAAATAAAATCTTTAAAAAAAAAAGAAAAGAAAAAGAAAAAAGAACACAACAAATTATCTGTTGAGTGTCTGTCTACCATGGACCAGGCACTCCACCAAACCCCAGGAAGTGCCCAGTCCAGGGCTGTCGAAGCTGTGGTCCCATCAGTCAAGAGAAAAGACTGCAAGTGGGGACGGGTAGAAAAGCCTCAAACAATGAAGCAGAAATTCAAGAGTCAAGGCAATGAGCTGGGAGATGTCACAGAGGAAGAGACAGCAATGGAGACTCCTGGAATCAGAGAAATGCGAGACCGTTTTAGAGTCAGATGTCAGGAGGCGGGAGGCAGGGGGAACAACACTGAAGGCTCAGTCCCCACAATCATCTATTACTATGACAGTTACTACTCACTGAGCACCTGAACTATTCTTCGTGATTCACACTCCTCTCTAAGCAGCCCAACCCAACAAGGTAAGTATTTTTCTACTCTTCAGGTGAAAGGAGGTTCAGAGAGGTTAGGAGACTTGCCCAAGGACACACAGCAAAAGAAATTGGCTGAGCTAGTATTTGAGTGGATGCTTTTTCCACTAGAAACATGTTGCTTTGCCGAGACAATGCAAAACAGAAGCCAAATGTAAATGCAGACTTTCTATTTTCTATTCAAGCAACCCATTTGCTGTGATCAATACAACTTCAGCCTACCAAATTGACTATATAATGAGTTTTCCTCCTGGGCAGCACACCCCACCCCCTCCCAACCAAAGCACTCCGCACTGGACAAGAAAACTGCCACTGGAAGACTAAGGAAATCAAAATTCCAAACTCCCCAAGTTCCTAAACGCACAGCTTTAAAGTATGTGCAGCTCAACAGCATATGGCGAATCAATTACTAGTTTAAATCTTAAAACAAAAACATGGCAAGTGTGGTGCAGAAAATAATCAAGAACAACGGTTCAGTTTAGATTACAGTGGGCCACTAGAGTTTTGAATACAATTAATCATCATTCCAGGCAATGGGAAGCCATATTGACACTTATTCCTAATTTGAATATTTAATTAGGGTGAAGTTCTTCATCAAATTATCACAGAACTGGGAGAAAGCCTGGAAGACTTACACAATTACTATCTTAACCCCTCACCAGCTGCTTACCTGTGAGCACAGCAATCCCGCCCCAGATCCCTGCCCCAGTTTTGCGGGGCCCCTGTGCCCACAGTCTGGCTCTCCGAGAACTGGCGGCGGGTGGGGGGTGCGGGGGTGTGATTGAAGCTACAGCTGGGGCAGAAAGGAGCCAAATGGGGGCAACAGAGAGGTCTCGGGCTCAGATTGGACCCTGAACTAAAGCCTGGATGAAGACAGAAGGCCACGTGCACACGCACCCACTGTGGGCCTGGCGTGGCACTTTCATGTGTCCCCTGTTTATTTCTCAGAACAATCTGCAAGGGTGATATTCTTATCCCCACTTTCCAGAAGAGGAAATTGAGACTTGGAGTAGTGACAGAATGCATTCAAGAGAATACTGGTTGTGAGCGGTATAAAGAAGGTCAAGTCAAGTTATATATCCCCCAGTACGCACCAGAAATAAGGACAAAGAGAATAATCAAAGGTCAAGAAAACATATTCAAAGCTGTATTTTGGATATCCTGCATTGTGTATATAAATGGGGGGGTGAGGAGTTGCACCCAAATTCCAGGTGGACTCAACAAGCATTCTAAAATTTAACTCTTGGATTCATATTGTACCACTGAGTTCCTCCAACTGGGGAGTCACAAGGACGCTGTGGCCAGCTGCTCAGGGGAATGGGGCATGGAGAGGGGCAGCAAAGCTCAAGGAAACGGCCTTGTCAAGTGGACCTGAGACCTGGTATAGCGGTCTACACCCTGTACATTGGAGCCTTGCAGAGGTGGGCACTGCAGAGCCTTACTGGTGTTCAAGGGGAGGGAAGTCAGTAACAGCATAAGAAAACATGGATTTTTTTCTTTCAAAATGGCAACAGCTCGACAAAGCAGTTTTTAAAAGGATTTTATTTATTTATTTTAGAGAGTGAGTGTGCAAGAGTGCACATGAATGGGCGGGGGTGGAGAAAGGGGGAGGGGTGGAGAAAGGGGGAGGGGTGGAGAAAGGGGGAGGGGCGGAGAAAGGGGGAGGGGCGGAGAAAGGATTTCAAGCAGACTCCATGCCCGGAGCGGAGCCCAGCTCGGGGCTCCATTTCACAACCCCGAGATCATGACCTCAGCCAAAACTAAGAGTTGGGGGGCGCCTGGGTGGCTCAGTGGGTTAAGCCTCTGCCTTCCGCTCAGGTCATGATCTCAGGGTCCTGGGATCAAGGCCCACATCGGCGGGCTCTCTGCTCAGCAGGGAGCCTCCTTCCCCCTCTCTCTCTGCCTACTTGTGATCTCTGTCTGTCAAATAAATAAATAAAATCTTTAAAAAAAAACTTAAAAACAAAAACAAAAACAAAAAACTAAGAGTTGGAGGCTTAAGGGACTGAACCACCCAGGCATGCCCCACCCCCACAACAACATACCTACCCAGCAGCTCAGACAAGCGATAACATTTCCTTAAAATACTATTTCACTCCATGACAAGACGTTTGACATTTTGCAGAGGTGGTGTGATCCTGCAGGACCCCGAATAAATTTTCCCATGAAATCTCCTGCAAGGCCCCAGGACATGACTGAAGGCTGGCTTCCCACATGGCACGTGGCCATGGGAGGTCGTGAGCACTTTCGGCTTCCAGACTCCACAGGAGCTGTGAATGAGGGACACCCCCACAGCTCCGGATCAGCAGTTTAAAGGCCTGAGATGGGTTCATTTACTCTCTTGTGGCTATCGACAAAACTGTTTGCAATGGCCACTTTAGCAGGTGGCCGATTACCAGACAGAGGGATGAGCTGCTCCGTGCAGTGCCAGCGCAGGCCCCTCTGGCCACAACCCCTGGTTTGGCCCCCACCCCCTCACCTGGCTCCGTCCCCTGCCTCTGCCAGGCCTGGCCGGGGCGGGTGGGCACCAGCAGACCCAGGATCCCTCAGCCCTGCTTTGAGCCTGCTCGTTGCGGGAGCAAACGGCGTCAGGAACTTTGAAACTTTCCTTTGTATATTACATTAATCCATATAAGAAAATCTCTTTTAATGAGGAGTGATGTAGTTACAAACTCTCCAGAGCCATAATTAGAGCAAACTAATTGAAGTTGTGTTTTGACACACTTTCCAAATTCACGGGTGCCGGATGACATATTCACAACACTGCTGCCGCACAACCATGGCGACGGCAAAATCATTAGGCTAATAACACTTATTTGCATTCTTATCACGCCGGCAGCTCTCCCTTAAATACTGTTTCTACTATTGCTCCTTTACTGTAAGTTTCCACTGAAAGATATTAACAGTAATTATTACTGCTTTAGAGGAATTTTAATTTTAAAGAATAACAATGTGCATTAATATATGTGGAATGCCAATTCTTTTTAACCACGGTGGGCAGGTTTGGGGGGGTTCTTGCTGGGGGCCCCCACCCCACAGCCTGAGGGAGGCTGAGACGCTATTTCAGTTTTTAGGACAACCCCTCAGCCCACACCCGGTGAGATCTGAAGTCGAGGTTTCTGAACTATTTCGTTTCAAATATTTGATGAGAAAAATCTTTCTTCCTTTTTTTTTCTTTTAAAGCACGTTAAAATGAAATAGTTAAGGAGAAATTTTTTCCAAACAGTTAAAAAAAAAAATCAACAATTTACAACACGGTCTTTGGTAATAATACTAATGAATTCCAGGAGGACGGGCTTCAACCACTCGGCCGCCACCCTCTCGGTGATTAAAGACAGACTTGGAATAACCAGAACGTGAGAAAGGCCGGTGGGGGTGGGCAGCCTCGGATGTCAACATCGAGGCCCTGTTTGCCACCAACAAGGCCAATTTTTTGGATACTTAACTCAGACACTCACACACCGAGAGGAAGGCTCGACAGTTCTAAATAATGGTTATTAATGACTCCCTCCTCTAAAGTGACAAATTACTCCTGAAATTTAGAATCGAAGAGGTATGGAGAGTGAATGAACATGACAGGACACGCGGGCGAGCACAGAGCTCCCGCTTACTCTCGGTGGGGAAGGGTGGACCCCCAGAAAACAATGAAGGTCCAGGTCCCTCCCATCTGGGCGTCCTGGTGGCCACAGGCCTCCCTCACGCAGGGGTCTCCCAGGACCTCACGTGGGGCGACCAAAGGCAGTAAGAGGCTGTCTGTCCCGCCTCGTGGCCAGAAGTGTGGGGTGCTGGGTGCACTGTAACTAGAGGCGAGACCTGGACCCAAACCCGCCTTTTCTCCGCGTGTGCGGCATCGAGTCCCCTCCGGAGGCCCCTCGTTGGGAACTTGGGGTTGGGCTAGGCAGATGCTCCGAACCCTGGCTTCTGCGGTTCTCTTGGGATTGAGACAAACCAGCAGCGTGACATATTTGCCATCCCTACTCCAAGAGAGAATGAAGGCAGAGGCTGGAGTGGTTTTAACGAAATACACAATTGCGTGCAATTCCAAAGGACTCAGACACTTCAGGATGGATGCTTGATGTCGACCCGCGAAGATTTAACCGGGTGAAGAAAACGCTTCCGTAGAAAAATGCCAGAAACTATATATTCCTTTAAAGCTTCCGAGTTTTCAGTGAAGTTACACCATCCTCGTACCAATCGGCTATTTTTCAAGTCCCTGATTACTTAAAGAAAAAAAAAAAGAAACAAAGAAAAAGAAAGGAAACTAACTTCATAGCTGCAGCACCACTCCAAATCGTGGTATTTATTCACTACATTTAAGTTTTATTACACTTGAACCCTGCCATGCCCAAACACCTACCTCCCATATAAAAGAAATGAAGAAAAAAGAGAAGTCTGGGACCCAGGGCACCGCACTTCCATTCCAGATGATCTAGTCTAATCTTATAAACTGAAATATTTAAAGAGTCTCTAAACCTCACTGACCCTACTTTTAAAAACAAGGAACATATGGGCACTTCTAGCTTTTCATCTTCTTCCAGCCTACTAAAATATCCGCTTTTCCAAAATTCAAGAGCAGGGAGACTGCCAAACTCAGATCCATAAAAGGCTACGTGCGTGAGAGCGCAGGGTGGGCAGGGAACAGTCCGAGCAGAAAACAACAGACCCTAACAAAGAATCAAAGGCACATTCTTCTCCTTCTTGCTCAATCAATCTCAGAAGCCGTGGAAAATAATTTATTTAGCAAAATAAAGCAATGACGAATAAGGAGGTGCGATGGGAACCATGGTCTGGAATGGCTTCTGGCTAACGTTTGGTCCCCGGTGAGGCCGTAGGAGACACGGAGGTGAAGTCCCAATACTCGGGCAGGGATAGTGGGACCAGGCTCCGGTCCTGACCCAAGTCCCGATGCTCTGCCCTTGGGCCAGCCGCCACCTCTCCCCACTGCAGCTTGCTCATTTCTTAAAGGCTTCGCTCATTCCCATTATGCACCTCACTGCATGGTTATAAAGATTAAAACGATAGCTATGAAGTGTTTGCACAATGCCTGGCACACGATGCTCAAAAAATTGCAGCTGAAATAATGACCATGATAATTTTATTTATTCTAATAATTGTTAACATTATCATTCAACTGGAAACAAAACATCTGCTTAAGAAAAGATACTCAAGTTGAACGCTACCCAACCCATGGGCAGAAACCCGACCCGAATAAAATTCAAGGGATCTTTTTAAAAGTTACTGCAAGCACAGGATTTTATTAAATATCCAAATTAATAATTGAAAGCCTGCCTCGAAATAGAACAGCACTGGGGTGGAGGTTGGAGGGGGGTGGGTAAAATAGTGGGAAATTTCACTTAATGCCCATTTTTACTTTGTTCGGCAGCTAGATTTACACTGAGAGACCCAGGTGAAATATTCCATAGCCCTCCCTGCAAATAGACTGTCAGCTTCCACTCGGATAAAAGGTAAAATATCCTCCCCTAAATGGTCTGGTTCACAAAACCGACCCTAAAGTGAACTGATAAATCTGTTCTGACACACGGAAAACTATTTTCATAATCCTGAAAAAGGCCTTTCTCCAAACCCTGGAGCTTAAACCAAGTGCACAAAGAGCCCGCGTGCACCCTCGAAGCAGGCACGGGAGGAAATCACTCCACATTTACGGCCCTGCTTCCGGGACAACGCCAAGCAGCGCGCAGAACCGTCATAACCACCAAGAAAAATTAGACACTCACAGAGTCACAAAAATTACAAAGATACCGCATTTATGAGCAGCAACTACCTTGTCAAAATCTGGTGTACGAGTGAAAGCAAAGAAGGGATGGAAGCTGTATTGACTAATAGTCAATTCTTCATTAAGTAGAAGCTCTGACTTCCCAAGAAGCCGTATTAAAAATTAATACCAAAAAGTGTATTGCTCAGCCTAAACTCATCACTCATATCCAACACTACCAAACCGCATTCTGATGAAACCCCCTACAGCCTCGCTCGGACACCGCTGCGGAGCTGGGTACTGTTGCAAAAGCAGTCGCAGTGCAGGGACATGAGCGTTTTGAACGTTCCCCCCAGGTCTCTTTCACGCCGCTCTCCTGGCGGCCAGGATACATCACACCACTGGAACCCACTGGAATCTCAGACTCAGACAGCTGCTGGGAGCTGCGCCGCCGGGACCCCCTTGGGTACCTGTTCTCAGCTGCCATCTCTGGCCTGGGCAGACGGGGCCGGGGCCAGCATTCACGGGTCTCCTACAAGGGTGTGAATGCAGACCTCGTGGAGTCTTGGGAAGACAGTGGGCTCCCCCGCGCCCACACGGGCACACTCTGGCCAGTCCGTGGCTCCCGGCTGCTGGCCAGGAGCCGGCAGAGGCCGCACGTGGAGACAGCTGGGACACCTGGGTGGCTGCTTCCCAGCCGGTGACTCTGTGGCCGGCAGCCTTGGGGTGGAGTATGTAAGCCCCAGGCCGCTCACCTGCTTGAGTTCAAATCCTAGCTCTGACTCTCAGTAGCTGCATGAACTTGGGAAAGGGATTTCACCCCCTTGGTCTAAAGTGGATGTGAGGACAGTACCCTACTCACAGAGCTGTTATGAGGATTAAAGGAGTTCTTATTTGTAAAGCACTTGGAAAGTGTCGGACACTTAACAGATACAATGTAAGTCTCTGTTGGCTGGCTGGCTGGCAGAATCAATGGAAGGAGGGACAGATCAATAGATTAATACCTGGTCATATGTATCTAAACCAGCTCACTTTATACATTCAACAGATATGCCAGGAACCCGGTGTTCAAAGGTCCCTGCCATTCTGGGACCAGGCACTTTCCACTGAACACATACCGACTTGAGAGGACAAGGGTTCAAAGTACTCGCTGAGCTGCCATGCACGGGAGTACAATGTTATCATCTGTATTTCTGTGTGTCTAGCCTTTTCTAAAGCATTAAAGGACAGAAAGGAAACAGGAGAATCCCTGTCATCAATAAGCCAGCAAATCTGGTCATAGGACCAAGCATAAATATATGTAGCAATGACAGGAAAATGTGAAATGCCGAGTTGTCTGGTACAAGCAATTGGAAGAGGGGAAGAGGGGAAACAGTCTGAGCCGGGCTTTCTAGAAGGGGTGAAAGCTATCCTAGGCTGGAAGGTGGACAGGACCAAGCCTCTGCATTCTGGAGTCTGATCTGCCCCTTCCCGGAGGGCAGCAGCAGGACAGGCCAAGATACATAGCAATGGCCGGAGCAGAGACGGTTCTGGAAGGAGGGTGAGGTGCTCAGGAGTCAAGAAGAGAATCATCTGATTAATACAAGGTGATGTGAGAGGTATGTCGGATGATAGGAAGCCAGTGAAGGTTCCAGAAAGTAAAGAGAACATGTGGAAATCTGGAAATCCCAACAGGAGGGCAGGCAACCCGGGGCTTTAAAGTTCTAGGCAAAGAACGTCAAGGTGAGCTACTGAAATAATACGTCAGTCCCTGGAAGCGCAACCTCGAACCTACATTTGATTTAAATCCATGTTCAGGTCCCACCCCGCGGACGGCCCTTCTCGGAGGCACCCCTGGCTGTTGGAAAGCAGCGGGTGGAAGGTACCAGGGGCAGAGTGATGGGAACTCAAGTCTACAGCAGACCTCTGTGTGAAAACATCTGCAGGAAGTCTTCATCTTCAAAGGGATAACGCAGCCAGGAAGGCTATGAAAATGTGTATCCCATCTTTAAAGTTAAATAAACAAAAATCTGTGTGGTCTTTGTGTGAAGGAAAAGGAAGTCTAATTATCCCAAGTGAAGCCAGACCCACAGTCCTGCCTGGACACGCCCTGTGGGGGTGGGTGGCTCTGAAGGCCCCCGCTGGGACGGCCAGCCCCAAGCCCTCCTTTGACGGGACCAAGGCAGAGTGCTCCCCAGGGACTCACGTTACCACCCCCCCCCCCCCAACCTGTCTCTTGTTCCTACGGGTGTGAGCTAGGAATCCAGGACACACCGTGCTTACCGTTATGGGGGAGGAAAAGGTTCACTGGACTGGGCCCTTGGCTTTTTTTTTTTTTTTTAAGATTTTTTTTTTAAATTTATTTATTTGTCAGAGAGAGAGAGAGAGAGAGAGCGAGAGCGAGCGAGCGAGTGAGCACAGGCAGACAGAGTGGCAGAGGGAGAAGCAGGCTCCCTGCAGAGCAAGGAGCCCGATGTGGGACTCGATCCCAGGACGCTGGGATCATGACCTGAGCCGAAGGCAGCCGCCTAACCAACTGAGCCACCCAGGCGTCCCTGGGCCCTTGGCTTCTAATCTCACCTTGAGACAGGGCACAGATGACCCTGAGGGACCTTAAAGAAGAGCTTTCAGCTCTGGAATTCCCTCCACTCCCCTGGGCTGAGCCTTCTCCATTAAACCTATACAATAGGGAAATCCGCTAGGCCTCCTGACAGGCGGCATCTCCAGTGCCAAGACTTCCGCCCCTCGGTACAGGCGGCAAACACCTCGACGGGGAACCCGGCCTGCCTGACGGCCGCCATTCAATCCTGCCACAACAGGGCAGGTGACACATGTCCTCTGCAGCATAAAGATCATCTTGTGACTGAGTGCTGGTGGAGGCTTAGACGACAGGACGCCAGCCGGTATGCCGAGGCCGCCTCCACTTGCTGGCTTACTCCGGAGTTGACCCAGTAGAGAGGTGATCCCACGTCCCCAGGAAGGTGGGGTCCGGGCGGCCGGGGTGGGGGACATTGTGCAGTGGCTCCCGGGCCTCTGACGATGGCTGTGATGGGGGGCGCGCCTGGGCGGGTACGGCCTGAATTCCAGATCCTCGCCGTGTGATTGTCTCTCTCCTTGAGGAAGAGCCATTAACCTTTCAGATGACAGCCCTGGGATCAGAGTGACGGAGCGATTTTTGAGGTCAGCAAGGATCTATGTTCTCAAAACCTGACATCGACATGCAAAAGTTGTGACTGAATCCTGGTGTCCCTGGGAGAAAGACTAAATGCCTGTGACAGATCTTCTGCAATCAAAATGCCCCATTTCCCAGAGTATCTGTCACAGATTGATAACATCCACGCAAAAAGTTAAGTACAATTATGTCTGTCACTAAGAAACAGACTTTGGAACCTGTGACTGACAACTCGCTGGGAGCTGACAAATCACCAGGAGATTACGGCAACAACTCGGGGCAGCACCATGCGCCTCGAAGGGAAGCTCAGCCCTGCCTGGCACTTGGGAGAGGCTCCCCAGAGCCTGAACCTCGCAGGCGGAGGCCAGGGGGCACGCCTCCACTGCCGGCAAAGGACTGTGTGCTCTGGGGCTCTGGGTGGGGGTGAGGGGAGGACACTTTCTCCCGGGGCGGGGGGGGGGGTGGTGGGCAATGTCAGGGCAGGATCACATGTGCCCGCAGCCTGAGGGGGCAGCTCCTCCTTCAGAAGCACAATGTGCAAGACTCAGGCCAAGGGGAAGGGCACAGCGGAGCTCCTAGAACCATACGTCCCGCCTCTCCTTGGTGGGCCCGAGCCCGGGGTCCACGTAAGCTAGAAATGCTAGCACTCTGGAGTCTGGACTACCTAGTTCGGGTGCACCCAGAAAGGGGCACAATACACGTCCATGGCAGGACACAGACTCAGGGTCAGCACCGCCGGGGCCCCCCCGTGCCCTCCATCCCAGGGAAGGGGCCCCACTGCCCTCCACAGCTCAGAGACACACCCACCCAGCAGCACTGGTGAACAGAAGGGAACCGCGGCCACAAGTCAGATGACGAGGAAGCAAGGAAAGCCACACGCGTAGGCCCTGGTGACAAGCTCCCCGTGCTGCACCCTCTCCCACCCACTGCAGCTGCCCGGAGGCACCCTCGGTAAGGTGTCGGCAGGACCTCCTGTGCAGGTCTGTGGAGTCTTTTTTTTTAAGTAGGCTCCACACCCAATGCGGACTCCACTGCGGGGCTTGAACTCACGACCCTGAGATCCAGACCTGAGTTGAGATCAAGCATTGGATGCTTAACTGACCGAACCACCCAGATGCTGAGGGAGCCTGACGTTTTGAGGTTGGGGACAAGATACACTTCTTAAATAAGGCTTATGAAGAACCCCAGCAGCTCTGAAAAAGCCAATCGCTGTTTGGATGCTGCCTGTGGCAGGGGAGGGGCGGGGCACCACCTCTGAGTGGGGCATCTTCAACGCCATGGGATTTTTGTCTTTGGGGAACACGTTAAGCCTAAATCTGCCACCTTAAAACTTCAGTCCACTTGATCTAATTTTTTGTCTTCTTGGGGCTGCCAACGACCCACTCCCATCTGGAAACCCTTCTCTCTGCTACCTCTTGACCATTTGAACACCTGGGGCCCGGCAGCCCTGTCTCTACTCAGAGCAAAACGGCGATTCCTCATCCCCAAAGTCAGTGCTCAATTTGGTTAACTTTTTAAAAGGGGGGTGTGTAGCAGTGGACGCGCCCCTCCCGATGAACCTGACAGGAGTAGGACACTACCTCCCTCAATGTGCCCCACTGGGCACACCAGGCCGCATTCCACACAATCCCAGTTCGGGCCCACCTGGTCACTGAGCACAAATCACTGCTAAGCCAGGGTCCTCAGGGTCCTCGATTTCATTCTTGTGCAACTGATTTTTTTTAA